>NC_059332.1:124201064-124524397 GCF_018350155.1 Leopardus geoffroyi
AACTTTCAAAGATTGTTATTCAAGAAATTTTAGGAGATAGCTGTGAAAGTTTGGAAATAATTGGGAATGTTCTAATTTAGAGCCTGTTCAAAAGAAACATGGTACCCATGAGCTGAGACAGCGAATCTTCTCACTTAGTTGGAAACAATGTGAACTAAATGCATTCCAGAGACGATATTCACAGAGACACCTTCTTTCTAGTTCTGCCTACTTTTGAGTCTCTACAGGATACTTCAAAAGGCTCTAAAATGATTTTCTCATCTAATCTCTGGCGTTTACCAGTCATTGCTGGAACTTCTGGTCTGGTGAGAGTTAAAAAAAAAAAAAAAAAAAGTTATGCAGGACCAAGGGGGTAGGGGGTTGTCGGGAACAGTGTCGACTCACAATAGAACATTGGTATCACAATAGGAATACTGCAATAGAACAGTACCGTAACCCCAGCCACTGGTCTATACCAGGAATCTGCCTCCATCAGTCTTGAATTCTACCCTGTTCATCTTTTTAAGTCACATGGATGTTAGAATTTTTTTTTTTTTTTTTCTTTTTGGCTATTTTCTAGATTCCCTAGATTTGGGCTCTTTCACTTCCGTCCCCATCCAGCTTCGATATTTTTGTGTGTTTGGCGTGCCCTCATCCAATAAGCTCCAATAATGTGAAAGAGAAGGCCAGTGGTGGTTCTGGGGTCCCCCCCCCCCCCGCCATCTCCTCCCTTTCTTTTTGGTCATTTCTTTTCTCCAAAGAGATGGAAGAGGGAGGGAGGGGGAGAGAGAGAGAGAGATTAAGGTGTAAGCTGGCTAGAGAAGCCTGTGACCGGTTTTATTACCAGCTCTGAATGAGGGCACAGGATCTAAAGGCAGCCCTGCTTTATTAGAGCCGGAGCAAGGTTGGTGGGAGACCTGAGGCAATTGTGTGCCACTCGAAGAAAGGGTGTTTCAGCAATTACCCATTAACTGTGTTCACTGAGTAGAAGGTAGTAGATTAAAAAATGCAGATGTTTCCACAGTCTGGTAGAATGAGAACCACTCTTGATCCTGTCAAAAGAACATTTTGCATCAAAGGGGCTTCACGGGAGCCCAAGAAAGAGTTTTGTGGTTGCGTGCTTTGGTGTGGCCTTTTAATCATTAAACCCTTTTATAGTGGTGAAATGAACATCCATTGTCACGGCCACACCAATGAGGCCATCCAGCTTGGAGGAAAGGGACGGCTTTGCTATGGGGGGAGGGCACTAAAAGAAGGGAACAGGCAGGCAGCCCTGTGGCGCTCACAAGGTCACAGCAGCAGTACATTGGAAAGAGAGAAAAGGCAGCCCAGGTTAGTTTGTTCGAGTTGTTTTCCTGGCAACACCCTCTTACCAACCCAACACCGTGAACAAGAGTATTTTACAGATGGTCGTTTCCCCTCTTTTGTTTCCACGCACTGTTTTACTGTATCAGTTTAGTTTTTACTGTTCTTTTTTTTTTTTTTTTAATTTTTTTTCAACGTTTATTTATTTATTTTTTTTTTGGGACAGAGAGAGACAGAGCATGAACGGGGGAGGGGCAGAGAGAGAGGGAGACACAGAATCAGAAACAGGCTCCAGGCTCTGAGCCATCAGCCCAGAGCCTGACGCGGGGCTCGAACTCACGGACCTCGAGATCGTGACCTGGCTGAAGTCGGACGCTTAACCGACTGCGCCACCCAGGCGCCCCTAGTTTTTACTGTTCTTTAAGTGAAGGTTACTTAGGAAAGTTGGTGGGAAACGGCATTTTATTCTTAATCACTTTTCTACAGCTGTGATGGGGCCATTCGCATGACCAGGAGGGCAGCATTGCACTGTTCCCTTTCCTGAAGTTAGCCAAGCTACCTGGTCTGTTGCCAGGAGGTGACATTTATGAAGACACTGCCTCTGACTCCATTCCTGGAAAGAAACCTGCATGTTGTCTGACCTCATAATTGTTGGTTCACAGCCATTTTTCTTTTCTTGAATGTTTCCCATGACTTGGAAGTTTCACTGTTCTTTTCTCCTACAACTTTCTCTCAAGACAAATTCTGCATCTTCCAACACAGATTTTTTTTCTTGGCCATCTTCCCCAGTTGAAACTGTGCACCCATTAAACACCAACTCCCTTCTCCCATTGCCCCCAGCAGTGGCCATTCTACTTTCTGCCTTCACGAATCTGATGACTCCAGGTACCTCATGTAAGTGCAAGGTCAGGAGAAAGTGAGAAGAGAATGGGAGAGAAATGCTGACCAACTCCAGTTCACAGAATTTGGTTAGCCATTTGGGTTTAAGGCTTTCTTCTTGTCCCCAGCGGGAAGAAGTTGAAAATACTATCAGAAATGTTCTCCAATGACTAACCTTGTTGCCTACTCGGTGACATCACCAGGGGCCAGCACAGCTGGGCCTCCCTGGAGAAGAGCACCCCACCACACTCAGATTTGCTTTTTTTTTTAATTTTTTAATAATGTTTTATTTATTTTTGAGACAGAGAGAGAACATGAGCAGGGGAGGGGCAGAGAGAGAGCGAGACACAGAATCCGAAGCAAGCTCCAGACTCTGAGCTGTCAGCACAAAGCCCGACCTGGGGCTCCAACTCACGAACCGTGAGATCATGACCTGAGCCGAAGTCGGACGCTCAACCGAGTGAGCCACCCAGGCGCCCCGCACACTTAGATTTTCTTAACCCCTAGTCTATTCTTTCTCTACTCTCCTCAGATCCCCAACACTTTCTTCTCATCCTTACTCCCAGCTTATGTCACTGACATAAAGGGAAGAACTCAGAAAAGAACGCCCAGAAGCTCCCATCATGAAATCTACCCTTTCTCTTGCCTCTGGGCTTTGGGCCCACAACTCTACCCTTGACCCTCTTGTGACTGAGGGTAAACTCTCTCTGTTCCCACCTGGAGACCAACCCCACTACAGGGGCACAACCCCCATCTCATCTTGCCTACACAGGAAATTACTCTTCAGTCTGCTACCCTCACCCCTACCCCTTGTTTTCCTTTCTACTGAATCACTCTGTGAGCATGCAAGCATGTTATTTTTTATCCTTTCTCAAGAAATAATTCTGTTTTGAGTCACGCTCCCTCTTTGGGTTATTGCCAGAATTTTCTTTTCATTTCTTTGATAGCAAAAATACTTGTAAGAGTGAACTGTAGTTACTGTACTCACTTTCTATCCTCTTACATTGATATCTTTCTTGAACACATGCCGGTCAAGTTTTTAGAACTTCACCAAAACTACACTTCTATTGATAAATCCAATAGTACATTCTCAATTTTACCTTATCGGATCCCATAAGCAGCCTTTGACTAAGATCATCACCCTCCCTTCACTGAATCTTCTGTACGTGGTTTCCAGGACACCACACTCTCCTGGTTTTCCTCCCACCTCACTGGTTGCTCCTTCTCAGAGCATTCTTCTGGTTCCTCTTCACCATTACCCTCTCTGAAATTTGGAGCACCCTGACCTCTCCCTTGGCCTACTCCTGTAGTCTACTGGAGCTCATTCCCTCATTGAACTCATCCTGTCTCTGGCCTCTCACGTCCAACTGCCTATTTGACATCCCTGCCCCCCCACCCCATGTATGTAATAGGCATTGCTAATCTAACATGCACCAAACATAATTTTTAAATTCAACTCTAAACCCGCTCACTCTTTTCTCAACCATGGACTTCTTAATTAGAGGAAATGGCTATTTCTCTAATGATAGAAACTTTACGCTTCTAGTTACTTAGCCTCAAAACTTGGAGGCATTGATGATTTCTGTCTTCCTTGCAGGTCTTACATTCAATTCCTTAGTAAATCACGTAAGCTCCACTTGAATCCAGCCAGAATGTGACCACTTTGTGCCACTTCCTTCTCACTACGTTGCTGCAAGCCACCATTTCTCCCCTGGACTATTTAATCGCAACACAGCAGTCACAGTGATCCTGCTAAAATATAAGTAATGAGCTCTCTCCATCCAAAACTTGCACCATTACATATGTGTTTCTCTTTATGTAGATTATGTTTTAATAAAGAGATTTACAAATTCCTTTAGTGGCTCCCACTTAAAGGGAGTTCAGTTGATTAATTGATTAACAAATAGATTCAGATTCAAAACAATTTGTCTACAACCCGATGTATCTCTACTCTATCTCTGGCGTTTATCTCCTACTAACGCTCGTCCTCATTCATTCAGCCCAGGACACATTGGCCTCCTTGCTGTTTCTAGATTGTACCAGGTACACTTCTGCCTCAAGGCTCTTAATCTTGCAGTTCTCTTTGCTTCGTAGTGCTTTTCTCCCAGATACCTGCATTGTTGGTTTTCAAGCTTTCTTCAGATCTTTATTAAAAACTCATCTCAGGGCACCTGGGTGGCACAGTTGGTTAAGCATTCAACTTCTGCTCAGGTCATGATCTCGAGGTTTGTGAGCTCGAGCCCTGCTTCAGGTTCCTCCCTCTCTCTCCTTTTTTATCCCCCCCTTTCTCTCTCTCTCTGCCCCTTGTCACTCACACTCTCTCTCAAAAATAAAAACAAAAAACAAAAGGGACACCTGGATGGCTCAGTTGGTTGAGCATCCGACTTAAGCTCAGCTCATGATCTTGCGGTTCTTGAGTTCAAGTCCCACATCGGGCTGGCTGCTGTCAGTACAAAGCCTGCTTCAGATCTTCTGTTCCTCTCCTTCTGCCCCTTCCTTGCTTGTGTTCTCTCAAAACAAAGCAAAGCAAAGCAAAGCAAAGCAAAGCAAAACAGAACAAAACAAAAACAAAAAAAGAAACTCATCTTCTCGTTGAGATCTACTTTGGCCACCCCATTGGCCAAAGTAGATCTGCTATTGCCTGAATGTTTGTGTCTCCTCAAATTCATATGTTGAAACCTAATTCAGGATGTGATGGTATTTGGAGGTGGGGCCTATGGGAAGTGATCAGTCATAATGCTGGAGCCCTCATGACTCGGATTGGTGTCCTTATAAAGGAGACCCCAGAGAGCTCCCTCATATCTTCCACCATGTGAGGACTGTCAGAAGTCAGCTGTCGATGAACTAGGAAGGGATTCTCACCAGATATTGAATCTGCCAGCACCTTCATCTTGGGCGTCCCAGCCCTTAGACTTAGGAGGAGGAAATATCTGTTGTTTATATGTCTCCCAGTCTATGATATTCTCTTACAGCGGTCCAATGAACTAAGATACTTTCCCCCGTGATGTTTTGTATTTTCCTTCTCTGATTGTTTTCTCCTTTACACTTATGATGATTCTGTAGAGTATAAACGTCCTTATTTATCTGCTTCATAACCATCTCCCCTACTGAAATGCCTTCAGAGTGAAGGCAGAAATTTTTGGCTATCTCCTTCCCTGCTGTATCCTCAGCACCAAATATTTATGACAACGGATGCTCATTTATAAAGTGCTTAATCATTGGCCAGTTTACCAGTCACTTTTAAACACCACTTCAGATTCTCCAGTCCCGACTTGCCTCGCGTTCTAGTTGCTACAGCATCCCCACATACATGTGGGCTCTGATTTCACACTTGTGCAACCTAACAGTGCCTCACCTCACATCTGGTCTCATGCACCTCTTGCTTTCCAGCCCAGGGTTCCCCTCTTACTCCAAAGTGTGAGTCACCCTGATACCTTGCTTGGTGCTCATGCATGCACCATCCATGAAGACATTCTTTAAGCAGTGGGAGATACAAGCCATCAGGTTAGTCCCCTCCTTTTTCTCCCCAGGCCAGACTGTCTACATGTAGGTTATATAGCTTCTCAAAGGATGATCCCATGAGGCCAAGCAGTTAGTCACACTCAGCGTTGGGCAACTCAATAGTGCAGCCTTGTATTCTGCTTCCCTGTGATTGAATTCACTAATAAAGTTATTGGCACAGATGCCTTACTTCAACATCTTCTCTTTGGGTAAGCCCAAATTAAAAGACTTGGTAGCAGGAGTGACTCTAGAAAACAGACGTGCGCAGTGACATATTGAGCTGGATTGTTTACCAGGCCGATAGCAATAACGACCTCTTTTTTGGGGTTACTTGAGGTAGTGATAACACCTGGCAATAATTAAAGCTTTCCTCTGTAGTTAATTAGGATGAGGTACGGATGGGAGGTGATGGGTTGAGATATGCACTGGTTTTAGAATTCGATTACATGGAATAATGCTAATTACATGAATTGTGGAATGAGCTGGCTTTTGTTCACATCACTTGTAGCCTTGAAAAAAGAAAATGATGGTCTCAGAGCAGCTACTGCCAACTCCAAGCTTGACATGAGATCCAGAAGACATCTATGGAAGCATTTAAGGAGACACTCATTTGCTTCAGTAACAGAGATGGTTGTGGTGAAAATGAAGCCTAGGTTATAATTTTAATGGTGCTAGAGCTGCAGAGAAGATATAAAGTGCAGCCTTGACAGATTTCCTATGTCAAAGTTGGAGTCTTTATAAAAAAAAAAACAATGGGGCCTTGAAATCTTGAATAGGGACATTGAATTAGACAAGCCTGAAAATAAGAACCTCCTAGTGTCCTCTGTAACTTCAAAGCTGCTTCTTGCTTGGATGCAAAACAATGGACTTGACACCTTAGAAGTACCTTGTAAGATAACTCTTGATCTTCTCAAGATCTTGACTTGCCACACCACTCATTGCCTTCAGATCCATAACAAGGGCCACGTCTCCATATGGCCTGTGTATACCGGGTCAGTGCTTACTCAAAAAGGAAACAGCTTACATAGCAAAGGAATGGAAAGATTTGGCTAATCATACCTGTAAACACTGGAGGACTCCAAGTGAGAAGGGATCTTGAGGGTGCTGAACCAAGAAAATGAGGGAGGACACTGTATAAGGCCAGAAGGTGAAAATTTATTAACATGAAGTAACCCACGACTCAAGTTCCAATATTTTTTAGAGGCATGAAGCTGACTCTAATAACTTGCTGGATTAAATTCTTGAAGTTTAGACAAAATAAAAATGTGCCGTAAATGAAGAAGAGATGCTTAAACTTTCTTAGAGTCTTAAAAAAAATTTTTTTAAGTTTATTTATTTTGACACACAGAGAGAGAGAGAGAGAGTGGGAGTGAAGGAGGGCAGAGTGAGAGGGAGACAGAATCTGAAGCAGGCTCCAGGCTCTGGGCTGTGAGCACGGAGCCTGATGCGGGGCTCGAACCCGCAAACCCCAAGATCATGACCTGAGCAGAAGTCAGACACTTAACCAACTAAGCCACCCAGGCACCCCTAAACTTCCTTATAGTCTTATAGTAATGAGGATGGATCAGAAGAATGAAAGAGGCAGATAAGTCAAAATGGATTTATTACATATGACCTGAGAATTCATCACTCAACTCTTCCTTAAAAGAGCCCAAAATATATTCCCTTTCCTAAAGCAATAAGGAGTGTGCTGATGGGGGCAATGCTGACAACTTTGAGAAGCTCATTGATGCCTCTCATCTGTAGGACACGGCTGATAGCAGGAGTGGGAATGGACTCTCTATTACAGTGGGCATGACAGACACTAGCGTGCCAGAGACCGGTGACAGCACTTAATCATCAGAGGATGAGGAAAGGTGGATATAATCACCACAGTATGTAGGAAGACTGGAGTGAAAATTAGGTATTCTTACCCAAAGGGAACAACAGCCATGAGTAATAGATCATGGTGTTTCTAAGAATGAGATAGGATGCTGAGTAGGGTGTTGCTTGACTTGGAAAAATGAGAGAGATAGAGACAGAAGTAGAGATAGACATAGACATAGGCATAGACATATAGATGGCAACAGAAGAAACAAGGAGATGTCAGACATAGAATGGAAAACTGAAATCCCTCACCAATCTTCTAGGTATGAATTAGTTCTCAGATCCAGACCTCATCAATTGAAAAGGCGTCTGGGTCCCTTTAAGGAAGAGCCTTGCAATGCTTCTATGCAAGCAAATATGGTAAATATCGTCCTGATCTTTTTGTCAGAGTAACTGGATATTGAAGAAAAAGGGAATCCTCACATTTTCAAGGATTTCTCCTTGTTATATAGTGTCAGAAAAATTAGCTGAATCAACTGTGACCTACAGTTGTATGGAAAGCAGAACTTGTGCACGATAAACTTGTATATTTACTTGAGGAACTTTCTAAGAAAATGTTAAACATGCAGCTTCATTTCTTCTTGCTTCTTATTGTAAAGTGCAAGAAGAAAAAGATAAATTGAGCGAAGAACTGTCCAACAAAAAGAAACAAGGACTGTATGCTAAAATTAGGAGATTTACTGCTAGAAAAGCACGCTCTGCAGTGGAAGCTAAGTGTGGTGTTGGACAATCATTAGCTGGTTCTTTGAAAGGATCAAAAGTTCAGAGCATTTCCTCACACACAGGATTCTTGGAGAGATTAAGTGTCCATGGGCCCGGAGGGTAGATCTGCAGATACAGAGGCTGGATCCACGGACATTGAGGAGATCTGGGGCACAAAGGGTTATACCCAGATCTTGAAACGTGGTGGTATTTGCCCTGCTGGATTTAAACCTTTCTTGAGACCAACGACTCCCTTCTTTCTTACATTTTCTCCCTTTTGTAATAAGAATATCCACAGCTGATACCTTATGCCTGTCCCACCATCATGTTTTGGAAGCAGATTATTTGTTTCGCGTTTTCTAGTCCACAGTTGGAGAGGAATGTGACTCCAGGATGGATCATACCTAGGCTCTCACCTATATACGATTTAAATGATGAGATCTGGGACTTTCAAGGTGATGATATTTAGACGAGATTTTTGGCTTAGGTAGATGCTGTGAAGGTTGAAAACTTTCATGGATTTGAGGATGGCAGAGATGTATTTTTCATGAGGGATAGACATGAAACTTTGGGGGCACCCAGAGATGATATCAAGTCCTAATCCCTGAAAACGTTGTCTTATAAGAAAATGGAAAAAAAAAAAAAAAAGGAAAATTAAAAGAAGAAAACAGGAAAGGAAAGGAACATTAGCAGATGTGATTAAGTTAAAGTTGTTGACATAGGAAGATTATCCTAGATTATTTGGGTAGCCTCCAAATCGAATCACAAGAGAAAGTAGAGGGAAATTACATTCAGGAAAGAAGACAATTGATTACAGAGGCAGGGACTGGAATGCAGTAACCACTGGTCAAGCAATGTTTGCAAACATCTTGTCCCCTTCAAAGCTCAAATAGATCATAGCAAATGATGGTGGATTGCTTTGGGTGGTAACCCCAATTGCAGCTGCCATTCCAAACATAATGTTTTTACAGCAGTAGATCAACACAGCTTGTTGATCTGCTAAAAGCATTACTTTTAGTTCTATCAGTAGGGAAACCCAAAAGAAATTGGCCCTTTCTTGGCAATGACAGTATTGTATGTTCACTCTCTTTTCCCAGGGCTATGTTAATTCTCCGGCTTGCTGTTATGATTTAGTCTTCAGGGACCCTCCTCCTTCACAGTCCACATAATATCATGCTGGCCCATTATATTGATGACATATTACAAATTGGACCTGTTAAGAAGGAAGGGGTTAATACCATGGCTATGAAAGTAAAGTGCTACAAGACAGAAGATAAATCCAATGAAGATTCAGGAACTTGACACGTATTATGTTTAGTGGTCTAGGGGTCTTAGCCATGCTAGGACAATTCCTCTAAAAAAGAAGATTGTACTTATGTGATGTACATCTTTACATTTTAGAGGCAGTAAATCCCATTTTGGGAATATAGTTGGCTCACATTAAATTTCTTCATATTAAACTGCTTCTTGGAAAAAAAATCTAACAATACTTAATGGTAGGCAATGTAAGATATTAGTCTCTTATATATTGCCGATGAGAGCATAAATCAATAAAGGATTCAGAAAGCTATTTGCCTTTATTTTATAAAGTTGAAATTCACCTGTCCTTTGACATGGCATTTTCTCTTCTAGTAAGTTGTCACGCACACCTGGAAACACATAGAAAATGTTTTGAGCACTATTCATAATGACAAAGCAAAGAGATTATACAATTGAATAGTGGCATATTTATACAATGTAATGTATAAATCAAATTAATGAATTTCTACATTGCAGTACTATGGATAAATTTAAACAAGATAACATTGAATGAAAAAGTAGCTTTCCAGAGATGACACACAGCGTGATAAAGTTAAGAAATATACTTTTTAGGACTACAAAGACACATGATATGATTATGAAAACGGTGAGGATGATGGTGATGATAGAAATATGGTATGATTCTTAGAATCACTCAAGATTCAGGGTCGTGGTTGACATGGCTTGAGGGAGACAGGAGGATAGGATGAAGAACTACATCGGCAATAGAAGTTTTGTATGGAATTCTAGTTCCAGTGTGGGGTGGTAAGTTCACGCTACTTATTATATTATTTTTTTAATTAAAAAACTTTTTTTTTAATGTTTATTTTTGAGAGAGAAAGAGAGAGAGAGAGGGAGAGAGAGAGAGAATGAGCTGGGAAGGGGTAGAGAGAGACAGAGACACAGAATCCAAAGTAGGCTTCAGGCTCTGAGCTGTCAGCACAGAGCCTGATGCTGGGCTCGAACTCACAGACCACGAGATCATGACCTGAGCCGAAGTCGGACACTTAATCAACTGAGCCATCCAGGCACCTCACTGCTTATTATGTTACTAAATACAAATACACAAATATACAAATAAAGGAGAACCTTGCATGGGTCAATGATGAGAATATGTTATGAACCAAATATTGTGATCACTCCAGCTCTACATAAAACAAAGTCATTTCTTTGGATTAAGCTGTTGTGTCTACAGAAACTCTCACGGAAAACTAAGGAATCTGAGACCTCTTTAAGCTATTATCTTCCCCCTAACACAAAAGCCTATGTAGATTTATATATTCTCCCACAGAATAGGATCCTGAAAGACGGAGACACTAGGTAAGTGCAATTTGGTGAGCAAGAAGGCTAGAGAGTTTGAGTCAGGGAAGAGCCAATGGAAAGGCAAAGGGGAGAAGTTTCTGTGGAGGAAAAAGAGGAGGGGTTATTGAGGGAAAGGAAGGAGATTGTAGAAAGAGCGTGCAAGGTTATTTTTCCTTTCTTTCAAGTAGTATCCATAGCCACCTTTGTCCCAATACATTTAGATTTCAGCCAATTAAATAATTGACTGAATAATAAATAAATAAACAAATAAATAATTGACGCCGTATAGGAGGAGTCCACAATCTAAACAACGCATAGTTCTAAGATTCCAGAGTTTGAACTGAATTATGTCGAGCACATATTAGGACTCTACATTTCACCTACGACACTTAGGACAGAAGACAGATGAATGTTATGTATTCCACAGAGAAAATGCTACCCAGTTTGTTGACAGGAGTTGTTCTTTGCTTCTGAAAGGTGAGGGAACACGTCTGTGTATTTGTCTCCTGAACTTTAATTTCAATAATCAGACCTAAAAAAAAAAAAAATTAAAGGCTCAGTTGGAACAAGTTTTCTTTTCATGTCTCCTCAAAATTACTATTCTAATTCTTGATGGCACAGACTTTCCTGTAGTCCTTTTATCCTTTTTTTTTTTTTTTCTTTCATGTATTATTCAAAGTTGGGAATAGATCACTGTCCATTAAGTAGATTCTGGAGAGCGAAATCTCCACCAACCATAAAAATTTTGTCTTCCCCATACTAAATAAAAGGTTTGGAGGACTCTGTATCATTTTAAAAGAACCAAAACCTAGCATTCAAAATAAAACAAGCAATAAAAACACTCCCCCAAAACACGCTGTTTTGAAACAGTCTTAGACCATATTCACATTAAAGAAATAAAAATATCAACGTAGGTTAAGAAATAGAGTGTTTATGTCTGGGGCATGTTTAGAACAGTCAATAAATAGGCTTTTCTGAAGCCTTTGAGAATTTGGTTCTTTTTGTAGCAGGACTGTGCACCACATACAACATTCCTCTTCGACCTGTAGAAATCTGAACAAAAGGATGAAATCCTTTTACTTGTTGCACTTTATTTTCTTGTCGCAGTTAAAGCAATATTTATTTTCCTCCTCCCTGCTTCTTACGGGCCTATAGTAAATCAAAAAAGTAAACTCTCAGGTTCATTGTGTGAGGGGCTTACTGCTAGGCTTCTACAGTTGCCACAGTAACTAATTAGAAATTTGCATCTCTAAGAGAATTATTTAATGCTGATGTGTAAGCCCTTTTATTCTTTGGAGCTTGGCCTTTTGCTAGGAAGCTCCTGGTAGATGTTGGGCCTCGAGGTCATACTGTACAAGCTCTGAACGTAGGTGGCCCTGGTTTCCCCTTTTTATCTGGATGATTCATACCCAGTGAAGAAAATGTCTTGCCAGGTCTTTGTTGAATGGTGGGCATCTGAAAAGCGACACTTGATTCATTTAGATACCATTTGTTTTAACCTGTAACTTCTTCCCCATTGCTCATTAGCTAACTCTTGTGTAATTGAGTCATGCATGTTAAACCAGTAGAGTTGAGTTATGCCAACCAACCCGCCGACAAGAATCCCTCATTAGATTTGTCCTGAAGCCTACCAAGAGAGTGTTGCTGAAATGCAACACATTTTGCAGACTTGGACAACGGGTTATAGTAATATGAAGATGAACGTATGTTCATATGAATACGAACATTTTTTCCCCGAAGAGCTGATTCTTTTCAAAGGTTTCAACCCCGTGTTCCCCCAGTGTAGAAAGAAAAGAGAAGCCCCCCTGTGGTACAAAGACAGAGTCCAAACGAAAGGGGCTGGGGACTCCTGGACAACTTGTCCTGAATCCCGGAAGTTTCCTACTGCATTTAGAGATGTCGTTCGGTGCTGATGGTACATGAGGGAGATAGGAACACGGACGTAAGGTGGAGAGATGGGATCAGTTCTCCCAATCTCTGACCCAACTAGTCCTACCAAAGTGGTAGCCCCTGACTTTATTGCAGCTAAAGGTCAAAACAAACATGTGTTCCAAGACAATGACCTAGCCTGTGATCAAGAGTAGATTCAGCACACTATGTTCAACGCGACATTATTTGCAATAAGCAAAAGCTGGAAGTGATCCAAGTGTCCGTTGATGGATAAACGGACAAACCAAATGTGTAAATACAAACCATAAAATCTTGTTCAGCCTTTAAAAGGGAGGAAATTCTGACACAACTTACAACGTGAATGGACCATAAGGACATTACGCTAAGGTAAATAAGACAGTCACGAAAGGAGAAATACTGCATGAGTCCGCTGACGTGATCTATCTAGATGCTATGGACTGAATGTTTGCATTCCTCCACCCCAAGTTCATATGTTGAAACCTAATTCTAAATGACGTGGTATTTGGAGGTGAGGTCTTCGGGAAGGAAATACATCATAAGGATGGAGCTCAGGACTAGGAGTAGTATCCTTATAAAGGAGACTCCAGAGCGATCCCTCATCTTTCCATTACATGAAGACACAGCGAGAAGCTGGCTGCCTATGAACCAAGAAGGGGGCTTTCGCCAGACACTGAATCTGCTGGCACCTTAATCTTGGAATTCCTGCCCGCAGAACTGTAAGAAATAAATGTCTGTGGTTTACAAGACACTCCGTCTATGGTATTTGTTTTAGCAATTTGAACTAAGACTCTAGACAAGTCAACTTTACAGAAATAAAATAAAATGGTGGTTACCGGGGGCTTGGAATGGGGGTGGGATGTGGGAAATGGGAAGTTGCTGTTTAATAGGCATAGAGTTTCATTTTTATAAGATGAAGGAGTTCTGGGGATTGGTTGTGCAGCAATATGAATCCACTTAACATTACTGAACTGTACACTTAAAAATGGGTAAGATGGTAAATCTTATGCTATGGGTATACCACAATTAAAAAAAAAAAAAAAAAGAAGACTAGATTCAATAGAAAGATGGGCAGAGCTCCCTCTTGAAGAGGATGAAAGGAAGGCGTTGACTCCTAGGGCCTCCAAAGAGAAATAGATCAGTCTCCTTAACGAAAGAGAAGGCAGAGAAGGGCCCCAAGGGTATTGGCTTTCCCTGTTGACGGGTAGTATGGGCGCCATGCTGATGGAAGCACCCACCTTGAGTCTCTGCTGTCATCACTCTGGCCATAGCACCTGTGCATCTAAGGAAATGAACATTTTAAATATAATCTTGCACAGGTTCTGGAGGCAGGAAGGATTAATTCTCTGGTGAATAATTGTTTCTCGGGACGCCTGGGTGGCTCAGTTGGTTAAGCGTCTGACTTCGGCTCAGGTCACGATCCCCCAGTTTGTGGGTTCGAACCCCGCATCGAGCTCTGTGCTGATAGCTCAGAGCCTGGAGCCTGCTTCGGATTCTGTGTGTCCCTCTCTCTCTGCCCTTCCCCCGCTCGCACTGTGTGTCTCTCTCCTTCTCAAAAATAAGCGAACATGAAAAAAATTATTAAAAAAAATAATTGTTTCTTAAAACGTTCTGATCAAATACAATGTTTGTCTTTTCATTATAAGAATAAACTGAACAAAAAATACTACCATTTGAGTAATTTTCTGCATTTTTTTTTCTATCTGGCTGCTACTTCTTATGCTTATGAAAACCATTTCTCTGTTAAGAAATTTGAATAATCTGTCAATTTTAAATGTAAAATAACCTTACCTCAATTTTGCTGCATATATGAGACACTGTCTGATGAGTGGAGAAATTATTAAGTCTTTAGTTCCAGTGGCTTTTTCTTGCAGTTAGGAGCGACAGGTATCTTTCTGAATGAGTCACTTTGAATTACTTTTTTTAGCCACGGCTACTTGCACAGTGCTTAGCACATTGGCATTATGCTTTAAAAAATGAATAAATTCTACCTTGTCCAGCCAAAATTGTATTTATTTTTAACTGAATTCTTGCTATGAATTGGCATTTCAAATCAATTTATGTAGAACATCAGTAACGTTTCCACTTAATTTTTGTGCTCATTTCTAGAACACTCAAAAGTTTGAACAATAAGTAACTTATTAGGCTTGTTAGAACATTTTCCTAAAACGTGCAATGTTTCCATGAAAAACACAGAGATGTATTGCACATGTCTATACGCACATATTTTAGTTGAAAAAAGAGTGGGAAAATCTTAAAGGCTGCTTTTAAGATGTGGCCCTCCATACTGTGCTCGGTGGAAGTGTTCTAATTTCACAGCAGACCATAAGTTTGCAATTAGTGTACCCATCATGGGCTAATAAATGGGAAGCTATTCCCTCCGGAACACATCAGTTTCTCCAGGCTCAAAGTCATTTCATTAACACCTACATGTTGAGAGCCCCTCAGGTAGGAGAAAGAAGCAAATACATGTAACTGATGTTTAAAAGTGATAGCTAGGGGTGCCTGGGTGGCTCAGTGGGTTAAGTGTCCAACTTCAGCTCAGGTCACGATCTCACGCTTTGTGGGTTCGGGCACCACATCGGGCTCCGTGCTGACAGCTCAGAACCTGGAGCCTGCTTCAGATTCTGTGTCTCCCTCTCCCTCTGCCCTTCCCCGGCTTGTGCTCTCTCTCTCTCTCTCTCTCTCAGTCTCTCAAAAAGAAACAAACATTTGTTAAAAAGTTAAAAAAAAAATAAAAATGATAGCAAAAACCCGGAATGGCAAAATCAAAAACCGTAAAAATTATGAAATATTTCACTATAAGTAAAGCCCACAGAAGAGTGTTAACATTTTTTCTAAGGATGTTTTCCATTCATTCATTCATTCATTCATTCATTCGGTTAGTCCCCATTTACACCCTTTGGAACCCTCACCATGACACCATTCGTGCCCCCACTAAGGTATCTTTCCCTCTCATGAACATATGGAATGCTTTTCCCCTTAGAGCACGTTTTCCTTTTAGAGAATTTGCCACGTTCTGTTTCATAATCTTGTTCTGTACTAAGTTTTGTTCCTTATTGTATCATCCACACGACCGGACACAATTCCTTACAAGTAGAAAATGCCTGATGTCTATTTATTGGATTGTGTTTGTGTGTTAGCCTGAAATGTGTCCCTAAGCGTTTGCCGTGTTCATAGCTAGACTGCAGCCCTAACACATCTGTAATCTTTTTATTGACAATTGCTTTAACATTTTGTTTCCAGAAAATAAGGTCATTCAAAAACCGTTCTGAATTTACTATTCAGGAACGTTGGCCAAACCATCTGGAATTGAAAGCAATAAATGGTTAGGAAGTAGATTTGAGAAAAGTGAGGAAAATTCCAGCTTGGGATATGTCTGCTAGCACAGCACAGCAAGGCAAAGCAAACAAAGCTGAACTAAGCCTAGATTTGTAAAAAACTAAAGAGGGTACTACCTTCTATATTGCTATAGCAAATTTCTGGTGAAAAGCTGATCTGTTTGTCAGGGATTGTGGGAAAACAGGCAGCCTTATACATTACTGGTGGGAGAATAAATGGTATAATCTTTAAACCAGAGTATTTGATTCTATCCATCAAAATTACCCTTCAACCCAGTGCTTCAGTTGCTAAGAATTTATCCCACAGATACACTCACTCACAGAATGTGGAATGACATATACAAAGCCCCCCATTGCTTTGTTGTTTCTAGTAGCAGAAACTGAAAATAATCTAAAAGTCTATCAGTCGGGGATTGGTTATAAATTATGTCACACACACACACACACACACACACACACACACACACACTGGAATATTACATAGCTGTTAAAAATAAATATTGACATTGTTAAATGTTGGCATGCGTGATTTCCAAGGTTTATTGCTAAGTAAACAAGTAAAACCACCGAGGGCAGGATCATGTACATTGTATGCTACCCTTTATGTAAAAAGAAAGAAAAGATCCATATGAATCTGTTTGAATATGTCTCAAATATTTCTGAAATAAAACACAAAAACCTGGGTACGTTGGCTACCTCTGGGGAGAACTGGGTGATTGGTAAATAGGGGAACGAGGGAAACATTTACTCTGTTAACTTAAAAATAGTAATTTATTGAGGTGGAATTCACATAACATGGAATTAACCATTTTGAAGTGAATGATTCGGTGGCATTTGTGTGTTCACAATGTGTGTAACCCCTACTTCTACCTAACTCCAAAACATGTCCATCACTCCAAAGTAAAACCCCTTACCCATTAACCAGCTCCCCCCCCCCATTCTTCTTCCCTGGCAACCACCCATCTTCTTTCTGTCTCTATGGATTTATCCATTCTGTGATACCTCATATCAACAAATCATACACTAGTGCCCTTTGTGGCTGGCTTCTTTTACTTAGCAGAATGTTTTTGAGGTTACTTCTTTCTTTTCCTCCTTTCCTCCCTCCCTCCCTTCCTTCCTTCCTTCCTTCCTTCCTTCCTTCCTCTGTTCCTCCCTTCTTCCCTTCCCTTCCCTTCCCTTCCCTTCCCTTCCCTTCCCTTCTCTCCTCTCCTCTCCTTTTCTTTTCATTTTTTGAATTTTTGAAATGTGATAATTGTTGAGGTATTATGTATTCAAAAACTTAAAAATTAAAGATACAGCTGTTTTCTTGCTGCATGCCATGAGGACAAAGATCTTCAGCCTAAATCAGGAATGAATATTCTGACCAAGACTTATCAAGAAAGAGAAAAAACTTCTCATGCGACATCTCATAATCCTTTTCCAATCTGAGCCCCTTCTGATTACCATAACAATACACTGGGGGGGGCATTATTTGGAACATTCAGTTTTGTGTTGAGTGACCTTTGTCATCAACTTGCAGATATTTGTCTAGAGCAATGAACTCCTATTATTTTATTGTAACCCTCAGCAGCTTGTGAAACGCTGCTGATAAGCCAAGGGCCCCTATATCCCTTGGTACCAGTGCTTAGTTCTTGGTTCCATCACCTTATGTAGAGCATAGTAGATCAGGAAGATGCCACTGTTACATGGATCCCTCCTAGCAAGCCACCGGGGGCTCAGATAAAGAGATTTTTGTCATAAATGAGGCAATGTGGAAATCCAGGAAAACAATGCTGAAGAAATCATAACTGAAGAGCTTTTGCTCCAAGCCCTCGCTCATTTAAATAATTCCTCAATTCCAATTGCGGACATTTTTAATACCTAGAAGATTGGAGTGGGAACACACTTTAGAAGTCATTCAGGCTGACTTTAAATTACTCATATAGGAATTTGCTCTGATAGTGACTGTTGGTCGTTGAATGGATGCTTGTATGCTTTCTGTGACAGGGAGCTCACGACCCAAAAGTTATTGCACTAGACTGATACCATTCCAGTCTGGAGTAACCAACTCATGCCAGTTTGCTTGGGACTTTCCTGGTCTTAGCACTGGAAGTTCCGTATCCTGGAGAACCTCTCAGTCCAGGACTAACTGGTATTGTGGTAGAACTAAGCTGTGAAGGATGAGTTCGTTTTCCAAAGTCAGGGAGGGAGAAGAAAAGAAGGACATTAAACTCTTCATTAATCCATACAACATGATCTCTGATCAGTGTATAATTTCTAATGCATTCTTGTGCATTTCCATCATCGTTGGGGATCCCTAGTTTGGAGCCATAGTTGTTAGGCGGCAATGAGCCCTGACATTTGTTAGCAGGGTTGTAACAAGATCAGAGGCATCTTCTAGGAATATTTATCTTGAGGCAATGAGTGTGATTATCATGAGGATGCCTGGAGTCAGGAAAACCAGTGAGGAGCAAACCTGCAGTGGTTGGGTGGGGTGGGGGGGGGGGCGCTGAGGGGATAAAGAGATTTGGGGAAAACAAGTAGGAACTGGACACCATTGGGGTGCGGAGTAAGAAAGAGAGGGAGGAAATGCAGGCAACCCAAGGCACTCGTTCTCAAAGTTGGATGCATATGACAATCACCTGGGAGGGTTTTTTTTAAAAATACTGATGCTTGCCCCCACTCCATGAGATTCTGATTTCATCAGCTTGTGGGGGGCTCAGATAAGGATATTTTAATAAACCTCCTTAGTGACGCTATTGTGCAGCAGGAATTGGAACCCAATTATTTAAAGCTTCCAGGGTGGTTTCTTGAGATTTTATAGGATGTTTTTCTTCTTGAAAGGCCCAACGACACGTTTTGTTGTGGACACTTCAATCCTGCATGACTGCCCGGGGTTTCAGAGAAGGTGAGGGGAGTTAGAGCTGGCTCTGGAAGAGTAAATGATCGAAAGTACTGATGATTTTTTTTTTAAGTTTATTTATTTATTTTGAGAGGGACAGAGACAGCGCAAGTCAGGGAGAGGCAGAGAGAGAGGGAGAGAGAGAGAATCTCAAGCAGGCTCTGCACTGTGAGTGCAGAACCCGAGGTGGGGCTTGAACTTATGAAAATGTGAGATCGTGACCTGAGCCCAAACCAAGAGCTGGCCACTCAACAACTGAGCCACTCAGACCTCCAGCACTGACTACTTATAATGTCTGGTGTCTGAGGCTCTGCTACCTTCCCCCCACAAGCGATTCAGAAATTGAACATGAAATGAGCAAATCAATTTCCATGTGTGGTCTCATCGAATGCCGCTTCTTAACCATTCTCTAACGTATGATTTTATTCCCATTTACAGGTGATGACACGAGGCTTGAAGAGAGTAGAGTAGGAGTAAGAGGCCGTCACTTTGCCTCTAGCCACCCGTGTATGCTCGGTCCGGTAGCCCAGGACGGCTCAGAGCCAAAGGAAAGGTCCACCTCTTCAGACACCTGAACAAGTCAGCAGGCTGAGCTCCTTCTCCACCAGAAAATGCTGGTTAAAGTTCTCATATTCAGCTTCTACAAAGAAGCTTCAGGCCACACAGCAAAGACATTAGTGAAATTCCATTTAGGTAGGCAAAAAGGGCTTTTTCTAGACAATCGGTTTTACAGGTAAAACCAGAGTCATCAGAGGAGATAATAACGATTTCAGATTCTAAAAGAATTTTATAACAGGAAGTTTAAAATTCTGAAAAAGAAGAATTGTGTGTGTGTGCGTGTGTGTGTGTGTATGGGGAGGGAAATTTCTCCCTTATAATATACAATGTTAAGTATGTTAAATATCCACACGTCTCTTTTTAGCAATAGTGGCAAAGCTATTGTTTTAAGGCTGCATTTTAAAGCTGCTGTAATAAAGGTCTGGATCTGAAGGAATTTTGAAACACCGGATGGGCACAAGGCGAGCTATTAAGATAAAAGATGTGAACTTAATTAGAAAAATAACGGCCGCTGCCAAGTTACTATCGTGACTTCAGGATCCAGAGTCTTGGATTTCTCTTGTTGGTCTGTCGTGAAAAACACCGTGGAAATTTCTGCAGGTGACTTTCATTTCCCGGATTATAGTATTCCGTGTCATTTCGAACATTTCCTGTGGAGCCTCGATGTTCTTAAAAGCAAGCGTCCAGGTGCTAAGACGTTGTCGCTGCCGGGGAGACCTATTGCAAAACTCTGGAACCTGCCTGCCCCCTTCTCTCTGCAGCTGAGTCAGTTACGTCTGTGTGCCTTTCCTGTCAAAGGCAAAGAGTTCCAGTTTGGTCTCTCCAACTTGACGCTCTTCTTCCGTGATGAGGTCCTTTTTGAGAACTTCAGGAGGCCCTAATTAACCCATGGAGGCATTGCAATACTAATGCAAGGCAAATGTAAAAGAAACAAACATTCACGGCCACCAGACAAAAGCAAACGCCAGTGCCACCCACTCTGCGCGTATAGACGAGATTATACTGCTCCTCTTTATAAATAAGGGGTTTGCAATGTGTCGTTCCTCTTCTGTAGGGGAGGGGGCTGCTTATTGATGCTGCATCTGTTTTGTCAGCGCGTCAGCTAATGGAGAAAGTTAATTGTGTTGGTTGTAAGGCCACCTGTCACACACATGCCTCATTTCCATACTAATGGTCCAGCAGCGGCAGGCAGCTCGCTCTCTGCAGTAACAGCCACTGCCTCTTTGGAAACGTGGGCCAAATGTGCCTATGCAGCAACTGTAGGCCTGTGCGCGGATGCCTCTAGTATTGTGTGGACCAGGGCTCGTATTAACCCCCTACTGGCGGCTCCAACCTGGATTTGCAGTAAAACTGGGGATGCTGTAAACGCTGCCGCTGGGGGATGAGGACCGAGTCCATGGTGACCCTGCTGGGAGAGGTAGCTTTGGGGCTGCGAGTGTTTTGGAGAAGCAATCTCCGTGTGGCCAATTCACCCCACGTTAGGAGAGCGCGCGTGCGCGCGCGCGCGGCAAACCTCCACACTCCGCTTCTCCTTTAAGAACAACCTCGAGACCATTTCATCCTGGTATTGGGTCCTTTCCCGTAAGCGTTATCACCGCCTTCCTTTGCCTTTTTAGCAATTTGTCCCCGGATCCCTAGGAAAACTGGCAGGTTTCTACCCACGCTGTCAAGGCAGAGGTCAGTTTTCGAGCTCTGGGTAATCAGTTTCCAGTTCTGTGGCCTAAATTATGGAAAGCAGCCTTGACTCCCGACTATAAAGGATTGCCCTCTGGACGGTACTTCATGCGGCAGCACTTTTTACAAATCGTTTGAATCTCAGGCAGAGTTGAGGCACCGATGCCCTCGAGAAGAGGCTGATGAATATTTTAGTGGGAACCTATTAGAAGCAATTTGAGGGCGGGGGCTGTCCCCTCAGTGAGGCAAGCCAATAAAATTGAGAGCCATTTCTTCCCAGCTCCTAATCCCGAGGACCTAGGAAATACCAGGCCCGGTTTCTTTGGGATCCTTTTGTCTATGGCTTTCTGTGACCTTACACGGCCCTCATAAAGGGATTTGGGGCTAATCGCCAAATGCTGCAGCAGCGACTACTCTTAGATGGGGAACACATGGGCCGGGCTGCTTACATTTTTTAATGGCCAATTTTGGTGGAATTGATGATTGTTTTAGGCTGGATCGTCTCTATTCTTGTATCAACATGAATTTTAAAATAGATGTCTCGGTCATTTGGAGGCGGCTCAACGTCAGGCAGGTAATGGTTCTGGCCGCAGAGCAGGTGGAGGGTCCTAAGCTGTGACTTCTGTCTGGGAGGTGTGCCGGCAGGGTCACTCAGCCAGGTAAAAAGCTGCCTTTTCAGAGCGCACTGGATGGAGCCTGGGAAAGCAGAGGTTCATGTGTGCCCCTGCCCCAAAGGGCAAAGACTGCAGAAAACCTTACAGGTAAGTCTCCCGGCTGGCTTTTGTCAGGTCTGGATTTGCCAACGTGCCACAGGGTTTCCCGGAGCCGTCAAGGAGAAGGGGGGTTTGGTCACAGTGGGGACTCAGCTCAGGTTTTATAGAAAATCTTAGTAGGGGAGCCGCTATAAATTCAGGGTCTGCACCCTCAGCCAGACTTTGACGCTACCCAGAAGCCCTCCTGCCTGCCCCTTCTCCTGTCGATCCCTTCCCCTGTTCCTCATTGCAACTTGGCAAGTTTTGTTAATGTGTATTTATTTATTTTGAGAGAGAGAGCACAAGCTGGGGGGGGGGGGGGAGAGGGAGAGAGAATCCCAAACAGGCTCTACACTGCAGCACAGAGCCTGTCATGGGGCTTGAACCCACAAACTGAGATCATGACCTGAGCCAACATCAAGAGAGGGATCCTTAACCAACCGAGCCACTCAGACACCGCCTCCCCCTTTTTTTTTTGAGAAGGGGGAGGGGTAGAGAGAGAAGGATACAGAGGATCCGAAGCAGGCTCTGTGCCGACAGCAGAGAGCCCGACTCGGGGCTCCAGTTCACAAACGGCAAGATCATGACCTGACCGGAAGTTGGACGCTCAACTGACTGAGCCACCCAGACGCCCCGACTAGGCGAGTTTTTATCACTTTCCTAGAGCTCCCCCACTCAGAAGACAACTTCATTTTGGATTTTACAGAGAAACAGGGCACCAAAAAGAAAAACTCTTCCCCAACGTCTTGCTCCAAGGAACACTCTCTACACCCACAGTGATTGGTAGGTCAGTCCTTCCATCTCAGCAAAAAAATGGCTTTCTTCTCCTTCTCCCCACCGTCCCCCTGCCTTTCCTCCTCTTCCGCCTTCTCTCATCTCTCTCTTCCACCCCTGCCCTCTTCTCACATCCGTGCACAAATCAGCACACGCACGCGTGCACCTCATGACAGGTCAGCCCCAGGGTGGGTGTGAACACAATGTGTTTGGAAAATCACGGTCCCTCCGAGACGGACGAGAGAGACGGAAAAGTAGTGAGCAATTACAGCTGTCTGACAAGTGCCACATCCAGCATCAGAGGAACACCGGAGAGGGATGCATGATCAGACTGAGGGGCAGGGAAGAGTTCCTGAAGAAGGCGAGCGTTGGACTCAGTCCTGAATGACTTGAGGTGAATAAAAAAAAAAAAAAAAAAAAAGGAGATGAACTAGCATATACGAAAGGGTTTCACCTGTGCCAGGATCTTAACGCACTGCGGTTTGGTGGCCGACAGGAAAGCCTGTGGGGGGAAAGTAGAGGTAGAGAGAGGTTTCCAAGGGCCAGTCATGAAGGGCCATGTGCGATGACCTAACGGGCTTGAATTTCACCTCATGCCGTGTGGCGTCGTGGAGAAATTCTGAGTAGGGAAACGAAGTGATAGCTGTGGGGAGGGTGGTGGGGGGCAAAGCTGTGGTCAGGGGATGAGTCATTGCAGTGTCCAGAGCAGAGGAGGAGACCAGTCAACAGCAGTTGCACTTGCCAGGCCGTGGTGGCTAGATGCTGGAGGGAGGAGGTCGGAAGAGGAGAAGGTGGCCGCCGCGTCGCTGGCTTGACTAGCTGGGTGGATGGCGTTAGCATTTCCAGACTACGGAAGGCAGAACAATATTAAGGGAAAGATGCTTAATTCCCTCTGGCCCACCCTGGGCGTGAAGGACACGTGAGTGAATCTGTTCAGCAAACTGTTTCGCGAGCCAAGTGGCCTGGCCTGGGAATTCTCTGGAATGGTGGTGAGCGAAGCCATTGTGGAGGGGCTGCACGTGTGTGGCCTGAGGTAAACTGAGGGCCAAGGATAGTTCTGGTGAGCACTGATGGTGAAAGAGTAGGGGGGAATGAAGAGACCACCAGAGAGAATCAGACGGAGCAGACGAGAGGCCCCAGGAAAATTAGAAGGCAGCGTGTCCTGGGGGCAAAATTGAGAGGCAGGCGGTAGCCGACAGACTCAAATGTTACGCAGAGTGCAAGTGAAATAGAACCTCGAAGGTGACTCGTGCCTTTGTCAACATGTAGCCAGTGGCGTCTCCTGCCAGTGTCATGGGGGCCATGGTGGTTTGCAGGGGCTGAATGTCGGGGAGTCGGGAGGAGAGGACAGGACGCCACTGGCCCGCCTCTGCGAAGTCTAGCACAGCACCCGGGAGGTACCTGGTTGTTGCTCAGTAACGCTGGTCTGGTCGGATCAATTACCAAAGGAATCTCTCTAGAACCCCCATCCACGCTGTCATCTGACGTTCCCAAATCTTATTAATTCTCACTGGTTCTTACTGGTCTGCTTTGCAGCACCTCCCCTGCCCAGCCCCCCTTCTCTAGCTCCGCAGCTACCTCCCTAAATGTTCTTTTCTCCGTCTTCACTTATAAGGGTTTTTGTTCATTTTTTCCTGATTTTTATTTAAATTATATTAAGTTCACACCCAGAGCAATATTGGTTTCAGGCGTAGAATTCAGCGGTTCATCACTTAACATACAATACCCAGTGCTCGTCACATCAGATGCCCTCCTTAGTACCCATTTCCCAGGCAGCCCATCCCCCACCCACCGCCCTCCATCAACCCTTGGTTTGTTCTCAGCCTTTAAGAGTCTATTATGGTTTGTTTCTCTCTTTCTCTTCTTTTTTCCCCACCATCCCATATGTTCACCTGTTTTGTTTTTTTAAATGTCACATGTGAGTGAAATTATAAGGGGGTTTAATCCTATACACCCATAACAGAATTTCCTGTCTCCTGTTTCCTCTTTTTCTCTCCTTTCTATTATTGCCAAACTAAGCACACCGCTTTCCTGCCCAAACCTCCTAGTGTGCCAAAATTTTGTTAATTAAAAAACTTCCGGTGTTAGACTTTCTGACCGGATGATCGGGGGTATAATGATCAGAAAGAACAGAGGAGTCCAGCATTAAAACTGCTGGCTGGGTGTTCAGCTATAGGCAGGAAGATCGTATGTATGTTAACGGACTGCTGGGCTCACTAACAGATCTCCGGGACTGAGAAGGTACAGACTAGCTATTAGGAAACCTTCAAAGGCTCCCTGCTGCTGAGCCCACCGATTCCATCCTCCTGAGTTTGGCATTCAGTACCTTCAAAAAGCTAGCCCAACCTATGGGGCGCCTGGGTGGCTCAGTCGGTTGGGCGTCTGACTTTGGCTCAGGTCATGATCTCGTGGTTTGTGGGTTTGAGCCCCCGCGTCGGGCTCTGGGCTGACAGCTCAGAGCCTGGAGTCTGTTTCGGATGCTGCATCTCCCTGTCTCTCTGCTCCTCTGCCGCTCAAGCTCTGTCTCTCTCTCCTTCAAAAATAAATGAACATTAGAAAAAAATTAAAAAAAAAAAAAAGCTAGCCCAGACAAAGGTTTTTCACCTTCTTTCTTTCTTTCTTTCTTACGGCCAGAAAACCCATGTTGCTGTTAGGTTAAACTATTCTCTTAGCCTGTCCAGTGCTTTCCAAGCATTCCACTGATACATTCAATCTCTGAAAACATCTTTCTGCTCCATTAAAATCTTCATCCACCCTCTAAGGCATGGTTCAAGGCCATTTTTTTTTCTCAAGGCCTTCTGTGATGCCATTAAAGTCATAGACATTGTATTTGTCACTTTCTCGTACCCTATTTTTTAATGTTTATTTATTTTTGAGAGAGAGAGAGAGAGCACAAGCAGGGGAGGAACACAGAAAAAGAGGGAGACACAGAATCTGAAGCATTCTTCAGGCTCTGAGCTGTCAGTGCAAAGCCTGATGTGGAGCTCGAACCCATGAGCTGTGAGTTCATGACCTGAGTCGAAGTCAGATGCTTAACAGACTGAGCCACCCAGGTGCCCCATCTATTTTTTTTTAATGTTTATTTATTTTGAGACAGAGAATGCACACACACACACACACACACACACACACACAGTGGGAAGATGGGGTGATTATGCCCATCCTGGCTACTTCATGGCTTGATTTACCAGGAAGTGCTTTGTCAACTAGAAGATGCTTCACTGGCCAGAAGTGCGTATTCTCACGTATTCTCGCAAGGTAACGTGTGGCTACCTTACAAAGTGGGTGTTTATTTTGACTCCTGAGGCAGCTTAACACCCTTGAAGAAACCTAAAAAAAAAAAAAAAAAAAAGTTTTGGCAACCTCAGCTTTAAAGACAACTTGCTTCAGGGCACCTGGGTGGCTTAGTCATTTAAACATCCTACTTCGGCTCAGGTCACGATCTCAAAGCTCTTGAGTTCAAGCCCTGCTTTGGGCTCTGTGCTGACAGCTCAGGGACTGGAGTCTGCTTTGGATTCTGTGCCCCTCTCTCTCTGTCCCGCTTGCGGTCTGTCTCTCTCTCTCTCTCTCTCAAAACTAAACAAAACATTAAAAAAAATTAGAAAGAAAGATAACTTGCTTCACGAAAACTCTCATAAACTTGCAGAAGTCACTGCCTGCAGCTTCCAAGGACGTTGCTTTTCTTTTTAAGAATTTCCAAAGAGGGTGCCTGAAAGATTGTCCCAATCATTCAACAAGGGCCTTTCCATAGATTGTAGTGGCCCAGATACTTTGCATAAATGTTATAGTAAATTCCTCGTGTGAGGAAGGGAAATTAATTTCTATGGAATGCTGTGCAAATACATGAGTAAGAGAGATAGAGAAAATTAGTTGTTGAAAGAAAGGGAAATAAAACACAAACACTCATTCTTTATGAAATAATTGCTATGCTGTTACCATTGTAAGAATTATATTTTGCAATACTGCTTTAGGGATGGTTTAGTCAGGGACTAGAAGTTCAATCCCATATATGGCCAACACACAGAATTATTTTAAATTCCTACTTTTGCTTCTCAATTTTCCTTCATCACGTAGCATAATTGTGATCGTTTCATGAGAGTAAAGAAAAATATTGGAGTGCCTGGGTGGCTCAGTCGGCTGAATGTCCAACTCTTGATTTCGGCTCAGGTCATGATCCCAGGGTTGTGGGATCGAGCATGAAGCCTACTTAAGATTCTCCCTCTGTCTCCCTCTCTGCCCCTTACCCCCCTCCCCCACTTGTGCTTTCTCTCGAAAGAAAGAAAGAAAGAAAGAAAGAAAAGAAAGAAAGGAAAAAGAAAGAAAGAAAGAAAAGAAAGAAAGAAAAAAAGAAAGAAAAAAGAAAGAAAGAAAGAAAGAAAGAAAGAAAGAAAGAAAGAAAGAAAGAAAAGAAAAAATCTTTCCAGGTTACTAATGTTGTTTTCAAACATAATCAACACTTCTTTCCCCTTCCCCAATATACACCTTTAGTTAATACTTGACGCCTTTAAATAAAATGTTGGTACCGGTCATATAGTAAACACTCGTAAGTATTTTAGTGAGTTTGCTGAGCTACTTTTGAACATGAGCAAAAATCACACTGAAATAATCCCCTCAAAAAATCTATTTTTAAAAGTAACAAAACACCAAGATATGTGCACAAGGTTACTCATTGCAGTATTGTTATAACAAAAGATTGGAACTAACCTAAATGTCCATCAATAGGGGACTTGTTATATAGATTATACTCATCTATTCATTAGAATACTGCGCACAATGTGCAGTGAACTGTCCACACGGTTCTGCAAAGCCCTAAAAGATATTTTATTACATGAATAAAGCAAGAAAGAGAATAGCATATACAGTATGTCATCGTTTGTGTTTCAAAAACAACATACAGTATATCTAGATGTGCGCATATGTTTTGCAAATTAAGACTCTCTGGAAAGTGAGGAAATGTAAGTGTTTGTCTCTTAGGAGGGGAACCGGACGTCTGAAAACAATTTGGTGGTGGTGGTGGGGTTTATTTTTCACTCCTTAACTTTTGAATTTCTGCCACGAACATGTATAATCTGCTCCAAAAATTAAGTAAAGATCTTTAAGAAGAATTAATGGAGAATTAATGGTAGCATTGATGTTGGGAGCAGATAAGGTATGTGTATTGAACATTCGCCATGTGGGAGACACTGAGCTTACTGCTCTATGTGTGTTATTATTGTGTTTATTCCACACACAGTACCATGACAGGGATTCAGTGAATTTCTCAAGAACCCACACCTAATGTGAGGGGGACGCAATGATATCCCAGTAAATTTTTTACAACCAAAACAGAGTGTCGCACCACTGTGAATCTTGGTTAATATTTTAATTTATAATAAGATATCAAGGGAAACATGGTAGACACGTGTAGGAAATTCACTTATTCCATCAGCCCCAGGAGCCATCTTTTTACTGAAATGCATGATATTTTTTGAACACTGGAAGTATGTTCTCTCAATTTTTTTGTGCTATTCACAGTGGCTTTGCATATGGTCTCCATTACTAATGTTTTCTTTATTATGTTAAAAAAATTTTTTAATATTTTTTTACATTTATTTTTGAGAGACAGAGCACACGTGGGGGAGGGACAGAGAGAGAACGAGACCCAGAATCCGAAGCCGGCTCCAGGCTCTGAGCTGTCAGCCCAGAGCCCGACACAGGGCTCGAACCCACAAACTGGGAGATCACGACCTGAGTCGACCTGAGCCGAAGTCGGACACTTAACCGACTGAGCCACTCCGGGCGCCCCATCTTTATTACATTTTTTTTAAGTCTAGCAACTAATAAGCAATAAATCAAGCCCCAATTTGTAGTGTTTTCCCAGTTCCATAAGATATAAACTCCCTTCATGGCTGATTTCAAGGTATTGACTTACAGAATGCGGAGTTGAAAAGACATGTACAATGACACGCCATGATATAGTATTTCCATCCCATTGGCACAAGGAATAAGTAACCTCAAGAGCACAGATAATAGTTGTATAACTGGGAAGTGGTGACTTTGGGGGTTCATATTGCCTTTGTTATTCACACAAGGTATTTACTTCTAACTTTATGGAATTTGTTTTGTAATAAAGTCTATGTTTAACAGCTGGCTTCCAAGTTCCTGAAAATTTAACAGTTGGTTCTCATAAGCCAGTACATATCAGCCAGCACACCCCTTGGGTGGAGACAGAATTGAACCCAGATCTTCCTGCTTTCATAGACGGGGCTTTTAGTCATTCTGTCACCTTCTTCCATTTGCTGAATGGTGACCGACCCCACTTATGTGCCAGGCTCGTTGCCACTTACTGGAGATGCAGCAAAACATTGTATCTGCCCTCAAGGAGATGACCACACAGTCAGAGAGAAAGATTTTAATCGAAGAATCACAAATAAATGTAGAACTTTGCTTGTGGCAATTGGAATGGATCATCAGATCACAGGTGGATTCGGCCAAACGAGGAAGGTTAAGCAAGACATCTCTGAGGAAGGGATGATCTGGAAGGGATGATCCTATTTAGAATTGAATAGGAAAGAAAGGAGCAGAGAACATTCCAGACAATGGGAAATGGCAGAAGCAAAGGCCCCGTGGCAGAATGAGCACGACAAGTAGATGGTCACGAAAGACCAGTGTGGCTAAAGCAGAGGGACAAATGGGAGCTGGTGAGGGGTGGGGGTGAGGATGGGATAAGTTACAGCAGCTGGTAGGGGGCAGACTACATAAAACCCTGTAGACCTTGTTAAGAAGGGTTTTCTTTAAAAGTCACGGGAGGCCAGGTCTACTGGTCTACTGTCTACTGTCTGCGATCTACTGTCTACGGTCTACTCTGACTGTCTACACAAAGTGACTTCCTGGTAGTGGTTGACAAGTCGAGGTGATAGTACTGTCATGAAGAAATTTGTATTTTGGTAAAGTTTATTTTATTTATTTTTGGGAGAGTGTGAGTAAGCGAGAGAAAGCCCACACATGAGTGGGAGCGGGGCAGAGAGAGGGAGAGAATCCCAAGCAGGCTTCACACTGTTAGTGCAAAGTACTGATACAGGGCTCGATCTCACAAACCATGAGATCATGACTTGAGCCAAAATCAAGAGTCAGAAGCTTAACTGACTGAGCCACCCAGGCGCTCCAGAAATGTGTATTTTGAAAGCACTCGTGTCCTGCCTTGTGGAGGATAAATTGGAGCCAGACTTGAAGGGAATCCAGTAAGGAGTCCCTTCTGTAATCCAGGTGAGAAATACAGGTGTCTTGGAACACAATAGTGTCAGTAGGGATAGAGAGAAATATAAATATTTGAAGGAAGCTTGGGAGGTAAGACTATTAAGACTGGTGATGGTTTACAACTCAAAGTGGCATAAGTTGGGAAAATGGGTGACAAGTTCTCTGTCTTGCTAGTGCCACTCAATGAGACTGTGATTTAGGGGAAACCCAGTTTTGAAAGTTTGGATGCATAATCCTAAATTCAATGTTGGGTATGTTGAGTTTGGGATATTTTTGCAGCTTCCAGGAGACTGTGGATACACACTAGAATTATCCACAATTAGGAGACAGCGGAAACCTTGTGTGTAAGTGACAATACTGGAAAGAAAGGGCCTAGAACTGGAACAGGGCAGACACAGGACAACGTCATGTTTCTCTTCCATGAGAGATTAGTGTCTGTCACTGTGAAGATCATTTTAAGTAAAGTACCTTATTTCATCCTCACGACAGCTCATATACTAATTACCACTCTTTCCTCTTTTAACGAAAGTGAAAACAAGCTTGGAAAGAGCATCAACTTGCCCAAGGTTGCACAACTACAGACTGGCAAAGCTTGGAGTCTGATCTAGATTTATCTGCTATAAAATCTCTACTCTGACCGTCTACACAAAGTGACCTCCTGGTTGTTTGTTGACGAGCCTTCTTTGAGTCTAAGACTGTGCTTTATTCTCTGAAAGGACTCTCAGCACTTTGTTCAAAAAAAATTTGTTTTCTTTTTAAGTTAAGGAATGTATGTCCAACTTCTGGTCACTGTGACTGTGCAGAGGCCCAAGAAATGGAGGGTTTGGATTAATCAGGAATAGCAGCAGTTGGTGAGTGTCTGCTATGGCTTTAAATACATTTTCTAAAGTTCTTAAGATGTTCTTGTTAGGTATAGTCTTAGATTGTTCAGGCTGCTATACCAAAATACTACAGATCAGGTGGCTTGTAAACAGCAGAAACATATTGCTCACAGTTCTAGAGCCTGGAAGTCTGAGACCTGGGTGCCAGAATGGTTGGGTGAGGGTCTTCTTCCGGGTCATGGATGTCTTGGTGTATCCTCATGTGGCAGAAGGGCCAAGTTAGCTCTCTAAAGTCTCTTCCATTAGGGCATTAATCCAAATCATGAGGGCTCCACCCTCAAGACCTAATCAGCTCCCAAAGACTCTATCTCCAAAAGCCATTACTTTGCGGACACGGATTCTAACATATGACTTTGGGGATACAAGCGTACAGACTAGCAAGTGTCACTAGACCCAACCCCCATATGAAGAAGATGGAGGCTCTTCGGGGTCCATCTTAACCTTGCAGGTGACCAGAAGAGATTCCCGTCATGTCTCTGATCACCTCTGCTGCTCCAAGCTATCCAAGCTACTGCTCTCCTCAATGTCCTATAGACTGTACCTGAAGGATGTGAGAAAAGTACAACCTCTTTGTCACTGTTGTCTTTTCACTCCCTTACCTGCCAATCTGCCATGTTACCTAGAATAAAACTAAGCACGTAAATCCCACCACCTTTGTTGGCTCCTTCCCCTGGAGCTGTTTACAAAAAAGAATCCACACGGGGCAAGTGGCTGGTTGGGAAAGTTGGGGAGAGAAGCCCAGAGCCCACGGAAGGCCAAAACTGGAAGGTCAGGCTCCTAATAACATGATAAGGGGTTAAAAACACAAACCACAATGTGATATTGACTGCGTTCATATTTTTCTTTCACTAGAATTATTCTACTTCATGAGTACTATGGGAATGGATTTTGTAACCTGGAGTGTGTTCGGGGTGCTCCCAGGGAGTTTGAGGAGATCTACTAATTCATCATAAAAGCAACTGCATATAGCGTTTGTAATAAAAAGCTAAAAACACGTTTTTATTTCTCTTCTGGGAGAACACAAAGCACTTACCTAAACTGGTTATTAAAGTTAAAAAAATAGCATGATTTTTGTTTACTGAGTAAATATTATTTTCCTCCTTCTGCAAATTCGTTCCAACAGGTTTCTCCATTTAGAAGTTCTCTTCACCTCCACTCTCCAGCTTGTGGCAGGGTTGGGGGAGGCCCTGAGTATGACCCACGCTAGGGAATTGCAGCAATGTCTGATAGAGGATTTTTTTGAGAGAGAGAGAGAGAGAGAGAGAGAATGAGCAGGGGAGGGGCAGAGAGAGAGGGAGACAGAGAATCTGAAGCAGGCTCTGCACTGACAATAGTGAGCCCGACGCAGGACTTGAATCCACAGACTGTGAGATCATGACCTGAGCCAAAGTCAGACACTCAACCAACTGAGCCACACAGGTGCCCTGATACAGGGTTGTTTTTTTGCTGCAACTGCTGAACAAATGAAAACTTGTTCTCCTGCCCCTTATGAGCAAAAAGTCAGGTCTGAGAAGTACAGAAGAAAGCAAATGAATGAATGGCAGATCAAGTCAAAGGCCAAGTAGACAAGTGCTGCATCTGAGAATGAGCCTCATGGATAGACCAGTTCTGAAGAAAATAGTGTTCAGGAGAATAGAACCCTTGGTGTGCAGGATGTATCCTGTGGGCTTGAGAAGGTATTTGTATGGACTGGGTAGGCTGAGACTGAGTCTTGCCTCGGAACAACCATTAGAATTGGAATAGCAAAAACTACCTGACACGGTGTCCTCACATTCTTTTTCTGTGTCTCAAATATCTTTGCAGTCAATTGAGGCTTTCCGAGTAGACACCCATAAACTCTCTCATTAGTCATGCAGAAAGTATTTACATTCTACTTGTGAAATTGTATTCAGTAGTATGGCCCGGACAGTGTTTTCTCACTGATGGTTGAATGAGAAAGAAAGAGTTCTAATGGATATTTTATGTGTGATTTCTTACATCTTCGCAAGTCAGGAATGCAGATAGGACATATGATTTGGCTGTGATGAGCACAGGTCCTAGGATCAACTAATCTGCTCTGATGCCCCCAGTCAAGTGCTCAGGTAAGTCTCAAAGCCTCAACTTTGGCTGCCAATCCATAGGGTCATTGAAGGGTTAAGTGAAGTGGAACTTGGACGTATTTTACCAGTTACAGATTCCATGAATTTTAGGTTCATTGTTATCCATCTAGGACTCCAGGCTAGGTCTTTGAAAATGTAGAGCTAACAGTGCAGAATTAATCCTTCCCTTTTTCTGTTTATGAGGTAAGGGTGCATTTATTCAACGTCATTTGAGGAGAGAATACACGGCTTTCTGGGTCATCGTCACATGATCTCTCTGGAAAACGTTTCCCCCATTACAATGACGTAATTAGATTTTGTCTTTGAAAATCTACATAACTGATTCCCATAATTGATTTTAGTTTCTTTATAAAATTCTATTAATTTATACTCAATTCGGAACTCAGAGATGCACTCTAAGTGGATGTATCATAGGAACAATGTGTGCTCTTTCCTCTTATGGGAACAATCCCCACACCCTGCTTGAATTTTGTTCCTTCTGTATCAGTGTGTGGCTCACCAGATCTGTTTTTATTCAGTAAATATTTACTGAGTGCTCATCACGTTCTGCCTCTGTTAGGTACTGAAGAAAATCATGGAACGGTTACCAGACTTGGCATATAAAAATATTGTAGGAGACACAATTATATTAAAAAAACCGACATGTTATTTATTTGAAATTCAAATCTACCTGGGCTCTGCTTCTTATCTGGTCACTCTTAGTGATGGTGTTTGTTTCCACATGGTTTTTCACAGAGTGGGGAAAACAGTCTAGAATTCCTCAGGTGATCACCACACAGTGTGGTGGGAGATGTGAGACAGTTCAGGGGAAGAAAGGTAGCCCAGAGGAAGGGGCATCTAAGCTGGGCTGTGAAGGATGAATAGGAGTTAGCTCAGCAGGTGCTCTGCTTGAGAAAGTCTTCAGGCAGAGAGATCAGCCCGTTGGAAGGGTCTGAGGCAGAAACCCGCTTAAGGAGTTTGTCAGACTGCTGCACAATTTAACAATTCACATATACCCAGATATAAGAGAAGTGGTGGGAGGGAAGGGGTTCCTCGTGAGGATCCAATGCACCTCTAGTCCTTGATTCCTGAATTCTCACCCTATTCTCCCAGCCATCTCCTTTTAGTTAAGCTAGCCTGAATGCATTTTAATTATTTACAAATAATAATAGCCTTGATTAAAACAAATAAATCCTAAAGGAGTGAGCATAAGTAGAGGCTCTGGTCTTTCTTTTTTGGGATGGTGCAGGGGTCAGTAGTTAGATTATGTAGTTGACTTTTGATGAGAAAATCTCATACTGCCAAGGTTCCCTTGAAAAATCTCTTAGACTGCCCACCAAGGCTTACATTGAGAAGCATTCAACAGGGAGACAGGCCAAGAGGAGAGGCACTGTTTCCCTCATGCTGGTCCCTGGGCATGGTCTCTGTCACCAGAACGGCAGATGACTAGCAGCTCTCACTCTTACTCCTTCTGTTAGATAAGTTTGTGTGTTGCTGAATTTGCGTGGGATATATTTGTGTAAGTGGAATGAGAATTCCCTGATGGCAGATGAAGATTATTGTGGTCACCATAGAAACAGAATGGGCTCCCATACACACCCAAAATTTGGTTGTGATGTCAAGACTGACAATGACATGCATGCACCAGGTGGGTATGAAAAGGTTTATGACTCACACAGTAAGGCTTTCTGGGGAAAGCGGGACATGCTCCCACGCAAGTCTGAAATGGCCTCAGAGAGCAGTGGCTTGGCTCTTATAGTGGCTAGAAGGCAGGGCTGGTGAGGGTTCCTGGGCACAGCCAGGGCTCGTGTAATTTGAACTTTCTGGAACCAAAGGAGGGAGCACCGAGGCTTGCTTATCAGCTTGTCTAGTTAAGGGGCAAGAGAGGAAGAGGGAGGATTAGGGCTTGAAAGTTGACTGCAAACAAAAAAAGTGGAGTCATGGCACAAGAACAGACACTCAGATCAATGGAACAGAATAGAGAACCCAGAAATGGACCCAGAAACGTATGGCCAACTAATCTTTGACAAAGCAGGAAAGAATATCCAATGGAATAAAGACAGTCTCTTCAGCAAATGGTGCTGGGAAAACCGGTCAGCGACATGCAGAAAAATGAACCTGGACCACTCTCTTACACCATACACAAAAATAAACTCAAAATGGATGAAAGACCTCAATGTAAGACGGGAAGCCATCAAAATCCTCGATAAGAAAGCAGGCAAAAACCTCTTTGACCTTGGCCGCAGTAACTTCTTACTCAGCACGTCTCTGGAGGCAAGGGAAACAAAGGCAAAAATGAACTATTGGGACCTCATCAGAATAAAAAGCTTCTGCTCAGTGAAGGAAACAATCAACAAAACTAAAAGGCAGCTGATGGAATGGGAGAAGATTTTGCAAATGACATATCAGATAAAGGGTCAGTATCCAAAATCTATAAAGAACTTACCAAACTCAACACCCAAAAACCAAATAATCCAGGGAAGAAATGGGCAAAAGACATGAATAGACACTTCTCCAAAGAAGACATCCAGATGGCCAACAGACACATGAAAAAATGCTCAACATCACTCATCATCAGGGAAATACGAATCAAAACCACAATGAGATACCACCTGACGCCTGTCAGAATGGCCAACATGAACAACTCAGGCAACAACAGATGTTGGCGAGGATGCAGAGAAAAAGGATCTCTTTTGCATTGTTGGTGGGAATGCAAGCTGGGGCAGCTGCTCTGGAAAACAGTATAGAGGTTCCTCAAAAAACTAAAAATAGAACTATCCTATGACCCAGCAATCGCACTACTAGGCATTTATCCACGGGATACAAGTGTGCTGTTTTGAAGGGACACATGCACCCCCATGTTTATAGCAGCACTATCGACAATAGCCAAAGTATGGAAAGGGCCCAAATGTCCATCGATGGATGCATGGACAAAGAAGATGTGGTAAATTTATAGAATAGAGTACTACTCGGCAATCGAAAAGAATGAAATCTTGCCATTTGCAACTATGTGGATGGAACTAGAGGGTATTATGCTAAGTGAAATTAGTCAGTCAGAGAAAGACAAAAATCATATGACTTCACTCATATGAGGACTTTAAGAGACAAAACAGATGAACATAAGGGAAGGGAAACAAAAATAATACAAAAAAAGGCAGGGGGACAAAACAGAAGAGACTCATAAATATGGAGAACAAACTGAGGGTTACTGGAGTGGTTGTGGGAGAGGGGCATGGGCTAAATGGGTCAGGGGCACTAAGGAATCTACTCCTGAAATCATTGTTGCACTAGATGCTAACTAATTTGGATGTAAATTTTAAAACATAAAAAATAAAATAAAATAAAAAGTGGAGTCAGATCCTTTATTACAAAGCAATTTTTCTGCCTCTGATTGACAACAGTTTTGTATGTGGATGTATAACTTTACACTAACTTCTATATTAGATGCATCATACGGGGTCTGACAGGAACGAGGTAGCACCCGCAAATAGTATCATTTGAAGGGTGTTTAGTAAAGGGGCAATTAGCAAAAATGTGGGTAAGGTACAAGAAAACAACAAGGAATACTGCAATATCCCGTTGACAAATCGGTCAAAGAAATTGTTCCCTTGTTCCCCACCAACCCCCCTCCGCCCCTTCCTGGCAAGGTCCATAGGTCTTAGTATTTTACATGTTGACCTTGCCAGGAGTGGGGAGAACAGGGGAACGGTTTCTTTGACTCAAATGTCATACAAAAATATCATACAAAATTTCTGGTATTTTAAATGAGCGATTTTCATTGTATGTTTAATAACAGTGATTTGGAACATGTAAAGAAACTTGTTTTATGGTTTCTTTCTTTAAAGTTGATTTATTTATTTTAGGGGCCCCTGGGTGGCTCAGTTGGTTGAGCATCCGACTTCGGATCAGGTCATGATCTCGAGGTTTGTGGGTTCGAGCCCCACATCGGGCCCTGTGCTGACAGCTGGGAGCCTGGCACCTGCTTCAGATTCTGTTTCCCTCTCTCTCTGCCCCTCCCCCACTCGTGCTTGCTTGCTCTCGCTCTCTCTCTCTCTCCCTCTCTCCCTCTCTCTCTCTCAAACAAATACACTTTTTTATTAAAAAAAAATTCTTTAATGTTATTTGTTTTTGGGAAAGAGAGAGCATGAGTCGGGGAGGAGCAGAGAGCGAGGGAGAGAGAGAATCCCAAGCAGGCTCTGCACTGTCAGCACGGAGCCTGAAGCATGTCTTGAACTCAAGAACTGTGAGATCATGACCTGAGCTGAAATCAAGAGTCAGGCGCTTACCTGACTGAGCCACCCGGGCGCCCTATGTTTTCTTTCTTTTAATTTATTGTTACAAGTTCAGAGAAAGCAAGAAGCCAGAGGTGACAACACGTAAACACATATGGTACCATGCACCAAAGCTGCGGACATGGCGATAGCTTAATAAATGCTCACCCAATGACTGGCAGGATAAATAGCAGAAAACCTTCTGTGAGTAATGTGATGAATCCGATTGATAGTTGCAGGGACTGCCTTACAGTAATCAAGGGATTTGTTTCTTCTCTACCGAAATTTAATTCCTTTGTCAAAGGAGCCCCTCTATCTGCCACGCACGCTTTGCTAATTAATTCCTGTATTTGGGGGCAAGTACACACAGCACATAAGTCCTGAGGCTATTTAGGCCATAAAGCAGTTGTTTGGTGTTGTCTACCTCGATTCCTACACTTTTCCTATAGAGTCAAAATGTAACGTCGGCACAAATTGAAAACAACATAGCAGCTTTTCTGAAATTTATTATGCATTCTAAAATGCATTTGCATTTTTGAATACTTATTTTTGGCCTCCGTTTTCACGCAATTTTGTTTATATCACTAGAAATAGGGCAATGTGACTTTTTGTTCCTTTTCTGACTCCATTCTGATGCCCAGAGGGATGAAGTCAAAATCATTAAGCAAATGGCAGAAAACAATCAATGTTCTCAAATAAAAGGTCACACAATAAGGAAAGAAGCAAGTGAAATACAAAAAAACCACTCATTGCTTTGGCTTGAAAATCTTCAAATCGTCATCCATCTACAAGTATAACATGAAAATGAGAGCCGTGGCCGTATTTGGTAGTTATGACATTTTCATTGAGCAATGGACCGTGAGTTTTTGATAGCTAACCATTTGAAAACCCCTTTGTTGAAAAAGAGAGAGAGAGAGAGAAAAAAAGAGTGGGGGAAAATTGCAGCCAAGGAGGAGCTTTCCTTTCATGTTGACCAGCAAAGATGTCACAAACTCGGAAAGCTCAGGCTTCCATCCCAGCGCATGTTAATGAAACTAGGATTAGTGCCACAAGGGAGCAATTTTCTGGGAGTGTGTTCTGGGAATGGGGTGGGGGGAATATATGTGTAAAGGTGTGGCCCCGGAGCCAGGACCTTCCAGTAACTTCAGAACCAAGCATTCAACATCTTCCTTAGTTTTCAAGACAGCAATCAGAGGCGTAGTTGGTATGGCATTTTTACCCTCAGTCTGGCAAGCAGCCTAACTAAATGAAGCCTCTCAGTGTGCTGATGTGTATGGGACTCGATTAGTGTCAGATCAGAATGAAACAAATATATGTGGCAATGCCTTTTTCAGAGGCAGCTGCCACTGAACGTGTTGACACGAAGTGTTTGCTTTCTGCTACGTACATATTGGACTCTTTAAAATGCCCTTAAGTAAAATGCCACACTGAGTGGGCAACTGCACCCAGCGCACCTCGAATGCTAACATCGCCTGGGAAATGGCACGTGATGAAGGCTCAAATATGGCGACTGCCAGTGTGGAGAATCCTCTGACGCAGAAGACTGGGGGTGATTGCAAGACCAAGTGCAGCCCGCATTTGATTTCTCCCAATAATTTTCGCATTTCTACTGGTGGGAATACTTGGGTGAAAAAGCAGAAACCCAGATTCCCAGGTTACAGTTTTAGAAAGCAATCTTCTCTTTATACTATAGAGAAGTAAAAATTTCCCTGATTAAGAAATACACCGTCATTGTTCACAATGCTCAGAGATATACATTGTGAACACATTTGGATGTTTTTCATTCATTTTTTCATTTCATTTCATTTCATTCATTTTTTTTTCATTTTATTCTTTTTTTGAAGTTTATTTTTATTTTTGAGAGAGAGAGAGAGAGAGAGAGAGAGAGAGCACAAGAGGGGGAGAGGCAGAGAGAGCAGGAAACCCAGAAAATTCATATTTTTATTCTTGGTTAAAAATAAAATTAGGATATTTACTATTTTATTAACTGAAAAAAGAATAGCTCTGCTTCCTCCTCCCTCTACACACACACACGCACACACACACACACACACCGCACAAGCAGCGGCTATAGACAGTACTGTTTGGGGTAGGTGTGTGATATTGGCATCTGATAAGGCCTGACTTCAGTCTGTTCTCCATTACAGTTGACTGCTGGCTTATGCACAACAGAGGCCCGTAAAAAAATAACTCCCAGTAAGAAGAGCCTATAATTTGAAGCAAGCAGATTCCTTCTTGGAATGAACTTTGACAGTTTAGATTCGGGAGATGCTATGCTGTCCTTAGGGACTGGAGGAGTCTCTAACCTTGCCATGGTCTCCTGAGAAGTTTCCGGGAACTTTTTTCCTTCCTTCTCCATCCCGATTTTACAGTGACTGTAGCCTGAATGGGAGAATCTGTCACACAGTGTGGATTAGATTTATGTAAAAAAGGGAGAAAAACTGCAGTCATTGCTTTACTCCTTTTCTACTCTGACATTAAGGAGGAAAGACCTAAACGGTTCCTGATAGAATTCGGAAAAAGCAGGACACAGAGGATCTAAAAACCAGTGAGGTATAATTATAACTTCATAATGTATCTTCTAGTTGAAAAAAATAATTGGAGATAAAGGAAGTGTTGACTGATAAGGATTGATTACAGAGGAGGGGCCATACCTCTTTGTGTAACTGTTCTTTTTCTTTACATTATACTAAGATGTTTTAAGAACAGATAACGTTTAAATGAAGTTAATTAGTATTTGGTCAATTTACTGTCCTGTAAATTGCTATGTTTTTGTCAAGAAAACATTAAAAGTTTGTTTGGACCTACTTTTAATTTCGTCTGTTATTCACACCTGAACCTATGGATGATCTAAAAAAGTCTCCTCTGACACCTGCTGGTAGTCTCTGGAATTGCAGAAAGAAGGGCTACAGAGAAGCTAACTGCTGGAAGACATGACTTGCAAATTCTAATTCACTTCAATGAGCACAGTCAAGGTAAATTCTTTTCATTCCACAGCTTGCAAGATGAAGCAGTGCCTTTGTTGTTACTAAGGACACTTAACTGGTTGTTTGCAATATTTAAAAAAATTTAATGTTTATTTATTTTTGAGACAGAAATTGTGAGCAGGAAAGGGCAGAGAGAGAGAGAGAGAGAGAGGGAGACACAGAATCTGAAACAGGCTCCAGGCTCCGAGCCATCAGCACAGAGCCTGATACGGGGCTCAAACTCACAAACCATGAGATCGTGACCTGAGCCAAAGTCGGATGCTTAACGGACTGAGCCACCCAGGTGCTCCTGCAATATATTTTAGTGTTTAGTCTGTGTCATGACTGTATTAGATGCTAGGGTTGTAGATATAAGGCACACAATCAAGGAACTAACATGCTACAGGGCAGAAGACAAATATTCCGTTACAGCACGGAGTGTTCATTATGATAGAGGTACAAACTGATTCTTTACATTGATTCTATAAACAAATGCTGACTGAACATCGGTATGTGCCTTGCATTACTCTAGGAGCTGTGGAACGAACAAAGATCCCTTGTATGTAATAAGCCCTGAGAAAAGAAAATCTTAATGTTGAACCTTTAGAATAGGTACAGCAGCATGGTGCACCTGGGTGGCTCAGTCGGTTAAGCATCCAACTTCAGCTCAGGTCATGATCTCACGATTCGTGAGTTTGAGCCCCACATTGGGCTCTCTGTTGTCAACACAGAGCCTGCTTCAGATCCTCTGTCCTCCCTCTCCCCTCTGCCCCTCCCCTGCTCTCTCTTTCTCAAAAATAAATAACCATTTAGAATGGGTCCAGCAGATCTTTAGAACTTATTCATCTTGCTTAACTGAAACTTTATGTGTGTTGATTAGCAACTCCCCATTTCCCCTTGCCATAAGCCCCAGGCAACCACTATTCCACTCTGATTCTATGAATTTGGCTGTTTTAGAGACCTCATTAAGTAGGATTATGTAACACTTGTCTTTCTGTGACTGGTTTATTTCACTTAGCACAATATCTTCAGGTTTCTTCCACGTTGTTGCATTTTGCAATTTTTTCCTTTTTCTAAGGCTGAATAGTATTCCATTATATATATACCACTTTTTTTTTTTTTTACCCATTCATCTATTGGTGGATATTTAAGTTGTTTCCACATCTTGGCTATTGTGAAAAGTTCTACAGTGAATAGAAAAGTGTTAATATCTCTTCAAGATCCTAATTTCCATTCTTTTGGACAAATACCCAGAAATGAAATTACTGGGTCGTATGGTAGTTTTTAATTTTTTGAGGCAATGCCATACTGTTTTCCATAGTGCAGAAAAAAAAATGATACAATTTAACACCCCGAGGAAAATTATGTCAACATAATAATGACCATACATGACAGGCCCACAGCTTACATCGTACTCAATGGTGAAAATCTGAAAGTTTTTCCTCTAAGATCAGGAACAAGGCAAAAATGACCTATTCAACATACTAGTGGAAGTCTTAGAGCAATTTGGCATGAAATACAAAAAGAAATAAAAGGCATCCAAATAGAAAAGAAAGAAATAAAATGGGCTCCTCTTTGCAAAGGGCACGATCTTATATGTAGAAAACCCTAAGTACTCCATAACAAAACTCCTAGAATAAAGCGTTTCAGTAACGTTTTAGGATAGAAAATTAACATACAGAAATCACTAACAAAGAAATTACCAAATTTTACCATAAACGAAATGAGGAAAACAGCCTCTTTTGCAATAGCACTGAAAAGAAGAAAATACTTCATAATAAACTTAACTAAGGAGGTGGATACTTAATCTTGATTTACCGAATCTGGAAGTTTGGCTTGTGAAGGAGACACGTGAAGTAATATTTGAAGGGTGAATGGGAGGTAGGTCTGGGGATAAGGGATAGAGAAAAGAGCATATGCAAAGGTCCTGAAGCATAAGTAGTCAAGGAACTGAGAGAAGTTTAATGAATGGAGCATAGGGCAAGAGTTGACAAACTTGTTGTTGTTGTTGCTAAGGATCAGATGGTTAATATTTGGGGTCTGTGGGCCAAGAGGCAATGGTTTAAATTCTTTAAGGAAGTGTTCTTGCTAAAAGGCTAATCATCTTGCCTTTTGTTTGTTTGTTTGTTTCTTTTTGTCCCCTGGGTCCTATTTGTTGACCGCTAGTACGGTGTGAAAGGAATTTTAAGAGTCTGGGTTTATAGTAGATGAGGGAGGATAAGAGAGGCACACATTGCCAGTTGCTTTATAAATGAGGCTGAAGAGTTTAACTCTATCTAGAGGGCAGTGCAGGGCTCTCAGAAGGACTTGCATGGGAGAGGGCTTTGGAAGATCACTCGGGAATGGAATGTGTGGGCAATGTGTTGGACAGGTCAAGAGATCAGGAGACTACTGCAAGGATCCAGGCATGATAAAGACTTGATCTGGGGAACTAGCAGTTAGTTTAGGGAATAGAGAATCGATTTGAAATGAAGCATAATTTATAAGATTTGGTGACTAATTAGATGTATGGGTTAAAGACGAAGGAGAATTAAAATCTTTTTGGTTTGAGTGAATGATATCAGTGCTCACTTAGCTAGGAGACCCAGTAGGAAAACGCTTATAGGAAAAAGCTAAATAGTAATAATTTCCATTTTTCAGTGCTCTATGTTTAAGGTTCCTGTGGGCATCCAAGAAGAGCCGGCCTATAATAATGATAATAGTAATTATAATGGTAGGAAATATTTACTAAGGGCTTATCAAGTACTGTTTGTTAAGCACTGTTCTCAGTGCTTACTTGAATTAACTCATTTTTTCCTCACAACAAACCTAGAAGTAGGTATTACTATTTATTCATTCCCATTTTATAGATGAGAGAACTGAGGCACAGAAAAGTTAAGTAACCTGCCCAAGTTGGAAAATTATAACGGAGAAGATATTTGTTTGAAAGCTATCAGCATATAGATTTTGCTCAAGGTTATGGGAGTTAGTGAGAAACTCAGGAGCAGTGTAGGGAGTCAGAAAAGATGAGTTGCCCTGTGACCAAATCCTGACAAACACCAACATTTAAGAAAAGGAAGGGAGGGGCATCTGGGTGTCTCAGTTCGGTTACGTGTCCAACTCTTGATATTGGCTCAGGTCATGATCTCACGGTTCGTGGGATCAAGTCCCGAGTCAGGCTCTGCACTGACAGCACAGAGCTTGCTTGGGATTCTCTCTCTCCCCCTCTCTCTGCCCTTCCCCTGCTTGCACTCTATCTCTCAAAATAAATAATGAACATTAAAAAAATTTTTAAAGAAAGGAAGAAAAAGTGGAACCCCAGTCTAAGATTGACCAGCTAGAGAGGTAGGAGGTACTGTAGACACCATGACAAAGGGATATTGTGAAGCGGGAAGGTACAGGAGACACACGTGCTGCTAAGTAGATAAGCTAGGAATACATGAGAAAGTTTCCTTTGGAGTCAGCCACGTATAGTTTACTAATGGCCCTAACCAAAGAAATTTCACTCGCGGTGATCAGGTCAGACTTAGGTTGGGAGGGTGTGGTCAGAGGGTGGGTTTTCTGAATTATTAATTCAAAGACTGAGAAATTTAGGGAGATTACAAGGTCCAGGTTGGGTCCACAGGAAGGTGAGTGTGAAGTTTGTGAATGGAGGGTGTGAATCACTGGAGCTTAGAGGAACAAAATGCTGAGAAGTTAAAGTTTAGGGTGAGTCGTCTTCATAAACAGAGCAGTGGAGAAGAAGGGCTTGAACCAGGTGCTGAGTAAAGTCTTTTAGGAAAAGGAGAGGAAGGGTAGATGTTAGCAAAAGGGATGGGTAAGAAAGAGGGGTCTACTTGGCTCCTCTGAGCAGGGATTATCATATGAAGATCGACGATTCATGGTCTAGATGGATAGTGCTGAGTAAGAAACATGGACAACCTCCCATCATCCTTGCAGCATATGAAATGGAGAGAAATGTGCAGCTTTTCTGTGAGAGGATAGCAGGAGAAACATTCTTTCCTGGAGTGAGCCTTGCCTTTTTGAGGCAAGGGACAGAGTGAGACTTCGGGGAAGAACTTGAGGACAAATATGAATCTGGTACTCCACAGGACAGAATGGAAGATCTGGGGACAAAGAGTGGAGAATGAAGTTGGTTCAGGAGAAAAGAAGGGGATATATGCAAGAGGGGAGTGACATCCGAGGAGCTTAGATCTTGGGTGGTGATCAAGGAAAATGGAGATCGATGTGAAGTATAGTGAATTTGATTGGGTAGAAAAATATCAAATAATTAGACCTGGCAGTATCCTGATGAAAGTCTTTGAGTTAGAAGTGGAGGGCCACCCATGCCTCCCGAGAGTTAACTTTAGCCCAGTTAGTTACGTATCCAAGGGACTCCTCATGCTTTGGCTGGGGAGGAGGAGTCAGTAACGGGTGGGACTGAGGCTTGGGAGAGGTGAATACTGTCACTGGATTGCCGAGGGGGCCCTGCAAGCCCGTTCAGCACCTTGTGCCCAGGGTGCCAGGGCAGTGCGCCCAATTCAACCAGGGAGTCAACAATGAAGCATCTGCGTCCTCAGATGTATTTCTTTCTCATAACAGTAAAGAGTTATGATGCAGTGTAGGGGCAGCAGGGTGGCTTAGCTGGTTAAGCGTCTAACTTCGGCTCAGGTCATCATCTCATGATTCGTGAGTTTGAGCCCCATGTTGGGCTGTGTGCTGACAACTCAGAGCCTGGAGCCTGCTTTGGATTCCATGTCTCCTTCCCTCTCTGCCCCTTCTCTGCTCACACTCTGTCTCTCTCTCTCTCTCTCAAACATTAAAAAAATATGTATATAAAAAAGAGATATGATTTAGTGTAGACCAAGAAGCAAGACACCAAAATTGGGAATTCTTGGAGAACTCAAGACCACTAGGTCCTTCAGTATTAATCTGCAATTTCAGTCCCTCTCAAGGATAACAAATGCACGTCACAGCTGTCAGCTTTCCTGCACTGTGAAGCCATGGGAGTTTCAAAGTCCTGTGTTGACAGCCCAAGCAGTCCTTGGGCAGGGTTTGATTGGCCAGCTTGGCTAAGAGAAACTCCTTAGAGGAACCCTCCTTCTGGAAAGACCCTCCTTCTCCAGCCTCCTTGATCTACAGGTGCTTGACCTGGAACGGATCCTCAAAGCTGGAAGCAGAACAGTGGATGCTTTTCTAGTGCATCTCTCAAGCTCTCATTTGTATCCTTTTGGGGGCCCCCTAGAAGGCACACAAGCATCTGCATTCCCTACACTACGGAGGCAACACAATGCTTTAAAGCCTCTCAGAAAACCTACAGGACAGTTAATATGATTTAAGCCTATATTTAAATTTTATGAGACTCATTTTCAAGGCTAATAACCCAGTTTACTGTGCACAATATCAAATGCAAATTTTATTACTGACTTGGTAAAAACCAAGACGATCGTCATTAGCATATCTCCCTACATCACCCTTTTTAGCCAAAAGGTGCACCAGGAGTAACAGTGGGGGTTTTTATATGTGTTGTAAATTACAGTTACTATCTCATTAGATAAACACATTTAAAATCAGGTTATCATTCACTTATATATCAGAAAGTTGTTTGTTCAATTGCAGCTAGTCTCATATTCCAACATATGGTGCATGAAATTCTTAGACTAATAAAATTTCAAGGTACAGGGAGCTGGTGTCTTGGAAAAAACTGTTTCTGCTCCACGAATGGCTCGATATAATCTGTAATTGCTTTGAAACAATTATGCAGCAGGCTGTTTTGTACTTAATAGTATTTACATCCTTGGTTTTATTAGCAACAAAATGTGAGTGGAACTTGTGAAAGAGAAATTAATTTTTCCACTAAAAGATGTAAACTTTTAAATGAAGTCTCCAGCAGATTGAGGAAACTAAAAACATGGGATCGGTTGGTTCCCGATTTTTTCACTTTCTTTTTATTGTGACGCTCCCCGTTTCTCATTAACATACCAGAAACTTTATGCAATGATAGGAAACAAAACAAACAAACAAAAAGCCTCGCAACACCCAGGCTTCTAACTTAAAATTATGTTTTTAAAGATGTGTGGTGTTCCAGAGCTTATAGTGCTGTTCGTATGGTCAAAAATGGATGGGAACTAGAAGGCTTCCTTTGTATGGCTTTTGCAAAGGAGAAAAGGACAGGTAAGATATATAAATGCATCTAGTCTTTTATGTAAACTCAATACTCATCTCAAAGCAAGGCAGAAAAAAAAAAAAACAACCAATATTCTTTGGACCTATTCCCCTTATGGGCAACACACAAAATAATCATCTTTTGTGTTAAATCATTTCTGTGAAGTTCATGGAGTCTTGGAACCGTCTTGGCCATGCTGCACGTTAGAAGGAGCTATGAACTTTGGCTCACTCGTCTGCACAATGAAGACACTCATACGAAACACATTGAGTTTCTGTAAGAATTAAATTAGCTGCAGTCAAAACCAGAGAGCTTTCTAAGTGCTAATGCACCGTGTGCATGTCAGTCACCACAGATGATTCTTGATTTGTTGTTTTGAAGGCTTGTCCAGGCTAGCAAGGAAGCACAGTACTTCGGGGTCTCTTTGCAGGTAGATCTTTATCTTTGCCCCATGATGTATCTCTGGACATTTGTTAATGTGGCACAAGGTGCCATTTTGACTCTTCCATCTGTATTTACACGTTTGGTCCATCAATACGTTCTCTAACATGGTAGCATTCATACTAATGAGAATATGAACTTACTTTAATAACTTATTTTTTCTTATGTATAATGCACGCTCATTGTAGGAAACGTAGGCAGTAGGAAACAAAAGAAAAAAAATCACTTCCAATTCCACATCCTAATGTTCTTTTGAAATATTTGATATAGTTTGACATTTTCATTGCTTTATATATAATAATACATATATGCTCATGTTTTATATAATTAAAATCACACTCTACTTGGTAATCTAGCTTGCCATTTTCACTTAACATTATATAATGAACATTTTGACATGCTATCTGAAGTTGTTGGACAAGATTACTTTTAACAACTATGTACAATGAATAAGGTATAAAAAGTTGCCTCAAATTTTTTGATGTTACATTGAAACTCATGTAATACAAAGGTAATTAATTAGAAATTTTCAATGTTAAAATTTTACTACAAGAATGTTTAGAGACTATCTTTTAAGATACCCACTCTCGCGAGTCGATTATTTTGTGTATTTGTCAAAAAATATATATAAGTCACATTTGGAAAGTCTGCTTCAGAGAATGCAGCTGTGCTGTTTTGCTGGCCCAAGGCCAGACCACCTCTACCCAGGTAGGTGTCTTCTTGAGGGGTGTAATTTTCAGAGGGCCAATTTAGAAGGTGATGAATAAAGAGGCACACTAACCAAGCTGGTAAAATTAACCGCATCCACCCCGGCTGACCATGGGACAACAGAAGCTGCTGCAAAACTCTTCAAACATCCTTCTCATGCTTGGTAAATGAGATAAGACTTGAAGCTTTTGGTTTTCGTATTCTCACTATTGCCCAAAACTTATTTCGCCAGGACTGAATTTTTCAGTCTGAAATAACCCTGAGGCTAATACTAAGACACTTGGGTGGACGTAGTCCATTGACTAAAAATATGCAGTTAGAAAAACAGAAACGTGGGGCGCCTGGGTGGCGCAGTCGGTTAAGCGTCCGACTTCAGCCAGGTCACGATCTCGCGGTCCGTGAGTTCGAGCCCCGCGTCGGGCTCTGGGCGATGGCTCAGAGCCTGGAGCCTGTTTCCAATTCTGTGTCTCCCTCTCTCTCTGCCCCTCCCCCGTTCATGCTCTCTCTCTGTCCCAAAAATAAATAAACGTTGAAAAAAAAATTTTTTAATAAAAAAAAAAAAAAAGAAAAGAAAAACAGAAACGTTTAATGGTTTATCTGCATTTTAATTAAGAACAGAGAATCTTGCACGTCATGTGTTATACAAAGACGCAAACACCTTTTTCTTAATTATGAAGAGATTAATCTCATTTTTCTAATTGTAACGAGAGTCACTAAACAGCTAATGCAGGTGAAAACAACGGTGAGGGGCACCAAAGGTCCCCAAAGTTAAATGAAGTCTTCTTTCCAGACTTCTAGTCCTGACCTAGGTACATGCTTTATGCCTTTTAGCACGATTTATGCTTCAATTTTTTAAAAAATGAGATCTTTTTACTCTAAATTCAGGTCTTCTCGGTGTCTTTGTTGCTCCTTATGTGTAACTACAGCTTCTTTATAGGTGTTACTGATTCGCCACCAAGCTATTGTTTGATATGTCATTCATACTCTGCCATAAACCACCTGCATGTATATTTATATATGTGAAAATCATGATCAGTTAGTGACCTGGTAAGCTTCAACGGAACAACTTCCAGAGAGAATAACTGAAACACCAGAAAACTTTCTTTTACTAATTAATAGAACGTAACCTAATTAATATTAGCCAGTTAGAGTTTTTACAAAGATGCCACATAGAACTAAGTATTTTTTACCAACCCTTTGATTATGAGATATGTCATACGGTTCTTATTAGCCGCCGCACAAACATATTTCACCATTTTAGTACCAAAAGAGCCTTCAATATTAACAGAACGATTCTCCCGTTACATTATGGGGATGGAGGGCAGGTAAATGTTTAACAACTAGTACTCTGAGCGGGTGGTGGAGGGAAAGGCCTGATTTTTAGTGTCTGATGACTTATGTGTAACTCTTCAGCCAGGGCTGGTTCAAGTTACCCAATTGACTTCACTGGATGTGAAATTGGGAAGACTTTCAAAGTCGCTTCAAGCCAGTTTAAGCCGGCCCCAGAAGCCACTGCATTATGCATTTGACATAGTCTGAACAAAAAAAAAAAAAAAAGGAAAAGAAAAAGAAAGAGAGAGACAATGAGAGAAAGAAAAACCTTCTGGTTTTGGTTCATTTACATTCACTCCATTACTTAGACCCCAAATAAGCTCTCATTTGCTTTAATGATCTCATACCTACTTAAAAACTTGCATTAAAAAGCAGCTCATCTGAAAGGGCTTTCTTACATCTCCAAGGGCAACCCCCGTGATGAGTTCCCCCAGAAAGTGTGATCTGATCATGTAGGAGATTTTACAGTTTGCAGAAGGGGGAAGCTCAGGATCATCCTGGAAACTCAAATGCACTGTGAAGATGAACAGGAAAGCAGGTTCTATTTATTCTTCTATCGTGTCTGTGGTTTCCAGAAAATTTTTCCAATCGATTTGCACTTACTAACCAAATGACTTTTTTGTACCTCTTTTCAAGGGGCAGGCACAGCAGCAGGGTCACTTCGGGAAACACAGTTGCGTTGAAGCTACTGCCCCGTCTCTTCCCGGCAGCCTCCCTGCCCTACGGGGCTTGTCTTCTTCACTTGGGAAAAGCAGAGCCTGAATTCTCTGTGTCTTTGCCGGGATGACGGTCAGGTCCCTGGATGGTGAGGTCAGTGCCCACATTACCGTTGGGAACTGTCCCGAGCAATGCAACGTCGTGGGTGTGTGCATGTGAATCTACACGCGTGTGCATAGCGTGTGTGTATTCATACTTTTGGCCAGTGGGCAGAAGATCTGACTTAGATACAAACAAATGCAATTTTAATACATAGATATAAAATCACACGTATATGAATATATAGAAACAAATACAATTATATATGATGATACAATTTTCATGTATATAAAATTTTATATATATTTTTCAATACAATTTGGTATGAAATTTCATGTAATTTTTGTAGGTACACACAGACATATGTATGTGTAATATATGTATTGACAGAGGAATCATTTGCATTCTTTTTTTTTTCCATGTTCGATGGGCGAAGGAGAGAAAATTATCTGAACCAGAGACTTTGAAATTGAAGCTCATTTGCAACGGTTAATTCCTCCTCCAGATGGTCTCCTGGGATGTATTCTATGCCCAGTGACGCCCCACCCAGTTCACTGTGGCTTTTCAGGGGGAAGCCACAGCCCCTGTTTCTGTCCCACCCATGTCCATCTGATTTGTTGCTATCGTGTCTCACACATGAGACAGGCCTCTTTCCAAGAGGAAGCTGACTGTCTTTCCCTCCTCAATTCCTGCTTTTGAGATCTTAGTGTCTCTCTGTTTCACTTTCCAGTGCCTTTATTTTGTTTCCCTCTTTATATTATTCTCTGCATCCACCTTTTTGTAATCTCTTTGCTTTTTTTTTTCTTTTTTCCCTTTTAAAGATCACTCTTCCATCCTTTGAATTCTTACAGATTTATGATTTATTAAATCATGTTTAAGTGAATTTTATTTATTTTTGAGAGAGAGAGCATGGGAAGGGCAGAAAGAGGCACAGAGAGAGAATCTCAGGCGGGCTCCAGTATGGAGCCCGATGCGGGGCTTGAACCCATGAACCGTGAGATCGCGACCTGAGCTGAAATCAAGAGTCAGAAGCTTAACCGACTGAGCCACCCGGGAGCCCCTAGATTTATATTTTTTATCCCTACACAACTGGTGTTCAGTTTTTAACCATTAACCTGTAATGTCATTGACTTTAAATTTTCACTGCATTTTGGCCTTATAGCTCAATCTTTCATCTTTTACACTTTCAATTTTTTATCTCATTGACTTTTGTATTTGCTTTTCAATCTCATCAATTTTATTTTACTTTTTAGGCTCAACCTTTATCTTGGAGAGATTTTAACAACAACAACGACAGCAACAACAAAAGCCTTATTCTTTTTCATTTTATGATTTGTTTTTATGATGGCAAGAAAGAGGTATGGGTACAGGGATATGGGAAATGTAGAGCATCCACAGGCCAAACAGAGGAGGCTGTGACTTCCTCCCTCAGGCTGCGCCGGGAGCCTAGCCAGCTAAGTAAGTTTGGCTGGTAAGACTGGGAAACACGGATTAAATGTGTGCAGGGTTAGAATAGAGTCTACAGAAAGAGCATATTTGATCTATCGATGTGGTATTTCTTCCCCTTGTATCTTAAAGCAGGGGTCAGCAAACTTTGGCTGCTGGACCAAACCTAGCCCCACCCTCTGTTTTTGTAAGGAAAGTTTTCCTGGAACACCCAAACGAGCATGCCCCTTGGCTCACCTCTTGTCTGTGTCTGCTTTTGCGCAGCAACAACAGAGTTGAGTAGTTGCAACAGATTAAAATATTAGCTCTCTGGCAACTTACAGGAAAAGTGACAGACCCCTATATAAAACCATGCTGTCATTGTCTGAGTACCCTCCATAGTTGGCTTCAGAGACAGGAAATTCATAAACGGGGGTCTGTGAATTCCAAGACTTCACTGCCAGGTGGGATACAGAAAACTAAACACGTATGTGTGACGCAGGGGGCTGTGTGAAAAGGACCGCGGGTCTTGGGGGTCGGAAAAGTCATTTCAGGGGAGGAGACTTCTAGGTTGAGACCTACAGGTAACTGGAGGTAGGCAAAATGCTGGGAGTGGATGTGGTTGATGTAGATCCTTCTGGGTTACAGAAATCGCATGTGCTGTGGCCCGGAGACAAAAAGAATGTGGCCTGTTGGAAGAAGTGAGAAAAACTCAGTTTTGCTGAAGCACAGAGGGTGGGAAGGAAAAGAATAAGGCCAGAGTGGTGCCCCAGCCTGAGGAGTGAGGGCCTTAACGGCTCAAGTGAGGAATGTAGGTATTATTGTGAGGAAAATGGGGAGCCACTGAAGGTATTGAAACAGAAAACTTAAACAAAATAAATAAATAAAGCAAAAACAAGAGTGACAAAATGGGATTTTCCATTTCAGGTGTCACGTGAACAGGAAAATAATATGTTGTACGTATTGCAAACGACCTGAGAGGAGGTACCTGTGTTACAAGATGGCCTTGAGTGATGCTTCACGGGAAGGTGGCGCTCCAAGGATGTGGTGCTCAGCAGCCAAGCTCCAGAGAAGAGATTGTTCAAAACCATTCTGCATAAGACAATATGAAAGACTTGCCTGTTGCCTGGGGGTGGGGTGGGGGTGGGGTGGAGAAGAGAGTGGGTAGTAGTGAAAATAAGGGAAGTTGAAGAGAGGAGAGGAACTGAATCCTAGGATTAGATGAGGTTCCACCAATGGACCAAGGCCAGGCAAGACTCCCCGGTTGGGTCACCAAAGGACATCTCAAGCCTTCTCAGGTTGAACTTCCATATGAAGTTGCTGGCATTTCTGTGTGGTAAACCCCTCCCTTCTCTTTCCTCTCTCCAGTCTGCAGCAAAATCTACTATGGGAAGATTTACTTTATGAGGAAAAGGCCAAATTTTATCACTAGCTTGACTCAGCACAGCATGAGAAAGTAAGCCAAGAGGCAGAGGAGGCCATGAGAATATAAGCCTCTTGGGCACATGGTTTTTCTGGGCTGGAGATATAGATTTGGGAACCAATGGATGGATAAATAGATAGATGGTAGATAAATGATAGGAAAGGAAGAAGGAAGAAAGGAAGAGAGGAGGGAAGGAAGGAACAGAAAGAAAGAGGGAGAGAGAAAGGAAGGAAGAAAGGAGGAAAGAAATGCATGGAGTAAATGGGATGCTTTATATCAAGCACGCAAAGTAAGAAGAAAAGGACAAAATCTGAAGGAAACTTAATATTTAAGAGGAGAGCGGGGAGAACTTTCAAATGAGAACGAGAAGTAACAATCAAAGAAGTGGGAGGAAAACCAAGAGGTTGTGGATTTTGGAAGTAGAAGGAAGAAACTTTCCGTTGGGGCCTTTTGCTTGGGAACGCCACCAAGGGAGGGCTCTGTCCCCATGAAGGACCTGCTGTCACAATTCCTTTGACTCCCCTTACCAGAGCTGGGATGTGCTATTAAGCTTAGCCCTTTCCTGACAAAGGAACTGAAACTTAATACCTCCGTCCAGTTCCAGATTCTGCTTCTCCAGCATGAGCCCTTGTAAATTTAATTGTTGCCCTTGTCGTGAAGCCCCTCCTTCAGGACACCGCAGGACAGCAAAGTCCGCAGATACCCCTATTTCCAGATTCAGGTGGAAAACAGCCTACTCTGAGCCTGACAAAATTTATTTCGGCAAGTTCAGGCTTATCACTTGACTGGACCCGTATTTTGGATGATGTAGAGTCACAAGGTACAGTCACAGGTTGCAATTTAAAATGATATATCTCTGGTAGTGTGTGGTATTTGTGCTTTTCCAGCTCTGCAAAGCAATGCATACTTTCCCTTGATTTTGAGCATCCAGATCATTTATTCATTGGGAACTCTTCCATCGTATAATCTGGCCCTGCTTTCTTATTGGAAAGTTCAATACAACGGTAAATAAAGTAAGTATACTCATGACCATCGCTGATGTCACTAGTCTTGCCACCAAAACAATTCTGGCACCACTTAGAATAGAGATCTCTCATCTTTGTTGATTTCATTAATTCTTTACACATAGTGCTATAGTTTGTACCTGGAGTGAAGTTTCTCCATTTAAAAAGGAAGCAGCTCTTTTCTTTTTTGTTTGTTTTTGGAAACAGGTACTCTCCTATATACCTGGTGAAATATAAATTCTGCAAAACAATTTGGCAGAACAGAAAAAAAAAAAAAGATCTTTAAATTGCTTGTTCTCTTTGACCTAGTAATTCATTTCTAGAATTCTTCAGGATCTATCCTAAGGAAACAATCAGGAGCACGGTTACATTTTTACGTACAAAAATAGCCAAAACATTGCTTATAAGTAATGATAGTTGGAAACAACCTCAATTTTCAACGGAGGGAAATGACAAAATAAATTACGGTCTGTGTGTATGATAGATTATTTTGTACCCATGATAAATGTTTTCAAAGATAATCACAAGGAGAAAAGGCATACAATATGCTTTGTAGAAATGATAGCAAGCAAAAACACATAATACCATGTTTTATGGACTCTAAAATTTCATTGATGGTAAGAATAGTCAGGGGAGGTCCTAAGAAATGTGGATTATGAGCATCAGTCACCGCTCTTAAGAGAAAAAAAATGGTCACCAGCCAATCCATTTCTTTTTGACTTTTACCACTATCCCATTACAGCCTTTCATCAACTTCTCGCAAAGCCTTCTTCCTGTGTCTGCGAGTTAGACCTTCCTCGAAACATTTCAGGGCATCTGAAGACTTCAGCCTCACTACTTTATGCTCATGGGATTCCATAACAGCACCCATAACCATGCCTTCGTTCGACAGTGTCTGTTGTGTGCCACACTCCCAGACTGTCCTGGGACAGAAGTGTGGTTAAAACCGGGAATAAGACTGACCGGTCTCTTCCTTGAGCTTTCCAATCAAGGTGGAAAAGACGAGAGCCTTGCTCTCTAATGGCTGACAATTTCAATGAAAAGACAGATAAAACCCAGCTAAATTACAACGCAATTACAATGTGATTAAGAAACAATAAACGTGCCATAAAAAGCACATGTCACAGGAATTCGACGAAGGGGAAGGTTAGCAAGGATTAAAGCAATCTGAGATGGGTTCACTGATTCAGTGGCATTTAAGTGAACCATACAGGATGCATAGAGACTCCTATTTAGAGAGAGGAAAAGAGAAGGACGTTGCAGTTTGGGGAACAACGAAAAGAAGGACCTACAGACAGAAATTTGAGACCTGGGCACTCTTCAGCTTTCGTCGTTTAAGCCAAGATTCACCTTCATTCCCTGTAGACTGAGATGCCGGTGGAATGGGGTCAACGAATTTGTTGCCCTGTTCAACGTAGCATGAATTCCTAACCTTTTTGACCAAACTTTCACACTTATAAGGAGTGGAATTTCCAGATTCTAGGAGAGAGGTAGCATCATTTTTGAGATTTGCCCAAGGTTTTCGTTCCCATCACTCTTCGCTGGGCCTTCACAGGGAACCTCTGCGGGGAAGCTGGGGCCACGGATCGCGAGGAAGCTAACATTTAGTGAGTGTTTTAATCCTGCAAGGACCCTGCCAGGGATTGTTGGTCTCACTGCTCCCCCTTTTCAGGACGTTGAGATCAGGAAAAAATAAGTTGTCAACTACTACATGGTGGAGCTAGGTCTCAAACTTGGTCTGGTTCGGGAATTGGATCGCAGGGATTTCTGTACAGAGCTGGACGTGAGACAAATACTCTACTCATCCTGAGTCCTCTTTCCTGCATGATGTATTTTTTTTTTCAATTTAATTTTTTTATTTTTATAAAGAATACTTGTTCATAAATATACAGTTAACTTTAACTTTTAATATACATACAAAATGTTTTACTATATGTGAACTGATCGATTAATTTTTCCAAACTGCATACCTATGTAACACAGGCAACCAGCAAGCATTTAGAAGAAACAGAATGACTAAGGTCCTAGAAATGGTCCTTGCGCATCCTTCCAGACTACACCTACCCAAGGAGAACCACGAATGTGACTTCTAAGAGCATAAATGAGTTTTTTTTTTTTTTTAAGTTTACTTATTTTTTTTTTTTTTCAACGTTTTTTTTTTTTATTTTTATTTTTGGGACAGAGAGAGAGACAGAGAATGAACGGGGGAGGGGCAGAGAGAGAGGGAGACACAGAATCGGAAACAGGCTCCAGACTCTGAGCGTCAGCCCAGAGCCTGACGCGGGGCTCGAACTCCCGGACCGCGAGATCGTGACCTGGCTGAAGTCGGACGCTTAACCGACTGCGCCACCCAGGCGCCCCTAAGTTTACTTATTTTGAGAGAGAGAGAGAGAGAGAGAGCACTCGCGCGCACATTCAGACGATGGGGGCAGGGCAGGGAGGGGTGGAGACAGAATACCAAGCAGGCTCTGTGCTGACAGTACAGAACTTGGACCCAGGAAGAGTGAAATCATGACCTGAGCCGCAATGGGGAACCAGATGCTTAACCCACTGAGCCACCCAGGCGCTCCAAGCATAAGTGAGTTTTGTCTGTTTTTGTACATTGTGTAATTTCAAATCATGCAATATATAATCTTGTGCCTGACTTCTTTTGCTCCATTAAATCTATAAATTTCCTTTTAAGGACTGCTTGAGCTGCATCCTTCAAATTTTAAGATGCTATGTTTTCATTAGCCTTTAGCTAAAAAATGTTCAAAATTTCTCTTGCGATTTCTTCCTTGACCCATGAGTAATTTAGAAATACATTCCATAGTTTTCAAATATGTGGGGGTTTTGCATATATCTTTTGATCACTGATTTCTAATTTAATTCCATTGTGGTCACAAAACATGCCTGGTGTCATTTATATCTTTTCAAATTTATTGTGACTTGTGTTACGAACCAGGATATGGTCTATCTTGGTGAATGTTCCATGTATACTTGAAAAAAATGTATATCTTGCAGCGGTTGAAAGAAGTGTTCTAGCAATGCTCATTTGGGAATTGGTTGATAGTCATCCAAATATTTTATATCCTAGCTGATTTTTTTTTTTTTTTTTTGTCTACTTGTTCAAGCAATTACTGAAAGAGAAATGCACTGTGACTGTTGATTTGTCTCATACTCTTTTTAGCTTTTGGTTTTCATTTCATGTATTTGAAAGCTCTTTTTTTTTAAATGTTTATTTTTTTGAGAGAGAGAGAGAGAGCACATGTGGGAGAGAGAGAGACAGAGAGAGAGAGAAAGAGAGAGGGGTGAGAGGCAGTGAGAGAGAGAATCCCAAGCAGGTTCCATGGTGTCAGCAAAGAGCCTGATGTGGGGCTCGAGCTCACAAACTCGAGATCATAACCTGAGCCCAAATCAAGAGTTGGACTCTTAACCGAGTGAGCCACCCAGGCACCCCTGAAGCTCTTTTTGTGGATGCACCCACATTTAGGATTATTGTCTTCTTGTGGAGCTAGTGTCATACCATTGTGAAATGTCCTTCCTTGTCTTTCCATTTCTTTCTATGAAGTCTACTTTGATATTAATAGAGCCACTCGAGCTTTATAACCATTAGCGTTTGCATGGTATCTCTTTTGCCACCCTTTCTTCTTTATCTTTTGTATCTTTGGCTTCATATTTAAATTGTATCCCTTGTGATCAACATATCACTGTGCCTTGTTTTTTTTGTTTAATTTTAAGAAGGAAGGGATTTAATATAGAGAACTATGTATGTATGAAATCATTGAAGGCAGGAATCAGAAGCCACTGTTACGTTTCCTAATATACTGCCGTAGTCACAACCCAAAGGTCAGGGACACCGTGGGCACAACTGCCTCCCCGCAGCCCAAGCTGGTGAGTAGGCGACAGAACACGTGGATGCCCATCTTTAATACCTTGCTTCCAGATGTCACCACCTGACACTGACAGCAAGATGGTGTCTGACTCGACCTCAATTTCCTGATCTTGCTACGGCAGCTGGATTGCAGCGCCTACTTCCAGCGTAGAACCTGGCTGCAAGGGCCTAGCTGCAAGGGAGTCTAGGAAATGTAGTTTCGACTTTCCAGTCCCTTCTGTACAGAAAGCAGCCCTAGAGGGAAACGAAAACTTTTCTCTCTAGGGGACATTGTACATTTTTTTTTTTTTTGTGCCTGGAGCATGTGTCTGCTCCCCTCGACCCCCGCTCTTCCCCAGATCTGGCAGTGCTTTTCAAACTGCAGATTATCCACGAAGTGCTAATGGTCATAAAATCAATAAAGTAGGTATTGACTGCAAGGAAAAATGTACAGACTAAAATGAAATAGAGTAGAATAGAAAAATTAAGTACTTTCATGAAATGTCTGTTTCGGTTTTGTGTGTGTGTGTGGGGGGGGGGGGTTTGTGTGTGTACGTGTATGCGTGGCTGTGTATTGAGTTCCACTGTAGATTGTGTCTGTTACTGCAGAACACCATCAAAAGCCTTGAAAAAAAAATCCCTTAAGCCTAACTCCCTCTCCTGTGTGTTGCAGACAACTCCATAATTGCCTCCCTTCTGGATTTTTTGTTAGTTTTTACACCATGTATAGGGTGAATGTCTGTTTCCTCATGAGACTCTACCTCCTAGAGGTCAAGGGGGGGTGGTTGTCTTGTGTCTTGTGACTTCGGCATGAGGTCTGTGTTGCAGTGGCATTAAAGAAAGTAGACTCTAATTTTTACAGCCGTTTTAGGTTCACAGCAAACCTGAGCAGAAGAGACAGAGATTCCCCATACAGCCCCTGGCCGCGCCCCCCCTCCCCCCATGCACAGACTCCCCACCCCCCACCCCCATCAACATCTCACACCAGAGGGGTCCGTTTGTCACACTCCATGAACCTGCACTGACTCTTATTGTCATTCAGAGTCCCTGGTTTACATTAGGATTCCCTCTCGGTGTGGCACATTCTAAGGGCTTTGACAAATGTATAATGACATGGACCCATGATTACAGAGCAGTTAGTTTCACTGCTCTAAATCTCCTCCGTGCTGGACCTTGCTTTTCTATCCAGTTTAATGAGGTAAAATAGACTCAGTATCTCAGATCGGGGAAACAGCCTTGTTAAAGACCCCGAGGTTGGAGGGCACTGACAAGGGGATGTTTGGAAGGTAGAAGGCCACGGAGCAGGGAGAAGAGACGGCTGGAGTGGTGACAGAGCTTTGCCCAGGCCGGAGGCCAGCATGAGAGTTTTAGCCCTTTTTCCTGAGAGCAACGGGGAATCGACAAAGAATTTTAACCTAGAAGTGACATGACTGAAAAGGCCTGGCTTTTCTGGTGTCTCAGCGAATGCCCAGGGCATTTAGAGAGTCTTCTCCCTGGGCTGATTGGAATTCCAGCATGTTCCTGCTCTGTGGGACCTTTGGGAATCCGATAGGGACCAATGGCTCTTCTCTGTCACGCCTCACAGAGTCACATTCTGCATGTGCACAGCTTTTTCCCAGCCAGAGATCAAGAGGATGCTTTTACGGATGGCGGAGCTCCTTTTCTGCACGTCGCCCTCCTTCTGATACCCTGCCTTCCCTACAAGCCACACCAGCCTCACCGGGCTCAAACCCCAATCCCTCTTCTCTGCCCAGTGAAAGTGCAGCTTTCTGACTGGCAGTTTTAAAAGGCCTTGGGGAGAGCTGGGTGAACGTAGAGCTCGCTTCGGGAGTTTTCTTTCTCCCAAGACTAACAACCCTGCACTGTCTGTTAATCAATGTCTAAAACCGGATGCTTCATATACTTTGTCCCCTTTGAGAGCTGTTTGCTATGGAGGGGAAGCCCAATTCCCACCTTTCTATCATGGATGGAAGCAGAAGATATAATTTGGGTGGTTTTGTCTTCTTTTTGTGGTGTGTGTGTCAGGGAGAGAGAGAGAAAGAGAGACCCGCATTCTTGCCTGTTACGGGACAGGCGAAGTGATGAAGGCTGCCCTTCCCCTAGAAGGCTGGTCTGGGCTCCAGGGGGAAATGAAACAGAGGATAAACTGTTTAGACCGGCCCTGCTCTGGGTTTAGGGCAGTGTGGGTCAGAGACCAACCTGCATCGAAATCCTTGGGCTCCAACCACCTTGCTCTACTGAATCAAAATCTCTAGGGACAGAGCCTAAAAATCTGCATTTTCATGACCCCTCTGTAATTTTATGTTCTGTAAAACTAAAGGGCCACTGCCTTATGGGGAAGGGCTTTTTCTTCTCTTTCCCCCACTTCCGTATGTCAGGAGGCCCGGAACGTGATGTGGGTGGGGGTGGTGATGGGGGCTTAGCCCTCGTTAGCCTTGGTGCCTCGGCGTCCATGAGATCCAGCTCAGCTCACCAGGTGCAACAGTTAGGGATAGCAAGGAACAAGGATTTACTCTGGAGTCTCAAGTGATATGTTTGTCGCATCGCTGCAATATTAGCCAGCATTCGAGAACGATAGCGTTAATCATCAGGTCCTTTCCTTTTACCCCGTATTCCTAACAAAAGATAAATGCCACAAGTAGCTAGCCTCGGCAGGACGTGGTTAAGTGTCATACCACCTATAGATCTGTAAAACTTTTAGCACGCAAGTTTCTAGAAGATATTGTGTTTGTTGATTTACCTAGCAGCTAGCACAAATCTCCTTGGCTAGTGAGGAAATAGATAACAGGGAGCGGTTAAATGTTCACATGCCACGTGCTTGTTGACTTCATGCCTTCCATGTCTATTACAGAGCCTATTACGTAATTGGCATTCAATAATATTTGTTGAACAAGCAACAACTCAAAAATGACACTAAAGCATTTTTTATAAGTAGGGCTGTTCACATTGCCTATGCTAGGCATCAGAATCTTGACTCCCCAGGTAGCTTAACTCAGTTGTAGAGGGTATAGTATGCACTTAGCTAGTACAGTTCTGGCTGTAAGAACATGTTCAAACATATTTGGCCATAGAATTCCATCAGAATTACGCTCTATTGACATACAGGAGCACAAGTAAGAAGTCGTGTTGTATCATGTAGGCTTAGAGTAGCAACATTAGAATGGCTTACAAATAGATTGTTGTTGGAAACGATGACAATTTCTTCCATATGCTCCTTAAAAATGTATACCAAGACTTCTAGGAACACATCTGAAAAATTAAACAACTTGTGTTTTATTAAAACAAAATACGTTTAAGGTATTGGAGTCAGAGGGTTAGATACATAACCCAGAGAATACCCGAGGTGGGTAAACGGTAAATGTTAACTAGGCATCGGTGTAAAAAAAGTGAAAAGCATTGATGCAGCAGGTTATCGGCTATGTAATTAGGAAATCTTTTTAATCTTTAGATTAAAATAATCTGTTATTTTATATACCACTAAGAAAGAACGCCCCCCCCCCCAAAGTTGCTAATTAAATTACAGAGAAATGTTTTCTTATTTCCTGGTTCTTTCCACACGGTAATATGTCTATGCCAACAGGAATATCAATGATGTAGCATTTCTTTAAAAAGTAGCTCCTTGGGGCACCTGGGTGGCTCAGTCGGTGAAGCGTCCAACTTCGGCTCAGGTCATGATCTCGCAGTTTGTGGGTTCCAGCCCCGCGTCGGGCTCTATGCTAAAGGCTCAGAGCCTGGAGCCTGTTTCGGATTCTGTGTCTCCGCCTTTCTCTGCCCGCCCCCCACCATGCCCATGCTCTGTCTCTCAATAATAAATAAATGTTAAAAATAAAATAAAATAAATAAATAAATAAATAAAAAGCTCCTTTGGGAAAATAAAACCGCTATTTTGAAAAGATATATGCACCCCTATGTTTATTGCAACATTAGTTACGACAGCCAAGATATGGAAGCAGCCCAAGTGTCCATCGATGGATGAATGGATAATGATGTGGTGTATATACACAATGGAATATTACTCAGCCATAAAAAAAAAGATATTTTGCCATTTGCGACAACATGGATGGGCCTCAAGGGTATTATACTAAGTCCAGTGAAAGACAAATACCATATGATTCCGCTTATGTGTGGAATCTAAAAAAACAAAAGAAGTGAATAAACCAACAAAAAAGTGGAAACAGACCCATAAGTACCGAGAACGAGCTGATGGTTGCCGGAAGGGAAGGGGGTGGGGGGATGGGCAAAATGGGTGAGGGGGAGCGGGGGATGGGGGCTTCCAGTGACAGAAGGAATGAGTCACAGGCATAAAAAGTCCAGCACGGGGAATGCAATCATAGTCTTGTAATAGCTTCGTCTGGCGTCAGAGGGTAGCTACACCTGCCATGAGCACGGGATGTATAGACTTGTGGAATCACTATGTTGCACACCAGAAATTAATGGAAATCGGTGTGTCGACTATACTTCAACTTAAAATGTGCTTCTTCAGGATTTTCTTCTAGGTTGCTGACACTCACCAATCAGATTTTATTTTATTTTTTTAAAGGTTATTTTTATTTATTTATTTTGAGAGAAAGACAGTGCGTGCATGCGTGAGTGAGCAGGAGAGAGGCGAGAGAGAGAGAGAGAGAGAGAGAGAGAGAGAGAGAAGGCCAAGTAGGCTCCATGCTCAGTGTGGGTCCCACCACAGGGCTTGATCCCATGACCCATGAGATCGTGACCTGAGCCCTTTATCAGTACTGATTTAAACAAAACAAAACAATATCTATCAGGGACGCCTGAGTGGCTCAGTCATTAAGTTTCTAACTTCGGCTCAGGTCATGATCCCACAGTTCATGAGTTGAGCCCCGCGTTGGGCTCCACACTGATGGTGCAGAGCCTGCTTGGGACTCTATCTCTCTCCCTCTCTCTGCCTCTTCTGTGCTCTCTCAGTCTCTCTCTCTCTCAAAATAAATTTAAAAAAACTTACAAAAGAAAGCAATATCTGTCAGCAGTAGCCAGTAGAAAGTTCTCCAACACTAATCAAGTGGATATTAACAACGGCTCAACTCTTTTTTTTTTAATGTTTTTATTTATTTTTGAAGGAGAGAGAGAGACAGAGCATGAGCAGGGGGAGGAACAGAGAGAGAGGGAGGCACAGAATACGAAGCAGGCTCCAGGCTCCGAGCTGTCAGCACAGAGCCCGATGCGGGGCTCGAACCCACGAACCGCGAGATCATGACCTGAGCCGAAGTCGGACACTTAACCAACTGAGCCACCCAGGCGCCCCAACAACAGCTCAACTCTTGAGCACCAGCAAAGCACATGACTTAAAGTGACGATAAACAGCTCTGACCAAACTGGAGCACTGCAGCCAACAACCGCTTGGCAAATGACAGCAGCCAACGGGAGATGCTTTTGATTATAACACGGATCCTAATGTCAGGGATGTTAAAATATATTTGTTTAATGTGCATGTTAGGGAAAAAAAAGGTCATGTTCCAAAAAAGACTTTGGGGTCCTGGAATTTGCCCAACAAAATGTGGGTGCTGAATGACTCATTGACAAGAAAATGATTTTTTCTGTGTGTGGCTCTGAGACTGAGTTTGTGTCTCAGTTTAATCTGTGTGTCTGGCGACCTTTTTTGGTTCTCCGACCCCATCAGCGCTCTGCATAGTCTGTGGGAAGACACAGGTAATGTTCCCTATGCCTTTTGGCGTGAAAGAATGACTCCTTAATTAGTGTCTGAGCTGGAACATGTCGTGATATGGTCTCTTTGCCAGTTTGGGTGAAATTCTCTTGTTTTGTTTTGTTTGCAGTGAGTAACGCAAGCAGGAAATCTTCCTTTTGCAAAAGCTTCCCCACTCCTTGAACTAGCCAGTAGCGTTGAGGGTAAATTTCTTCATACAGGCCCTCTTGTTTCTAAGTGCCGAAAAGAAAATGCAAAGGAAACATGTTAAAGGCTGGTACAGGTCCAGCATAGTCGCCCAAAAGGCTTTCCTCTGCAGAGGTGGTGCTCCTGTGCCCAGGTCCCCCCCCCCCCGCCACCCCCCCCCCTCCAGCTCCCGGTCTGGCCCCTTCAGGCCACACCCATTTGGGAAGCAAACCACAATGAGGAAGTGACTCCGGGGTCAGCTTCCAGTCCCAACGACACAAGTGCCCTTTGCGTTAGACCCCTAGATTTGGGCGGAGTTTGAATCCCGACTTCCCTTTCCAACACGTAAGCCGCTACTTGGGGGACCTTGAGGTTCTTTCTGCCACGTGGACTTCAGCTGACACCACCCCAACCTTTCTGTTTGATCCTAATCATGTCGATTTTGAAAAGGGAGGACACTAGTATCTCAAGTCCTCCCCCACCGCCCAGACTCCTGATTCCTACGCAATTTCATCTCTGTTCTCTCGCGGCCAGCTGTGTTATCTAGCAAGTGCTACTGTGAGGGGCAAATTTTTTTTTAAATTTTACTTAAATCCAAGTTAGTTAGCATATAGTGTAATAATGGTTTCAGGAGTAGAATTTAGTGGTTCATCACTTACGTATAATACCCAGTGCTCATCCCAGCAAGTGCCCTCCTTAATGCCCATCACCTATTTAGCTCATCCCGCCCTCCCACTCCTCCCCTCCAGCAACCTTCAGTTTGTTCTCTGTCTTTAAGAGTCTCTTATGGTTTGGGGGTGCCTGGGTGGCTCAGTCCGTTAAGGGTCCAACTTCAGCTCAGGTCATGGTCTCGCCGTTTGTGAGTTTGAGCCCCCTATTGGGCTCTGTGCTGACAGCTTCCCATATGTTCCTCTGTTTTGTTTCTTAAATTCCACATACAAATGAAATCATATGCTATTTATCTTTCTCTGATTGACTTATTTCGCTTAGTGTGATACATTCTAGTTCCACCCATATTGTTGCAAATGGTAAGCAAGATTTCATTCTTTGATTGCCCAGTAATATTCCATTGTGTATATATACCACACCTTCTTTATCCACTTGTCAGTCGATGCACATTTGGGCTCTTTCCATACTTTGGCTATTGTTGCCAGGACTGCTAAAAACATTGGGTTACGTGTGCCCCTTCAAATCAGCATCTTTGTATCCTTTAGATAAATACCTAGCAGTGCAATTGCTGGGTCGTGGGGTGGTTCTATTTTTAATTTTTCAAGGAACCTCTACGCTGTTTTCCAGAGTGGCTACACCGGTTTGTATTCCCACCAGCCGTGCAAAAGGGTTCCACTTTCTCCACATCCTGGCCAACATCTGTTGTTTCCTGAGTTGTTAATGTGAGAGGCAGTCTTAAATTCTATTCCTTCTTTAGCACAATTAGCACCTACCCATCCTAGAATCTATTTATATGTAATTTTATATGTAATGTAAAAGGATCTATGTGGTAGATACATATACATATACATAATGTACATGTAATATGTAGTATGTAATATGTTTATATGTAATATGAATGATCAACCTGGCGATCCTTCAAGGTCAGCCAGGGTGATTTGCTGTGCCCGCCTTCTTGACAAAGAATTCCCAGCTAGTTTTCGCAGTACAATGTTAAGTTCTCTTTCACTGGGTGCACGTACGTGCACACACACACGCACATACTCACACTTATACAGAGAATGTTTTTGTCCCTCCCCATTTGCATACACATCAGATGACATGACACATCTTGGTTAACCATAAACCTCATGAAGCATCCTCCTATGACCACAGCAGCTTTGCAGATTTTCTTTTTCTTTTTTTTTTTTTACTTAATGTTTTAGGTAACTTACACTAAGTAATTATAATGCATGTGTTACTAGTTAGCCCAAAATGGAGCCCAAACTTTTTAAACAACTTTTTTCACATTTATCTTCAAATTCAAGAATCAAATGAATCACAAAATATATACTTTCAGTTAACTTTGAAAGGTAGATTTTTCCTACTTTGACAGTAATGAGACAATTGAATGCTGTAAAAATTCATAGTGGTACATCGATACAATGGAATATTATTTGGCAATAAAAAGAAATGATCAATTAGATCATGAAAAGACATGGAGGGAGCTTAAATGCATCCTACCAAATGAAAGAAGCAAAAATCAAGAGGCCTACCCAATGTGTGACTCCAACTATATGACATTCTAGAAAAGGCAGAGCTGTGGAGATTGTCAAAAGATCAGCGGTTGCTGAGGGTTGGGGGTAGAAGGGAGAATGAACAGGCAGAGCCCAGGGATATTCACAGCAGTGAAAACTACTCTGTAAGTTACTCTCACAGGAGATACATGTAGATAGACATTTGTCAAAACCCATAGAACTGTGCCAAGAATGAACCCCAACATAAACTATAAATTCTAGTCAATAGTAATGTATCACTACTGCTTCATCCATTTAACAAATGTTCTGCGCTAACACGAAATATTAGAAATAAGTAAAACAGTCGGGAGGGGTGAAGGAGTATAGGGAAACTATATTTGCTGGTCAACTGTTCTATCAAGCCGAAGGCTGTCCTAAATATAAAGTCTATTAATTAACGTTTTAAAACATCGGCTGAACTTAAGAAGATCATCTTAAGGATTCTGAACAACAACCTATTTCTGGAATACTATAATCATATGGAGGAAAAAGAAATATTCAATTAAAAATGATTATTCGAGGGGCGCCTGGGTGGCTCAGTCGGTAAAGTGGCCGACTTCGGCTCAGGTCACGATCTCGCGGTCCGTGAGTTTGAGCCCCGCGTCGGGCTCTGTGCTGACAGCTCAGAGCCTGGAGCCCGTTTCACATTCTGTGTCTCCCTCTCTCTGACCCTCCCCCGTTCATGCTCTGTCTCTCTCTGTCTCAAAAATAAACATTAAAAAAAATTAAAAAAAAATTATTCGAGGGGTGACTGGCTGGCTCAGTCAGAGGACCATGCAACTCTTGATCTCGGGGTTGTGAGTTTGAGCCCCATGTTGGGGGTAGAAATTACTTAAAAATAAAATCTTAAAAAAAAAAAAGATTATTTGGCTCACTAAAACACAAACTAAATTACCAACGAAATGTAATATTTATGCTAAGAATTATCTTTTGGTATCCGTTCTTTTCTCTTTCCACCATGCCTGCATCTTAATCATTCTACTTTGTTCTGAATAAGCATTTAGCTTGGTAGTCAACAGTTAATACTCCCGTGGCTTGAGTGTTCCTAGGTGCTACCAGAAACAACGAAAGGCTTGAAAGAGATGTTGTTCGTTTACAATAAGGCAGAAGCTGGTTCAGTAATGTAAAAACAGAGGTAGTCCTGCAGGAATTAGCCTGTGTCATTTGATTTTTATGGAAGCTATTGCCCAATGGGAGTTAATGATTAAACACATTTGGTGGTATTGTCTTTTGGTTGTTAACCCATGCTTCACAAGTTTTATTACAAAAAGAAAAAAGAAAAAGAAAAGAAAAGCACTTTAGTTTCAACATTTGGGATGAGGCTACTTGGGAATTTGTTTCTAATCCCTTTTGAATGAAATAATTTGCTTTTTAACAGATTCTTTTTAAAACTTAGTATTATCTTGCATAAATAGAAATCAGTGAATCCATAAAATAATAAAATGCTTTACTTTCGATAAAGGGAACCTAAAGCAAAAGTAACTCAGAAAGTAGAAAGCTACTTAGTTTCCACGGTTCTCTGTGAATCAGATTTGAAAAGAACACCAATGACATGATTGACAAAATTCAAATTTTCTATTTTTTTTTCCTTTTTCTCTTTTTTGGTCATGACAGAGGGAAGTGCTAAATCAGCCCTCAGCCTGCTCCTTTAAAGTGAGAGTGACTGCAACCAGGAGTACAAAATTATAGAGGAAAAAAAAAAAAATCACCAAATGGGATTTGATTTTAAAATGCAGATCCTATTTGAAGAGCTTCACAAAGGAATACTGCCTCTGATAAGTGGAGAAAAATCTACCCTTCAAAGCTAATTGTGGTATTAAAGTATGTATGAAAGAAAGAAAAATGGCATATAGCTATTAAAACTAGTTTTGTAATGCAGACACACTTTTTCATGGAAACAGTAACAACAGCCTCGAGGGTATGGGGGCGGGGGAAGGGGGGGTGTGTGGAATGAGCAAGAGAGAGATTCTTCCAGATGAATGAACAAATGAATGAAGGCTTGAAAAAAAATCCAAACCCAAAATTGTTTAAGGTGACTAATTAAGACCCCCTCTTAGAAAAGCTGTTGCTAGGTAAACAAAACTGTTTAAAACATGTTCATCATTAGTGTCCCCTGACAGAAGGATGAGGTGGCAGACTTGGTGACAGAAGGGAGAAGAAGAGCGGCATATGGCCCCCAGTTCTGTCCCCTGCTGACAAGCTGCGTCGCCGCAAGCCCCTTTTGCTCTGTATTCCGTGCACACAGCAGGTTGCTATGCCCCAACTTTCCCATCTGTACCCCAGACTCGTGTCCCAACAACGTGGCTGATACGCAGTTTTCAGCCATGCGCTGGGGGACAGGGTGGGGGTGGGTTTGGGGGGTTTGGAGCAAAGGCCTACATGGGATCTGCCGGAGGATGGGACGGGAGATTAACAACCAATCATCACAATGCTATCCATAATGTATTGTCTCCACAGCATTACATGGTATATTTCCAGTGGGGATTAGCCCATCCATCACAGGCCTTTATTGGGCCCCTTTTTTGTTGTTGTATAAAGCCCAAACACTGTCGTAAAATTCTAAACTGCTTAATTGCTGTGCTGTAAAAATTTGCATATCAGAGATATGTCATTCCATCATTAGATGGCACTAGGTATTTGTTACAAGATCCCAACAATCATGCCGGTGCGCCCCTGAAGAAAGGTCATTTATTGGTATTATGCAAAATTTGCTGCTGAATTCAAATCAGCAGCAATTAGGAGTCTGGATACTGTTGGACTCAGTGTATTTTGATTTCCTCCGGTTCAAGGCTCAGGGCATGCTGACCCCCTTCCCACATGATCAGAATCTTTAAGCAGCATCTCCTGCCAGTTTGGTCTCTGGGCTATTGGTCCTTATAAACTTCTCACCTTCATCCTCTGATATGCATTGGGGTGGTAACTGATTTTTACATCCCAGATTTTGTCTGTGATTGGAATATTGAAATAGCATCGCCTACATAGCTTGCAGTGACAAACTTGGACTTGGGTGCACCCAAGGTTCTCCTTACCCTTAAAATGAAAGATGGATGAAAACATTTATAGAACTCAGGCAGAAGATGAGCTGGGATGTTCAGTAAGCATGCATGATCTCAATGGTAGATGGAGATTCCTTAACAGAGAAATGCCCTGGCAGTGGAGTCCCACCTCGACAGGCCACCACTGGGTGGGGAAGGGGGGTGTCAGTGGATGGAGGTGGGGGGGGGGTACAGAGAGCAGTGGCAATGACACCCTGCTTTTTCCCAGAGCCTTTGATCCCTACGGAGTTGTCCCCTCTCGGGTGGGATGATTTACAGAGCCCACTCGGCAGGGCCCCCTTCATTTAAAAGCAGCCACTCCTGGTTTACCCATGCCTGCACCCCTCCACCCAGGGTCAGTGTAAGAACTAATGGGTAACTAATCCAATTGAAACTACAACGGAGACCCTGAAACCATCAGGGCTTCAGCTGGAACTCAGCCAGGACTCTTGAACAAATGCTGCATTTATTCCCCGCCTGGCAACTTTGTGAAACCCAGTGATCACATGGAATGTCTTAAGTTGCTTGCACAGAGCAGCAGGAGCAGGGGCGGTATGCCGGTAGCAGGAGGTGGGGAGCGGGGGGGGGGGGGGGGGGGGGGATGTTCTTTGCCGCCACCTCTGGAAGAAGAGATCTTCAAAGATAAGCAAACAATAACTATTCCTACGGTGGTTAGGCCTTAATTATTGGTGATTTTTACTTTCTTCCTTATACTTCCCCTCACCCAAGATATGTACAAGTTGCGTGCATTAATTCCATAATCAGGAAAAAAAAAAAATGTTGCTTTTGCAAAAGCTCCAGAGGCTCTAGTAACACAGGCATTCCTCGTAGCCTGGGGTGGGTGTTGGGGTGGGCTCAGAGGAACAACAGAAATAGAGTTTCCGTAGCTGGTTTTTCTGGTGACTCTTCAAGCTAGTAATAAGCACCACCTATTTCAGAATATGTATTTTTTCGGATATAGAGCCCTGTGAAACTTGGCATGAACTTTGAGAATGAAGATGTTCCCCAGGAAGTGGCAGGAGTAAGTATGGAGGGTCGGAGAAGACAGTTAAAGAAGAATGTAACAATCAGTGGATGAATTATCGAAACAATTTCCTGATTTATCTATATATATATGAATATACATACATGATGTAATCTATACCTGATTATATTTTAATTATGTGTGATATAATACTACATATTACATATATAATATAATATGATATATGATAAAATAATATATATGTGTATAAATATATAATTGAATATTATTCACCCTGAAAAAAGAATAAAGTGCTGTCATTTGTAACGACATGGATGAAACTGGGTATTATGCTAATTGAATAGGCCAGGGGCGCCTGGGTGGCTCCGCTGGCTAAGCGTAGGTAGGACTCTTGGTTTTGGCTCAGGTCACCATCTTATGGTTTGTGAGTTCAAGCCCCACATCAGGCTCTGTGCTGATAGTGCAGAGCCTGCTTGGGATTCTCTCTCTCTCTCTCTCTCTCTGCCCCTTCCCTGCTTGCTCTCTCTGTCTCTCCCTCAAAAATAAATAAACTTTAAAAAAATTTAAAAAAAGAAATAGACCAGATAGATAAAGACAAATACTGTATGATATCACATATATGTGGAGTCTAAAGAAAAAAGATTGGAACTCGTAGAAACAGAGAGTAGGCAAGTAGTTGCCAGGGTCTGGAGGGTGGAGAAAATAGGGAGAGGTTAAAAAAGGCTGCAAACTTTCATAAGATAAATAAGATTTGAAGATCTAATGGATAACATAGTGACTATTGATTACACTGTATGACATCATTGGGATGGATCTGCTAAGACAATGAAACTTAAATGTTCTCACCAACAACAACAACAAAAAAATTTTAAAAAAGGGAAATACAAGAAGGGATGGGTGTGTTAATTAACTCAATGAGGGGAGTCCTTTCACAAAGCATGCATATATCCAATCATCACACACACTACAAATATCTCACAATTTTAATTGGCAATTATACCACAATCAACCTGGGGAAAAAAAGAAAACACAGTTGAAACATTTTTGAAAAGAAGTTTAATGGGAGTTTCTTGTCAAGGGCAATAACAGTAATAATAATAATAATAATAATAGTTAATACTTTTAGTTAATAGTTAATGCTTTTATTAACTATTGTTAGAACAGGCAGGGTTCTAAGGAGTTTCCATGTATTAAGTCCCTGAATGCTGGTAACAACTCTATGGAAGTAGGTACTATTCCCATTTGACAGATGAAGAAGCTGGTGCACAGACAGGTTAATTAATTTGCCCAAGCTCACACAGCTAGAGGATCTAACATGGCGAGTCCAAATCTCTAGTCCAGACCGCTTGTCTAATCCACACATCGTTCAGCTTGAGGGACAGTTCCACCTGGATATTCCCAGTGCATTTCGTATTCAAAATTTTCCAACTGATACCGCCATCTCTCCGCATGCCTGCACAATCTCCTTTTTGCTCCCTATTTCGGTGAATGGCAGAGTAGACAGTTCTGTCACTTAGGTCACAAATCCCAGGGTCTTTCTTGGCTGTTCCTTCCCCTGCATCCTTATGTCTATTGACGGCATCCTCTTCACCTCTTTCCAATCAGCTCCCTTCTGCTGGTCACACTGTGGCCGTGAATAGAGTAAGCCCTTACCTCACCACCACTCAGATTATTGCGAGTGTCCCTGGCATCGTTTTGCCCAACTTCAGTCTTAACTCCTTCCAAATAATTTTCCACCCAGTCCCCACAGTTTTGTAGGACTTCAAACTTATGTCACAGTGTTGCCTAAATTTGGGATGGCTTTCAAACTTCTTACCATGACACAGAGGTTCCGATAATTTTCTAGCTTTATTGCCACCGTCATCATATGCCATAATGTTTGACAACTTGGCTCTTTTAAATGAGCTCTTTCTCCTGCCTGGAACATACCATTGTCCGCTGGAAGAGTTCTACTCACTCTCCCAGACGCACCGAGGCCATGGTGTTTTCCCTGACCCCCCCATCCCACCCAAGACAATATGCTTTCACCATGTTCCTGCTGTCCCACATACATCCCAGTTACATTTGCCATCCCCTGTACACGGCACATGCATCTAAGCCATACCTGCTATCCTCTGCACATCCCATGTCCATCTCTGTTACACTCAGGTTGATGTCCAGGGAGACAGAGCTGTACCAAATGTCCCGAGGAGCTAGGTTGTGACCAAGGGAAATCAGGACCAAGAGAAGGGAATCCTCACGGGGAAGCATGTACACTCTGCAAGGAAGCATTGTCAACATCGTCATGCATAGGATGCTCAGGAAGTTGAGAATTTCCTCGGTGGCCAAGTCACGTTACGCTGGACAGGTCTGCAAAGCAACGATGGTAGAACACTAAAAGGGAAATAGAACAGACCAGGAGCACGAATTGGCACATAGCTGACCACACCACCACAGTCACGGTGGAGGGGTGAGTGGTCTGTGCCCGTTGGCAGGTGCATCGGCAGGCTTGCTCCCCGAGCATTGTGCTCGGTGACTACAAAGAGACTGTCAAACTTCAGGTTAACCATTTTTGTCCATCACAAAAAATAGGTGAATTTGAGCTTTTTTTTTTTTTTTTATCTTTTTCATTCTTTTCGAGAAGATTACCTTGAAAGTGAGGTGCTTGCTGCCAGCCTGCTAACATTCTGTAGATATCAGCCCAGGATTGTGGCAAGGGCTTGAGTCACAAGAATGTCACCTTCTTTGTTCCGCGATCATCCTTGACTCCTCAGTTACGGGCGTGGCTTGAGAGAACTAGGGTGCCTGTGCACCCGGATATCTCCCTAAACAGCCCGACTCAATGACCTAAAGTCCCACAGACCTGATACCGCCGATATCAGGATGGCTAAGATAGAACAGATCAGCGGCACAAAGCAGCACATGGCCACAAAGCATATCAGGTGGTGAAGGTGAAAAGTTAATAAGGACCAATAGCCCAGAGGCCAAGCTGGCAGAAGACGGTGCCTAAACATGCTGATCATGTAGGAAGAGGGTTAGCATGCCCTGAACCTTGAACCAGAGGAAGTCAACATACACTGAGTTAAATAGTATCCAAGTCCCTAATTGCTACTGATTTGAAACCAGCAGCCTATTTTGCATAATACCAATAGATGACCTATCTTTAGGGGTGCACCGGCACGACTGTTGGGGCCTCGGTGTTCGAATGGCCACAGTGTAGATGTTAGTCTATCAGGGTTATTGATTGCAAGCAACAGAAACCGCCTCTGGCCAAGTTAAAGCCAGAAGGAACTAATTGGCAGGAAATCAGTGGCTCGCCGAATGATGGGAAACTGGAGACAAGACACAAGACTTGGAAAGTGGGCAAGAATTGAGGCATCTCTGGGGAAAGAGCAGAAAGTGTATTTTCTGCCTCTTAGTGGATATAATCGGTCTCACCAGAACACCAGCAGCTTTTCCGTTGCTGTGCATTGCCTCTGACACCTCTGAACACAGTCCAGTTTCCGTGAAAGGATCTCAAGTGTTCCTCAGACCTTTACAGGTTCCCTCTGAATTGAAAGTCCCTAGTGGCTCCATGTCAGCTACAGGCCCATTTTCTGATTTCCTGAGACACAGTAAGGGAGGCCTTTCCTCTTTCTTTCCACTTTCGTAATGAGGGGCAGGACATGGTATTTCTTTGGGATAGCACGTTATCATGAGGATTCCTCTGAAACAGTAAGATGTTATGGTATAGGCTGCTTGCTGAGAAACAAGCCTACATAAAGAACAGTCAAGGTATTGCACGCTGGGCATAGAACGTGTATGACTTCAAAGCTCAGGGAGATTGCCTTTCCAATGACAGCTTCATGGGTGGTTCTAATATGAAGTCAGGTTAAGGGTTCTCAAGTCGTGTTGCTCGTATCTGAGTGGGTCCAGGCATCTGGGCATAGGACAGTTTGAGTAACCACCTTCACCGTGTACTCAAAATAACTTTGCCCATCCAATCGGGGCTTGGTTATTAGGTCAGCCTTTGTTTTATCAGGAAGAGACCTTTCCTGAGAAGCTCATCAGATCTAAGCAGTCTGGATAGGTTACTCCATTACTCCACCAGCTTACTGGCCACGCCCAAATACACCTGTATAGGTTCCATGTTGACAGTATGAGTTCAAGTTGAGATCCAAACACATATATATTACAGAGTTAGCATCACAATATATTTAGTTTCATATTCTGCTCTTCTTACTAAACAATGTTAGATTAGATTGTCTCCAGATAGTTGACTACTTTTGAAAAGCAATTTTTAGTGGCCATGTGATAAGCATCTCAGCCTAACAATGCAAATGAAATAACTCAACATACAGTAGTGAGGCCGTGTGGTGTTGTGGAAGGAATACGAGTCATAGATCTAGACAAGCTGAGGACTGATTGCTGGCTCCCATTTATGAGCACGTATTTTCTCTAAGTCTCAATAATCTTGTCTTTAATGGGGGAAAAGTAATAGCCTCTGTAGCAAAACATTATAGTAAAGATTAAATGAGATAATGCACATGAAGCGCTTTGCATGGGCCTGATACAAACTGGGTGGCCCGTAACTGTTGTTTGTTATGAGTAATTGCAATATCAGTGCTGGGCAGGAGGGTTACTTCATTCCTCCTATGTGTATAAATTATGAAAAAGCTTGTATTTGAGTCTAAAGTGGACCTAGAGGTCTGAACAAAATTTAAAGCAACTCCCTGAGTTTGCATCCTGCCATAATTCACACCTAAGACGTGGATTTGGTATATAAAACCAGCCAAATACCTCGGCCAAGCTATATAACAAAATTATCAGGGCTCAAATAAATTAGACATTTTTGGCATCTCTGTGATGTCAGAGTTAGAAGTGACCAAACTTTATTTGACTACATGATAAATCATTGGCTCTGCAGAGATTTGAGGCATACATTTTTATCACAAGCAAGATGCTCGTCTGGCGGCGGGGTGGGGTGGGGGGGCTCCATTATTCATTTTTGGAAAAATTCTGTATATTAGGCCAATGGTTGGGAAACTTTTTCTGTAAAGGTCAGTAGTAAATGTTTTAGACTTTGTGGACCAATATGATCTCTGGGTGGCTCAGTTGGTTAAGCGTCCGACTCTTGGTTTCAGCTCAGGTCATGATCTCACTGTTTGTAAGTTTGAGCCCCTCATCGGGTTCCATGAAGTGATGCAGAGCCTGCTTGGGATTCTCTCCTTCTGTCTCTCTCTCTCTCTCTCTCTCTCTGCCCCTCCCCTACTCACACTCTCTTTCTCAAAATAAATAAACTCAAGTAAACATTAAAAAAAACAGTAAATGAATGAGCCTGGCTGTGTTCCAATTGAACATTATTCTAAAAACAGGTGACGGGGTGCCCGGGTGGCTCAGTTGGTTGAGTGTCTGACTTCGGCTCAGGTCATGATCTCATAGTCCGTGAGTTCGAGCCCTGTGTCAGGCTCTGTGCTGACAGCTCAAAGCCTGGAGCCTGCTTCAGATTCTGTGTCTCCCTCTCTCTCTGCCCCTCCCCAACTCATGCTCTGTCTCTCTCTCTCTCTCTCTCAAAAATACATCAACATTAAAAAAAATTAAAAACAGGTGACAGACCCAATCTGGCTCATTTGCCAACCTCTGTACGGAAGACAAAGCCCTTGAGTTTGTGGAGCATAGAGTCCAAAGAGGAAGAAGGCATGGTGTGAAACAGGAGAAAATAGGTGTTAATGTGAGAAGTGCATATAACATGAAAGTGATACCCCACTTGATCACTGACCACTGACCACTTTTTAAAATGGGCGGAGTCATATCGGCTAGAAGAGATCTCTGAAACTCCCAGCTAAGCTTCTTAGGGAGAGAGATTCCATCACTCATCGTCAATCAAAATGACCGGAACTCTTTGGCTTTTTGGCAATTATGTTAAACCCGAAGTATGTGAGACTGAAAAATTTGCTTTATTTTAAATACAAGAATGCTTGACCATGTTTCCGGAATGTTGGTATCTCTTCAGGAGATTTGTACCACAATCTATATTCATTACGCTGTCATTATCTCAATAATTTCTTTTCATGGGTAAGCATTTTTTTTTTTTTTTACCAAAAGGATCGCTTATTAAATTAAGATGAAATGGCAATTAATCTAGAGCATTATCAAAGACAGGAATATGCATTTGTCTGAATCTCTGCTTATAAACATCAATGCCTTGTTAATGTACTAATATTTAGGAGGGCAACATGATAAAAGGTTTCCTGCCTCTGTTAGCTCATTTTGTATTAACATATTCTTGCCATCACTTAGACAATTAACAGAGGCTAAAGGAATACTAATTATAGCCTTCTCTGCCAGGGTGCTGGGTCAACTTTATTCCTAGGAGCTTGCTTCGTGAATTTGTAACAATTGTAAGTGATAAAAAGTAAGCGACTCTCTTTGAAAAACTTCCTGATACTGTCTTTCAGATAAAGATTAGAGAAATATGAGTTTGTTGTAAAGAAATAAGTACTGTGGGGAGACACAGGGACAGGTAAACAAAATTTTCAGAAAGAGTAATGCTAGGAATTCAAGAGGGTTCCAAGGAGCTATGAAATTCTTTACAGATGATGATAGCTCTGGAGAAGACAGCTGCAGCACACCCACCGTCTGATGAATTTCTACAGGTCAAATGCAGCCCCTTAGATGGAACCGTGGAGAGTAAAACTTCCGTGAGTTGTTTAAATTACGCGCTAGGCTGATTTCTTTATGTCAATGTTCAGGAGAACCTCCTATACTTTCTTTGCCCATTTTATATTGCTTTCTCCACTTCCAATGACTGAATATATATATATATATATATATATATATACACACATATATTTTTAATAAAGTGACTTTTACCAAAAGCCAACTGCGATTGAGTCCATATAGGAGAATAGAGTTGAGGGACTTCTTGAGGCCTTCGGTGCAGACAACATAATGGAAACTACTTACGGCGAGTCAAGTGTCAGGAAGAGCGAGTAGCTAGGAGGTGATAACAGCACCAAGGTGCAGAAAAAAGTTCCGCAACTGTCCTATTAACATACCAGATTTGATTTGACTCCATTATATTTCATCAAATAGTTTAGAAAGCCCCCAGCATAAAACATCATCATAATTGTAATCATATATTTGGAGATTTAACGTGCACACCATAATGTACCATTAGTTACACAAATAACTAATAATTTGCTAATGACAATATTATGTTAAGTCAGTTTAGGGGCAATTAAAGTGAATGATATTTACATATGCCTAATGAATCACAGTCGATGGCAGATTAAGAGATTCTAATGAATATTCATCCAGACATTCGCAACCAGCTTCACAGTTTATAAACTGAATTATGGTTGATTTGCCCTTTTAAAAATGAATATGTGAGTATCTTCTGCATGGAGAGAATGAACAATTGGGCCTGACTGTAAAATTTTTTTAAAGCAATGTACTGGTCAGAACACAAAACATTTTTATGCACTCTCATACCCCCGGCTTCGCTATTCTTTTTTATATCACGGATCAGTGTTGATGAACTATCTCCATTTTCATTCTAACCCATGACATGAAATATAGAAATTGTTTAGTATAAGATTAAATGGGATTCAAGTTTTATGCAGCCCCACTGAGGAAATAATTACAGGTAGTTTTTGCCAGTGAGACAGTGAATACAAACTCTATGTCGTGCTCTCTCTGTCCCCGTGTGACGCGGAAGACTGTTTTGTAGCCGTACTTGGTCATGATAAAATTGGGGAAGATTTACTATCCTTTCAACCTGGCCATTTAAAAAAATAATAAAACAGGCAGAAACACCTTTGTTCGGCCCTGTTCGTACAGGTGCAGACCAAAGTTATGGGTTGAACATTCACTTTTTCCTCAAAACTGTAATCCTTTCGGCTTTTACTAGCCGTTCCTCAGAAATATTGTGAGTCTTAGTCCTGTGGCAAAGGGGAGAGTCGAACTCTCTCAGTCTTTCCCAAGGTCCTGCAATAGGGCTGTGAGAGACCGGATGTCTACAGCTTGTTTCCGGTTTACCTTAAATGAAGCAAAGTTGCCTCTCTGTTGTTTCGTATTATAAAGGTATTCATTATTGCTAGCATTTTGTTTTTCTTCATCGGGGGTTAGAGGCTGGAACCCCAGCATCTTGGTCCCTGGGAGTGCAGTAAGGTAACTGAACATCTGCTGAGCAGCTGCCCACACGAGATGTCAAACTCCGACTACTAGCACTACAAAGCGGGGGGCCTTCTAGACAGACAAGTGGTCTCAAGGCATGGGGGTAAACTTTGAAGCTGACCTTTCATTTTGCGTATTTCCACGTGGACCTTAATAATTTCACTGCATACGATTAAAGCTTTCAAGGATCAACTGGTGTGACACGTGTCAAAGTTAATGACTTTTTGCTTTCCGAAATGTCAGTAGAGTGCACATCTTACCTGTCAGGTTCGGAAAAGAATTGATCTCCAGTGCTTCCTCTTGTTCTTACTCTTGCTCTCACTGTATTTTCCGGGTGTTCGTTTATTTTTTATGTGGGGTTTGGCATTCTCAAAAGTCTTAGAAGTATTTCCTGAGTTTTATAAGCCTTTATCTGTAAGTCTTGTAAGTATTTTATGGGGGGAAATCATCAATGCAACATTTATCTTTTTATTGATTTTTTTAAGTTTATTTATTTATTTATTTTGAGAGAGACAGAGACAGCCTGAGTGGGGGAGGGGGAGAGAGAGAGAGAGGGAGAGGGAGAGAATCCCAAGCAAGCTCTGCACTGTCACTGGGGAGCCAGATGTGGGGCTCGAACCCACGGAACTGCGAGATCATGACCTGAGCCAAAACCAAGGGTCTGATGTTTAACCGACTGAACCACCCAGGCACCTCTAACATTTATATTTTTAGAGGTTTATAGTAGGAGGAGGGAACTGGTGCCTTAGAAACAGGCTGGTATTCTCCTGGACGAGGTACAAGACATCTACAAGATGGGATAAGTGGGATTAACCCAGAACCTACTTTCCCCCCGAGGAATTCATCATCCTTCACTTGCTTCTACTTGGAGCCATAGGGTCTAGGTCATGGACATTTAAGCCAGATTAAACATTATATAATGTGAGGGAAATTACAAATCAGCGAGCTAATATGTTACTGGGGTCTGGTACATCCTATTGGCCCCATCTCACTCTTTATCAATCACAAGGCCAGCGTTTGGAGGAATGGCCCAGAGGACTGCAATATATATTGGTGGAGATCAGGAGCCAGGCTTGCTATTCCGGGTCTCTAAGCACTGCAGCAGAGGACTCTGGGCAGTCCGGTGACTGGGCGCCCCAAGTGAATGCTCAAAGCCTCTGAGGATGTCCCAGGAACCCATGGGGGTGGGGGAGAGAGGGAGGAGAAGAGCTTGATCTCCATTCATCTACCATGGAAGAATCATTCCACTGCCATCACTCCTATATGTTAGGTTTCCTTGTGAGACTGTGGCACTATTAAGGGTGTGGGGCTATGGGGGAAAAAGGCAAGTAACACCAATAACAAGAGTTCACAGATGTTTGAAAATTACTAGGGCAATAAAACACTAAGAAAAAAATATGTATTAAAGGAAAACTTCAAAACTCCTCCTACTTGGAAGAGATGTCCAATGGTAGGTACAATGAAATGTACGTACCTTCTTCTCCATTACTGTAAGAAGTCTCTAGTAATCCTCGGGAAAATGGAATGTTCCTCCTCAGCTTTGCCCTCATGCTTTCTTTCAGAGCGTGACATGGACCTTTCACTGTGACAATTGTCACCAATCACCTTCTCCAACACACACAGTTTTGTAGCTTTAAGGCATTTCTCCTTTTTATCACAACCTCCCTTCTTATTCTTCACTGACCTACTGTATACTATGGGCTGAGTTATGAAACTTCAACTCAGGATGAGAGGAGCTGGTTGTTTACATCAGCTTCCTAGACAATTTTTATTTTTATTTCATGCCATTTTCATGTGACACAGCAAGACAGCACTGAATGAGCTCTACTTTGCTGCCCAATGATGAGGAGAGCTTTCCCAGTGGTCCTATTTTATTGTATGTATTTATTTTTAAAGCTTATTTATTTATTTTGAGAGAGAGAGAGAGCATTAACAGGAGAGAGGCAGAGAGAGAGAGAAGGAGGGAGAGAATCCCAAGCAGGCTCCATGCTGTCAGGCAGTCAGCACAGAGTCCGACATGGGGCTCGAACTCACAAACCACGAGAGCATGACCTAAGCCGAGATCAAGAGTCAGACGCTTAACTGATTGAGTCACGCAGGCCCCCCACCAATAGTCTTATTTTAAAGTGGGGAGGACAAAAGGGCATGTTAAGGAATGAGAACAACTGTGGTCCACTCAAAATGTGGTTCACATGAGTAAATCTGGGACACGTTCATGAATATGGTCAGAATTATGTGCAAAACAACAAGGGCGCTGGCATTTTAAAAAGGCATATATAGTTATGCTTTTTCTGTGTCACTGAAAAAGTTGGCCACTTGAATTTCATTGAAGTCACAGACTGCTCTGTGAGATCATCATTCCCTCTGTAGTCTCTAAGTTAGGAGTTCTTCATAAACCCTTGTATATGTCTTGCATATTAGATTCACTTGATATATTGTTGTCATTTGGTATTTTCACATTTAATAGCTTGAAAGACTCTAGTTCATTTTACAGATGAACAAAGGAAGCCAGAGAAGAGTTGAGTTTTTCAAAATCACCATGCAAGTCAGTTGCGTTTCAAACCCATGCCTCACAGAATCTTACTCTTGTTAGAAATTCTGCATAAGTAAGATGCTCATTGTTTTGAAGTATGGTTACCAAGTAGACAAGCAGAATCCTTCCACTATACCTTCTGCAAAAAGCTCTATCTGGATTCAATTAAACACCTGGACCCTTCTCATCATCTGACCCAGCCTCCCTGCGTGGCCTGGACGGCCACATACCTAGGCTGGTGACAACTCATGTGCCCCATTCTGAACCATCATACCCAGTGTGGACCAGAGAAAGTGAAACCTGAGCCTCTCATTTTTAATGTACCAGAGATCAAAGTAAGTGGGTTTACAGGCTCAGAAGCTCTTTTAAGCTCAGAATCTTATGAAAAATACAAAAATATAGGCTTTTATCTATTCTCTGTATGCAAATGAAGTTCCAGGAATGAAGAGTATTTACATCATTCCTTAATTCAAAAACTTAGTGATAGTAAAGATGTCAATTCTCCCCCAAATCAACTACGGATTTAAAGGAACTCCAATAAAATTCTCCGCAGGATTTTTTGATGGTACACACAAGTAAATCCTAAAGTTTATATGAAAAGGCCCAGAAACCAGAATAGCTCAAACAATTTGGAAAACAGAAGAATAAAGTTGGAGGAATCACATTATCTAATTTTAAGACTTAGTATAAATCTCTGCTAATGAACACTTTATGTATTGGCTAAAGGGAAGTTAGATAGATTATGAAATGTAACATAGAATTTAGAACTAGATTGACCATTTAAATTTGGCCAATTGATTTTTGACAAAGAAACAAAATTTAATAGAGAACAGTATGTCAAAGAATGGTGTTGGAATGATTGAATAACCGTAGGCAAAAGAAAACAAAATGAAACAAAACACATGAAAACCAAAAAACAAAAAACCTTGACCTCATCTTCGCATTTTATACAAACATTAACTGAAAAAGTACCTAACTGTCATATATAAAACTATAAAACTTCTAGAAGAAAACACAGACCTGGAGTTAAGCAAAGAGTTCAACAGGGTTCAGAACAACTTACCCCAAAATATGGCACCTTGGCATAGTGAATATTTGAAGCTGAAGAAACATAAGAAAATGCAGGTGCAGCAGGGACTTTATAACATCTCCTTCTTTCCTAAAGCAGGTCATAAGACCCTCATGTGAGAGGCGCCCTCCCTACACGTGGAAGAAAGGACCATCCTTATCCCTGAAGATGGAGAGGGGTGGAGAGGAATTCAAATGAAATTGCTAAGTTTCCCCTAGTTTACTATGCTTGGCTCATACCCTTTGGTTCTGTCACCTTTTTTCATGACTTTCCACTCTTCACCAAGCCTGGTATAAACATGCTGAAGTTTAACTGTTTCTTTGACTTTTCATTTCCTTCTGAGGTCTCCCATGCCACATAAAACTTACATTAAATAAATCCGGATACTTTTTTCCTGTTAACCTCTTTTGTCAGTTTGCATTACAGAGCCCCCGCCAGAGAACCCAAGAGGGTAGTGAGAGCAAGGATTTTTTTTTCTTCCCCTGCAAATTCTTAGACATGACACCAAAGACAGGATCCATCAAAGACACTGATAAATTGAATTTGCTCAAAATTAAACATTACAGCTTCATAAAAGATGCAGGAAAGAAAAGTAACAAACTGGGAGAAAATATTTGCAAATCACATATCTAATAAAGAAGGAACTTGTATCCAAAATGTATGAAGATTGCTCAAAATTCAACAATAAGAAAACAAAAAAACCCACTTAAAAAAAAGCCAAAATATTTGAACAGATACTTCATCAAAGAAGATTTGCAGAAGAAAATAAGCACATGAAAAATGTTCAACCTCATTAGCCAGTAGTGAATGCAACTTAGAACTACAATACAATAACATATCTATTTTGCGGCAAAAAAAAAAAAAAACAACAAAAAAACAAAAACAAAAACAAACCCAAGCCAAAACAACAACAACAAAAATCGTTAATATCAAATACTGGCAAGGATGAGAGTAACTAGAATCATCACACATTTCTGATGGGAATGCAAAGTGACACAACTACTCTGGAAATCAGTTTCACGGTTTCTTAAAAAGTTAAATACCCATGTACCACATGACCCAGAAATCTTATTCCTGGGTATTTACCCTAAAGAAATACAAATGTTTGTTTACACAAAAGCTTGTATCCAAGTGTTGACAGCAGCCCTATCCATAATCATCAAAAACTGGAAACAACTCAAATGTCTTCATTTAACAGATGGATACAATGGAATACCATTCCATAAGGAACAAACTATTAAAACACACAATAATTTGGAAGAATCTCAGAAACACTGAGCTGAGTGAAAGGAGCAGGTTCCGAAGGTTACATGTCTTTCCATCAGAGAGGTTACCTAATCAAGTGGAATCCACATAATTCCATTTATATGACATTCTCAAAAGGACCAGCTACACTGAGGGAGTACACATCAGTGGCCACAGAGGCTGGGGATGGGAGAAAGGTGTCACCACACAGGGCTAGCACAGGAGAGAGTTTTGGAGTGATGAGACTGTCTTGGATCCTAATTGTGGCGATAGATACAAAGCGTACATATGTGTTAAAACTCCTAGAACCACACACACACAATATTTATTGTCTGTTTCCTACTGCGTCAAATCTAAACTTTGTCTGCCTACTTGTGAGACCCTCCATAATTTGCTTCTCCAATTTGTTGTAGATCTAGGAACGTTTTCTTGCTGTCCCATGAGCGACCTCAGGTATGTCCCCATACCGTCCATCTTCTATACTTTGATGAACAAACGTAATTGATCCCCTAGAAAAGGCTAGCCATACGGGGTGCAAGATCTTCTCAACTATGACGTCCTCTCCTCTCTTCTTTTTATTCAGAGTAAGTCCCACTGAAGCCTTAGCCAAGCCTGTGTTCTGGTCATTCCTGCAGCCACTGTCCCCTGTTTTCTCAACACTTCTAAGTCATTGACACCAGTGAACTAACACAACACTGTGGCTGTACTCGACACAATTCTGTTGCATTTCTCCAACTAAGTTTTAGGTTCTTCAAAAGCAAAACCTTTTGTGTGTTTGCTTGCTTTTTTAGTCGGCCCTGAGATGATCAAATGGCTCTTAACACAGAGTCAGTGCCTGTTAAAGTCTTCATTTCAAAACATGCATTGGCATGAAGAATGAGTAAGCCGCTAATCCCTCAGAAATATGCAGACAGTTCTGAATTTGAAGGAGGTTTGGGTTTTTCTTATTTCTAGTTTCACTGCTTCTCTTGGCATTGCTATGAACTCTTTGCCTTGCCTGACTTTTCTCAGCAAGAATCATATTGTTTTATCCAAACTTTGCTTCATGGGTGCCTGGGTAGCTCAGTCGGTTAAGCGCCTGACTTCAGCTCAGGTCGTGATCTCGTGGTTTGTGAGTTTGAGCCCCGGGTCGGGCTCTGTGCTGATAGCTCAGAGCCTGGAGCCTGCTTCGGATTCTGTGTCTCCTTCTCTCTCTGCCTTCTGCTGCTCAGGTTCTGTCTCTGTCTCTCAAAAATAAATAAATGTTTTAAAAACACAAACAAACAAACTTTGCTTCACACCCTCAACCCTTTTCCTGACCCGTGTCTCTCAGAAACCTGAACATTTTCCCTTTTATCCTCTGACTTGTAGTTTATGGTTTTCATTTCATTCTATCACTTTCCTAGAACTTTCTTAGGACTAGATGGTTTATAATTTTTTAAAAATGTTTTATTTATTTTTGAGAGAGAGAGAGAAAGAGACAGTGCACAAGCAGGGGAGGGACAGAGAGAGAGGGAGACAAAGAAATCTAAAGAAGGCTCCAAGCTCTGAGCTGTCAGCACAGAGCCTGATGCAGGGCTTGAATCTATGAATGGTGAGATCATGACCTGAGCCGAAGCTGGAAGCTTAACTGACTGAGGCACACAAGTGCCCCAGGACTAGACGGTTTATACCCTACATATGTCTCCTCCACACCTCATGTATTTATCTTTACATTTTTTATTCCACATCTGTTGTTTCTACGTGTTGCATGCTTATGGGCAGATGATAAGAAGAAAGACCTAATCTTGAAGTACTGAGCATTATGGTCGGTTTGCCCATTTCTTCCTTCACTCATATGTTAGCATCCAATTGTGAATTACTCCAGCCACTTCTGACCTAGAGTTCCTGCTTTGTCTCTTTCTCTTTGCCCTCCCTTACTGTCCTGATGGGAATTGTGGCTGCTGTATGCCTATTATAATCATACTATCATGTTGGATGGGAAATGCAGCTTCTTAGAGAAGCTTGAAAAGCAACAAGAACTTGGATTTGAGGTTCTTGATGTTATTTTTACCTTGGTCCTCAAAAGTCATGTAAAGTCTCTTCACTGTTTCCATATATAAAATAACCTGGGTTTACGTGGTATCCTTTCAGCTGAGCATGGCCATTTTTATTTTCTGGAAGGATTTTGTCGAAATACAAGAGGTAGATAAAGGTGGTCCTAATAGAAAAGGAAGGTGACAGAGGACTGGGAAAGCAGAGTCCCCAGAAGAAGACACAGCCCATGTCCCTCCACCCCAGACAAATAGCAAATCTCTGTCCTCCAAGAAGTAACTTATTTCTTTGCATGTTCATCACAATCAGCTGCTTCAGCAATTTGAGCAACAAAATCAGCAGAACATTTGCATATTTTTTTAAGTTTGAGAGAGAGAGAGAGAAAGCGGGAAAGATGCAGAAAGAAAGGGGGAGAGAAAATCCCAAGCAGGTCCCATGCTGTCAGCACAAAGCCCCCACACAGGGCTCGATCTCATGACCTGTGAGATCATGACCTGAGCTTAACCGACTGAGCCACCCAGGCGCCCCAGAACATTTGCACATTTTAAGATAAATCAGAATCTGCTCACCTCCTAGCTTCCAACGCAGAACAAAAAATAGATAATATGAAAATCTTACAATGTAGTCATGTTTGCCATCCTGTGGCTGAAGCCCATGTTTGATGGCCACATTGGCACTGAAGAAGAGCATTCCCAATTCACTCCCAGAACGGTAGGTTAGTTGACGAAGTCAAGGTTAATTCAAGGTGAGTCAAGTGTGGGCATATTAGAGCCAGAGAGGAAAGATGGACAACTTTCGAATGGCTTTATCCCTTAGGTTTGCTTATCTGTATACCCTACGTTTTCTACAACTATGCTAATAATGAGAAAAAATGTTACATTTTACTAAATTGCTATACAGGTCTGCTTTGTTTCTTAACAAGACATACTACTTTTATTTATTTTTATTTTCTTAGGACCTATTACTTTTAAAATAAAACAATAATTTTTCATACTGTTTTAAGCAAGTAGTCTGGAGCAGCACCAGAAAGAGGCAGGACTTTTGTAAGGTAAGGATCGTTCCATCCTCAGAATGGAATCATCAGAATGGGGATTGAGGAAAGAAAAAGGATTCCAATTAAGAAAAGAAATCTACTTGTATTCATTCATTCATTCATTCATTCGTTCATTCATTCATTCATTGAACATTCCAAAGTGTGCACTATTTGGTAAGGATACAAAGTCATTTTAAAGTCCTGAGACGAGGTCTCACGATTCCTACTTAAGTTGACAGAATAGGTTCAGGTGGAAATTCACACCCCTTTCCCTTCATATAGAGAACGGAAATAAGTAAAATATGTTTTAAATTACAAATGTATAACCCCTATCAATAACAAGAGAGTATGTCTGTGCTCCAGAAATAAGAGTGTGAGAGACGATGGGGGTTCTAGTGTTCTAGGCGCTAGAAGAGGAAACTGGCTGCAGCTTCTGACAGTTCCCTGGGCAAAGGGAACAGACCATGAAACTTCCCGCATGGAGTTGGGCTGGCTCTGCGATCCAGAAGGCAGAGCAAGGTGGCCTTCCTAGAAAGACAATGTCGACAATGCTGCAGTTATGGCCTGGGGCTATGACTAATAACCAGCAGCTGCCTGAGGTGCCAGAAGAGAAAATTTGGGATCCCCCAACCAGAGCTTATGCCTAGTAGCACGTGCTGGTGGACAGGTGGGATCAACATTCTCATAGACAAGACACCCCAACTCTCCACACACAACTTGGTTCTCAATGGAAACCTAGGCCAGGTGGGGGCAACCACAATTTCTCAGACAACAAGAGGCCAACAAGAGAAGAGGGGCAAGAACACAAACAAAAGGACATTTCCACTCAAGACGGCATGACAATTAAAAATTGAAAGCACGGAAGCGAAACTCATACCATCATTGACGGCCAAAACCCTCAACAAGTCAAAAATTCATTCCTAAAAGAATGGAAGTAACACTATCTGAAACACATTTTCAAACTCCCAATGAACTAAAGGAAAAAAGAAATACCTCCAAAAATAATAAATTGTAGGAAGGAATTATGAAACAGAAGCAGGTGGATGTGAGAAAGAACCAGGAAAAAATCCTGGAAATAAAAGCTACCAACGCTATAATTGGAAAAAAAGAAAAAAAAAATAACACTACTCTAGAGGAGCACAGCCCATTAACGAATTGGACAGCATGCCGGGGTGTTCACTCAGAATACAGAGCGGATTGAAACCATGAGACAGAAAAGTGTAGATTTAAGCTTCTGCTTAGGTACAGTGGAAGAGTTCCCAAGTGGAGAATCAAGGACACGGTGGACATTCAGCATAGCTGGGAATTTTCCAGAACTGAAAGGCACACGTGACCAAATTAGGCTTTGGAATAGGATTGTTCGTGTTACCACACGCCCAGCGGTAGTCCCAAGTGATAGGCAAATGGAAACAGCTCACCGCTTTCCTAGCTTTTGCTCTACCCTCTCGTGCTCACTCTCACACCCACAGGGTGGTCACAGTTACCTCTGGATACCTCAGCCCATGACTCTTCTTCCTCCTCGTCTCCCACAACGGTGGGAGTACCGTGCAACAGGAAGGCGCCTGAGCTAGGCGTGGCCAGGCCTGGTGTGCCTCTGAAGCTGAGGCGTGCCATTCTTCTTGGCACACGAAGTATATTGTTTCACTGAAGTCGTAACACAGGTTAGCGGGGACCATCTTCCCAGCTCAAGCCCGTCTCTCCCCACCTACCCCATTTCATGTTTCAATTCTAGGTTGCCAAAGAGAAAGGTCGGAAAGGGTCCAGCCTTTGGCCAACTACAGGACAGACATCAGCTGTCACCCGGAGACCTCCTTCCCTGCACTCCGCCGCAGCCCCCAGGCTTTGGGGTGATATATATAGTGAACATCTCTCCATTCCATCAAGCAGCAACATTTAAATCTCTTGTTCCACACTTTGCTGGCTGTGGCTTATAAATGTTTTATGTGCCGCTGAGTTTGCAGCATTACTATTTTATTAGAAGGTTAAATATCTTCTCTTCGTGGCTGTTTTACTAGTGAACTTGTCCTTTCTCTTAAAATGTTAGCTTCATGCTTGTTACGAAATGGAAACTGGCAGGATGTTGTCATAAATAGATCTTCAAAAAGGGTTTGACCCATTTGAAAGCAAGCCGGGACGACGCTAGGGCTTTTTCTTCTTTTTTCCTTTTGGATCGATTTCAAATAATTTGGGGAGAGGAAGGGATTTTTTGATACTCTAACAACCTCATACGGTCCTTCGGGCCTCAGTCTGTGATTGCTGAGATGTATTAAATTCAAATTCTGGCAACAATCCAAAGAACCATTTGTGAATTTATGCAGGCGACATCAGAATGGAGCAGGCAAAAATAGAGAATCAAGTTCTGGAAGATTCTGGACAAGCCACCGGACAATTCTGAACATCAGTTCTCTCATCTATCCTGTCTCGTACATTCTTACTCCGCCTTTCTCCCAAACTGAGAATCAAAAAGTTGGGGGAGTAGAGTGGGGAGAAATCACCTTTCTAGAAAGCTGGACTGGGCTTCTTGTCCTCCATGACAGAAGAATGATGTTACAAAAAGAAATCACGCTCTCTCTGACAAGAAATAGCCGACATTACCACCACCAGCTTCCTTCCCAAAGGGAACCACACCAAACCATGTTCTTTCACTCTCCCACGTCTTTGTTCATACTGCCTCCTTGACCGTCTGTCTCTTTTTCACCTTAAAGCTCCTCATCTTCAAAACCAGGTTCAATGGTCATCTCTAGTCTGCAGCATTTTCTAGACTCACCCTCATTGCTCACACATACATACGTCAGGTGAGAATCACTTCTTCATTGCTATTCTCATCTTAAGCCTTCCTCTATCTATTCATTGATCTATTTCCTCAAAAATCTTCTATGAAATATCTGCCATGCACAGCGGCACATTGTAGGCATTTCACATTCCTTTGTCGGTTGACATTCCTTTGGTTTATGGACATCTTTTAATTTTTTTAATGTTTATTTTTGAGAGAGAGAGAGAGAGAGAGTGCGAGCAGGGGAGGGACAGAGAGAGAGGGAGACACAGAATCTGAAACAGGCTCCATGAGCTGTCAGCACAGAGCCTGACACAGGGCTCGAACCCATGAGCCATGAGATCATGACCTGAGCTAAAGTTGGACACTCAACCCACTGAGCCACCCAGGCGCCCCAGTTTATGGACATCTTTTAAAAGTGCAGACTTCTCAGGGAGGCTTAATGACTATCAATTATTCACACGTAATTGTAAATTGATTTAATCGGATAGCTTTACTCTTAGCTCTTGACGAAAGCCAAGAGGAATCTAGTGTAGTGACTAAGACCACAAATTGGAGTCAGACTTCTGGGTTTTTCAGATCTATATAATTCTGGGTAAGCTGTTTAACTTCTCTGTGTATCAGTTTCCTCACCTGTAAAATTGATACTATAATATGATTTACCACATAGATTTGTTATGTGCACTAGATGAGCTGATGCATATCAAGTATTTAGAATAGCGTGTGGTACATAGAACACATTAAATAAAAATTAGCTATTGTTGTAAACTGCGATGAAGGAAAGGGGATTACAGTTGTTAGTTTTGACTATGGTTGTTTTTTGGAACAGAGGGGAAGTAAATTATTTTTAAGCAAGGAGACGTATTGGACGTCTCCCGGCATCTATCTGCCAGAGGGCTTTTTCAGTGGCTTCAAAGTGACAAAGCAAAAATATCAAAGCACATTTCAAAAATATATTTCAAACCTGTTATAAATCTGGGTCAGGGAAAGAAAACTGCTTTCTACTCTCTTCTATATCTCTTGGCCTCTGATCGGGACTCAAGATTGATCCATTAGCCTGAAAATAAAGAGGCACAACAAGAAACAAGCATTTATTTGGGATCCAAGAATTTCAGTTCTGGGACCACAGATTCTGGTAGAAACTGAAGTAATGTGTCCCATTTGTAGGGTGAAAGCAAAGAGTTTTTATTTAGGAAAAGGAAGGGCGGTTCCATGAGTTGAAGGAAAGAAAAGCTTTCTGCGAGGGTTAACAAGCTAAGCTAGTCTGAGTTACGCATTGACTATTGATTCTACCTTCAGAAAGTTCACAACCATCAGCCTGATATAAAGCTGTCCATCCTCAGGGTGCCTGGGTGGCTCAGTCAGTTAAGCGTCCTACTTCGGCTCCGGTCATGATCTCACGGTTTGTGAGTTCGAGCCCCGCATTGGGCTCTGTGCTGACGGCTCAGAGCCTGGAGCCTGCCTCAGATTCTGTGTCTCCTTCTCTCTCTGCCCTTCCACCGCTCTCTCTGTCTCTCTCTCTCAGAAATAAACATTAAAAAAAAAAATGTCCGTTCTCCTGCTGACTTCGCAAGCAATTGGTTTAAAAAAAAATGTATGCCATTTTACCCAATCTAAAGGTTTTGGCCCAGTTCAAATAAAGATGGGTAAGGCAGTTTCCCTGTCGTGGCCACCCCAGCTCTATTTTGAAATGTCTCCATTCATGTCAGTTCTTCACAGAGCAACAGATCACCTCACTGTCAATTAGGAAGAATTTTCTGAGCTGGCATAAGGCTTCAGCCATTAACAAAAATGGGAAAATATTACCTCAACTCGCAACTTACCTTTCAAGTGAACAAGGAGGTGTCTGGTCAGCCAGCGTTTCTCCGCCCAATTCTCAGGGTGTGGGCGTGGTCTTGGAAAAAGAAAGGCAGGAAACGCGCAGAGCAGATATGCCACAGCTTGGAAGGAGTGTGAGCTCCACCTGGAGCAGGTGTGCAACCAGTTTCATTCCCTTACAGGTTACGAAGTCAGATGAAGCAATGACTTTGGTCAAGGAACATGTTTCTGAGACCGTTTCCCGCTTACCTCTGGATGGATCGTCTTGATAGGGGCAGAATCCAGTTACTTGTTCTCTACTTTCCCAGGTGATGTCACGACTGTCTATCTCTTAAACCAATTTCTGGTTCATTATTTAATCTTAATCAGAAACCTGTTCTCAGGTCACTAAATAAACATGAGAGTGAAATAAAAGACACAAAGTCATGTAATGTATAAATTCACTTAAGTCCTACAGGGAAAAAACTCCTTTTGTAATAATATTTTTTTAAGTTTATTTTACTTATTTTGATAGAGAGAGAAGGGGGGGGGTGGGCAGAGAGAGAGGAAGAGAGAGAATCCCAAGCAGGCTCTGCCCCTGAGCCAAAATTAAGAGTAGGGTGCTTAACCGACTCAGCCTCCTAGGCGCCCCCAAACTTCTTTTAATGTTGGGGGAAAAGTCACCTCTTCTTAGATTGTCTGTGGGTCAGTTGCAGATTTGCTGTCCCTGCCCTTCCCCACCTGCCCTCTGGCCCCCTGCCCTATATGAGAGGGGACTACATTTCCCAGAAGCCCCTTGCCTCTTACTCCCAGGTCAGCTCGGCCAGTGAGAGTTCCTGGTGGAAGGCTGGAAGCTTGAAAGGCCGAGGAGAAAGCAGATGCTTCCTGAGACATCTCCAGCTGAATTTCTGCTGTTCCGTTGGCTTGGCAGCACTCCTGCCTCGTTGGCCCAGCTCCTGCCAGGAGTCCTCACAATTGTCCTAACTCCTGCTGAACATCACTGACTCCTCCCACAGCTCTTCTTCCTCAATGGTTAGTACTAGCTCACTGCTCTGCCAGGCTCTGGGTTGCCTCCCTGGGTCCCATCTGGCCCCTCAGTTCTGCCATTATCCATGTAACCAATCCCCTGTACCAAAGCCTTTCAGGGTGAAGTATCTACGATGGTAATTGTTCTCCTTTTTTTTCTTTTTTAAGTATTTAACTACTATAGAGAGAAAGTACTCTACACATGTTTTAGAAACAAGAAAGAGGAAGGTCCGTTTCTACCTATCTAGTTTTACATGGTTTATGGTGTATTATTTTTTCATTTTGTCTCTCTTAATAGATAGCTTTATGGAGCAAACAATAAATCAGAAAATGTTTCCTGAACGATTTCTATCATGTACTTACTTTAGTCATAATTTAGGAAACTATCTGTGAGGATGACTGCTCTCAGCTCCCTGCCTGAAGCAAACAAATGCAGTTCATTCTGATAAACGCCGCTGAAGGTTGAACTTTCTAGACTCTGGCTCTCCTCCTAGGCTTTTAAGATGTCTGTGCCGTTCCTTTTTACATTCTGAGGAGGCTGGAGCATTAATGCTGCCCTCTAGAACCTTCCACGTCCTGCCTAAGTGCTTCACTGACCACCGTGAGCTCGGAAATCGCCACAGGAGCGAGTATGACCCCGGTTGTGGCAGAATGTACTGACAGTGCAGGTCCATAATGGGCATTTGCCCATCTGTTGTATAGTTAGGGTTTTTTTCTCTTTTAAGAGAGTAGCTTTAGAGGCATTACAACAACCGGGCGTCCAGTCCTCAGGGGCCACGGATGGCCTCATTAACAGGAGACTCCAAGATGGCCCTTACTTCAAACACTCCAAGAGACATGTAAGCGTACTTTCTGTCCTTCAGATGATGCCCTTTGGGTCTGGATACATTTGTAACGATTCTGCTTCACTAGGTCTGAAGTACCAGACGTGCTCGGGCAGGAAGTTCCTCTGATGGACCATAGGAAAAGACACCAGGATCTCAAAGCAGAACAGAAATAGTACAAACCAACCTGACAGAGTGCTTTAGGATTTGCAAAATACTTTCCTAAACAGTAACTCAGTCTTGCTGAGGGTTTTGAACTTTGTTCTGACAAAGAAGACAAGGCCTGGACGTGCTCTCCTCAAACACATGATTTCAGAATTGACACGAGGTGATATTTTAAGTACTCTCTACTCCTACCCGGGCTAAGTCATTTTCTTGTGATATAAAATTTGTTATCGTTCAGGGCAACCCTTTAGAATCCATTGATGGAGGGGGCGCCTGGGTGGCTCAGTCGGTTAAGCGTCCGACTTCCGCTCAGGTCACGATCTCGCGGTCCGTGAGTTCGAGCCCCGCGTCGGGCTCTGGGCTGACAGCTCAGAGCCTGGAGTCTGCTTCCGATTCTGTGTCTCCCTCTCTCTCTGCCCCTCCCCCGTTCATGCTCTGTCTCTCTCTGTCTCAAAAATAAATAAACGTTAAAAAAAAAAAAGAATCCATTGATGGAAACGAGTGAACTCTATGACACATTCGATCTCAAAACTGTGCTTCTCTAAACAATAAGTCTATTTCCTTTTTTTCTTTAACAAGAGAACTTTCACTGGTCTGCGTTGTTGTTTTACTCTTCTGATCTCAGGGCCACACCTAGCGTAAGAGTGCTTAAACTATCACACAACTCTGACATTTTCATAAATGTAAAAACAAATCCAAACTTGCCTTAGGCCTGCTGAATCCAAGAATTCCACGTTATTAGGTGCCATTTCACCGTAAAGTAACTGAGTTCTCTTTCTTAGACGTAAACAAATATCCTCAATCGACTTCGACACTCAAATAATGGCAGTACAATTCACTCCAATTCCTCTGGAACATCTGCTATTTCCAACATTATGCTGGGGGTGATGATGTAAATAAAGGAAGACGCGAGCCTTCATGAAACTTTGGTTTAGGGGGAGAAACAGATTACTGAGCTCTTCATTTTTAACAAAATAGACTTCCCGGGGCCCCCTGGGTGGCTCTGTTGGTTAAGTATCTGACTCTTGATTTCAGCTCAGGTCATGATCTTGAGGTTCATGGGACTGAGCCTGCATCCGGCTTCTGTGCTGGCAGCATGGTACCTGCTAGGGATTCTCTCTTCCTCTCTCTCTGCCCCTCCCCTTCTCTCTCTGTCTCTCTCTCAAAATAAATAAATAAACATTGAAAAAAAAAAAAAAGGATAGACTTGTTGTAACTCTAGTGTTGAAGGACAGGCTACAAGTTTTCCATGTAGTAATAACATTATTTTTTTATCTTTTTAAATTGTTTTTAATGTGTATTGACTTTTGACAGAGAGAGACAGAGACAGGGTGTGAATGGGGGATAGGCGGAGAGAGAGGGAGACACAGAATCTGGAGCAGACTCCAGGCTCTGAGCTGTCAGCACAGAGCCTGACACGCAGCTCGAACTCACAAGCCATGAGATGATGGCTTGAGCTGAAGTCAGTTGCTTAACTGACTGAGCCACCCAGGCACCCCAATACTTGACATTATTATATGTGTATATATAAGCATATATACATAGTATACACATATGTGTGTATGCATGCATACATATATACAACATATATTACTTATCTTTTCCTGGGTGATGTGCATTGAGAGATGATTCAGTCACAACCTGGATTGCCGCTGGGTTAGAAGCGCAGGCCTTCAGTCGTAACTGAACTTGAATCCGGCTCTGCCGCTTATCAGACGTTGGTCTACGCAGACTATTTAAATGATGCAGACTTTATTTTCTTTCCCCTATAAAATAGGGGAAAGCAATAACTTTCGGAGGGTGGATTAAATTTAAAAATGGTTGGGGCGCCTGGGTGGCGCAGTCGGTTAAGCGTCCGGCTTCAGCCAGGTCACGATCTCGCGGTCCGTGAGTTCGAGCCCCGCGTCAGGCTCTGGGCTGATGGCTCAGAGCCTGGAGCCTGTTTCCGATTCTGTGTCTCCCTCTCTCTCTGCCCCTCCCCCGTTCATGCTCTGTCTCTCTCTGTCCCAAAAATAAATAAAATAAACGTTGAAAAAAAAAAAAAATAAATAAATAAATAAATAAATAAATTTAAAAATGGTCATAAAGCAACTTCGCATGCAAACCAGTACATAGTAAGTGCTCAATATACGGTAGGTATTATTTTCATGAGCTTTCTTCCCGAAGACATGTACACAGAAATCACAAAGTAGTCTGTACATGTTATGGTGGACGCATAAAGCGAAAAGGAGAGTACGGTGCAGGGGTCTTCACAGTGTACCCCCACAGTGTCCTAGGCATCGGCAGATGTGCCTTGGGTGCTGAGGGGCAGGGGTGAGGTGTGGAGAGGGTATGAGAGGGAGGAAATGACACCACCACCACCCCGCTACCCCTGTTGTCATTTCAACCAGAGCAGCTCTGTGAAGTGTGTGTGTGTGTGTGTGTGTGTGTGAATATTGGCCTTTCCTATCACATTGCACTCAAGAAAGGATCTTGTCTAAAATTACCACTGAGACTAGGAGTCTTACACTGACGTTCTCATTTCGAATCTTTTCTCTGGAGGTTCTTGAGTAAGTCGGTCCTCACCTTCCTCGACTTCACTTTCTTCTATGATGTGAGTGATTCATTTATTGTCCTCGCTGGGTATAAAGTCCTGTCAGTTTTGGGACATGTGGGGAAACTATTGCTAGGCTGACTACCCCGAAGGAATACTTTCTCCTAGAAACGCCTCCCCTACTTGGAGCATGTTTGTTGGTTTGTTGATACATCTTTACTTGTATCACTTTTTGCTTTTCTCCACATGTGAACTCGGAGACTCCCTAAAAGTTTCCAGGCAGGCCATGGTAGCTCTCAAAAGCGATTGGGTGGCGCAGGAGTGCTCTGGGATGTAGGTTCTGGAATCATTGTGCCCATTGGTCAACTCCAGTGTAAGTAGCTTTACCTGGAGAATGGCTTTCTCTCATCAGAATTGCCTCACTTGTGTTCCCTCTACACTAGCAACTGAGTTCATTAAAATCCATCAGTTCAAGGAGAAGGCACAAAAGCATCTATGTTTTTTAAAAAATTTTTAGGGACTCTTGGGAAGATGGCGGCGTAGGAGGACGCTGGGCTCACCGCGCGTCCTGCTGATCACTTAGATTCCACCTACACCTGCCTAAATAACCCAGAAAACTGCCAAGGATTAGCAGAACGGAGTCGCCGGAGCCAAGCGCAGACGAGAGGCCCACGGAAGAGGGTAGGAAGGGCGGCAAGGCGGTGCGCGCTCCACGGACTGGCGGGAGGGAGCCGGGGCGGAGGGGCGTCTCGCCGGCCAAGCAGAGCCCCTGAGTCTGGCTGGCAAAAGCGGAGGGGCCTGACGGACTGTGTTCCGACAGCAAGCGCGACTTAGCGTCTGGGAGGTCATAAGTTAACAGCTCTGCTCGGAAAGCGGGAAGGCTGGAGGACAAAGGGAGGGAGAGCTGCTGAGCCCCCAGACGACAGAGCTCAGTTTGGCGGGGAACAAAGGCGCTCGCCAGCGCCATCTCCCCCACCCATCCCCCAGCCAAAATCCCAAAGGGAACCAGTTCCTGCCAGGGAACTTGCTTGCTCTGTGCAAACACCCAATGCTGTGCTTCTGCGGAGCCAACCCTCTGGCAGTGGGTCTGACTCCCTCCCGCTGCCACAGGGCCCCTCCTGAAGTGGATCACCTAAGGAGAAGCGAGCTAAGCCTGCCCCTCCTGCCCCTGTGCACCTTGCCTACCCACCCCAGCTAATACGCCAGATCCCCAGCATCACAAGCCTGGCAGTGTGCAAGTAGCCCAGACGGGCCACGCCACCCCACAGTGAATCCCGCCCCTAGGAGAGGGGAAGAGAAGGCACACACCAGTCTGACTGTGGCCCCAGCGGTGGGCCGGGGGCAGACATCAGGTCTGACTGCGACTCCGCCCACCAACTCCAGTTATACACCACAGCACAGGGGAAGTGCCCTGCAGGTCCTCACCACACCAGGGACTATCCAAAATGACCAAGCGGAAGAATTCCCCTCAGAAGAATCTCCAGGAAATAACAACAGCTAATGAGCTGATCAAAAAGGATTTAAATAATATAACAGAAAGTGAACTTAGAATAATAGTCATAAAATTAATCGCCGGGCTTGAAAACAGTATAGAGGACAGCAGAGAATCTCTTGCTACAGAGATCAAGGGACTAAGGAACAGTCATGAGGAGCTGAAAAACGCTTTAAATGAAATGCAAAACAAAATGGAAACCACCACGGCTCGGATTGAAGAGGCAGAGGAGAGAATAGGTGAACTAGAAGATAAAGTTATGGAAAAAGAGGAAGCTGAGAAAAAGAGAGATAAAAAAATCCAGGAGTATGAGGGGAAAATTAGAGAACTAAGTGATACGCTAAAAAGAAATAATATACGCATAATTGGTATCCCAGAGGAGGAAGAGAGAGGGAAAGGTGCTGAAGGGGTACTTGAAGAAATAATAGCTGAGAACTTCCCTGAACTGGGGAAGGAAAAAGGCATTGAAATCCAAGAGGCACAGAGAACTCCCTTCAGACGTAACTTGAATCGATCTTCTGCACGACATATCATAGTGAAACTGGCAAAATACAAGGATAAAGAGAAAATTCTGAAAGCAGCAAGGGGTAAACGTGCCCTCACATATAAAGGGAGACCTATAAGACTCGTGACTGATCTCTCTTTTGAAACTTGGCAGGCCAGAAAGAATTGGCACGAGATTTTCAGTGTGCTAGACAGAAAAAATATGCAGCCGAGAATCCTTTATCCAGCAAGTCTGTCATTTAGAATAGAAGGAGAGATAAAGGTCTTCCCAAACAAACAAAAACTGAAGGAATTTGTCACCACTAAACCAGCCCTACAAGAGATCCTAAGGGGGACCCTGTGAGACAAAGTACCAGAGACAACACTACAAGCATAAAACATACAGACATCACAATGACTCTAAACCCGTATCTTTCTATAATAACACTGAATGTAAATGGATTAAATGCGCCAACCAAAAGACATAGGGTATCAGAATGGATAAAAAAACAAGACCCATCTATTTGCTGTCTACAAGAGACTCATTTTAGACCTGAGGACACCTTTAGATTGAGAGTGAGGGGATGGAGAACTATTTATCATGCTACTGGAAGCCAAAAGAAAGCTGGAGTAGCCATACTTATATCAGACAAACTAGACTTTAAATTAAAGGCTGTAACAAGAGATGAAGAAGGACATTATATAATAGTTACAGGGTCTATTCATCAGGAAGAGCTAACAATTTTAAATGTCTATGCGCCGAATACCGGAGCCCCCAAATATATAAAACAACTACTCATAAACATAAGCAACCTTATTGATAAGAATGTGGTAATTGCAGGGGACTTTAACACCCCACTTACAGAAATGGATAGATCATCTAGACACACGGTCAATAAAGAAACAAGGGCCCTGAATGAGACATTGGATCAGATGGACTTGACAGATATATTTAGAACTCTGCATCCCAAAGCAACAGAATATACTTTCTTCTCGAGTGCACATGGAACATTCTCCAAGATAGATCATATACTGGGTCACAAAACAGCCCTTCATAAGTTTACAAGAATTGAAATTATACCATGCATACTTTCAGACCACAATGCTATGAAGCTTGAAATCAACCACAGAAAAAAGTCTGGAAAACCTCCAAAAGCATGGAGGTTAAAGAATACCCTACTAACGAATGAGTGGGTCAACCAGGCAATTAGAGAAGAAATTAAAAAATATATGGAAACAAACGAAAATGAAAATACAACAATCCAAACGCTTTGGGATGCAGCGAAGGCAGTCCTGAGAGGAAAATACATTGCAATCCAGGCCTATCTCAAGAAACAAGAAAAATCCCAAATACAAAATCTAACAGCACACCTAAAGGAAATAGAGGCAGAGCAGCAAAGACACCCCAAACCCAGCAGAAGAAGAGAAATAATAAAGATCAGAGCAGAAATAAACAATATAGAGTCTAAAAAAACTGTAGAGCAGATCAACGAAACCAAGAGTTGGTTTTTTGAAAAAATAAACAAAATTGACAAACCTCTAGCCAGGCTTCTCAAAAAGAAAAGGGAGATGACCCAAATAGATAAAATCATGAATGAAAATGGAATTATTACAACCAATCCCTCAGAGATACAAACAATTATCAGGGAATACTATGAAAAATTATATGCCAACAAATTGGACAACCTGGAAGAAATGGACAAATTCCTGAACACCCACACTCTTCCAAAACTCAATCAGGAGGAAATAGAAAGCTTGAACAGACCCATAACCAGCGAAGAAATTGAATCGGTTATCAAAAATCTCCCAACAAATAAGAGTCCAGGACCAGATGGCTTCCCAGGGGAGTTCTACCAGACGTTTAAAGAAGAGATAATACCTATCCTTCTCAAGCTATTCCAAGAAATAGAAAGGGAAGAAAAACTTCCAGACTCATTCTATGAAGCCAGTATTACTTTGATCCCTAAACCAGACAGAGACCCAGTAAAAAAAGAGAACTACCGGCCAATATCCCTGATGAATATGGATGCAAAAATTCTCAATAAGATACTAGCAAATCGAGTTCAACGGCATATAAAAAGAATTATTCACCATGATCAAGTGGGATTCATTCCTGGGATGCAGGGCTGGTTCAACATTTGCAAATCAATCAACGTGATACATCACATTAACAAAAAAAAAGAGAAGAACCATATGATCCTGTCAATCGATGCAGAAAAGGCCTTCGACAAAATCCAGCACCCTTTCTTAATAAAAACCCTTGAGAAAGTCGGGATAGAAGGAACATACTTAAAGATCATAAAAGCCATTTATGAAAAGCCCACAGCTAACATCATCCTCAACGGGGAAAAACTGAGAGCTTTTTCCCTGAGATCAGGAACACGACAGGGATGCCCACTCTCACCGCTGTTGTTTAACATAGTGCTGGAAGTTCTAGCATCAGCAATCAGACAACAAAAGGAAATCAAAGGCATCAAAATTGGCAAAGATGAAATCAAGCTTTCGCTTTTTGCAGATGACATGATATTATACATGGAAAATCCGATAGACTCCACCAAAAGTCTGCTAGAATTGATACATGAATTCAGCAAAGTTGCAGGATACAAAATCAATGTACAGAAATCAGTTGCATTCTTATACACTAACAATGAAGCAACAGAAAGACAAATAAAGAAACTGATCCCATTCACAATTGCACCAAGAAGCATAAAATACCTAGGAATAAATCTAACCAAAGATGTAAAGGATCTGTATGCTGAAAACTATAGAAAGCTTATGAAGGTAATTGAAGAAGATTTAAAGAAATGGAAAGACATTCCCTGCTCATGGATTGGAAAAATAAATATTGTCAAAATGTCAATACTACCCAAAGCTATCTACACATTCAATGCAATCCCAATCAAAATTGCACCAGCATTCTTCTCGAAACTAGAACAAGCAATCCTAAAATTCATATGGAACCACAAAAGGCCCCGAATAGCCAAAGGAATTTTGAAGAAGAAGACCAAAGCAGGAGGCATCACAATCCCAGACTTTAGCCTCTACTACAAAGCTGTCATCATCAAGACAGCATGGTATTGGCACAAAAACAGACACATAGACCAATGGAATAGAATAGAAACCCCAGAACTAGACCCACAAACGTATGGCCAACTCATCTTTGACAAAGCAGGAAAGAATATCCAATGGAAAAAAGACAGCCTCTTTAACAAATGGTGCTGGGAGAACTGGACAGCAACATGCAGAAGGTTGAAACTAGACCACTTTCTGACACCATTCACAAAAATAAACTCAAAATGGATAAAGGACCTGAATGTGAGACAGGAAACCATCAAAACCTTAGAGGAGAAAGCAGGAAAAGACCTCTCTGACCTCAGCCGTAGCAATCTCTTACTTGACACATCCACAAAGGCAAGGGAATTAAAAGCAAAAGTGAATTACTGGGACCTTATGAAGATAAAAAGCTTCTGCACAGCAAAGGAAACAACCAATAAAACTAAAAGGCAACCAACGGAATGGGAAAAGATATTTGCAAATGACATATCGGACAAAGGGCTAGTATCCAGAATCTATAAAGAGCTCACCAAACTCCACACCCGAAAAACAAATAACCCAGTGAAGAAATGGGCAGAAAACATGAATAGTCACTTCTCTAAAGAAGACATCCGGATGGCCAACAGGCACATGAAAAGATGTTCAGCATCGCTCCTTATCAGGGAAATACAAATCAAAACCACACTCAGGTATCACCTCACGCCAGTCAGAGTGGCCAAAATGAACAAATCAGGAGACTATAGATGCTGGAGAGGATGTGGAGAAACGGGAACCCTCTTGCACTGTTGGTGGGAATGCAAATTGGTGCAGCCGCTCTGGAAAGCAGTGTGGAGGTTCCTCAGAAAATTAAAAATAGACCTACCCTATGACCCAGCACTGCTAGGAATTTATCCAAGGGATACAGGAGTACTGATGCATAGGGGCACTTGTACCCCAATGTTCATAGCAGCACTCTCAACAATAGCCAAATTATGGAAAGAGCCTAAATGTCCATCAACTGATGAATGGATAAAGAAATTGTGGTTTATATACACAATGGAATACTATGTGGAAATGAGAAAAAATGAAATATGGCCCTTTGTAGCAACGTGGATGGAACTGGAGAGTGTGATGCTAAGTGAAATAAGCCATACAGAGAAAGACAGATACCATATGGTTTCACTCTTATGTGGATCCTGAGAAACTTGGCAGGAACCCATGGGGGAGGGGGAGGAAAAAAGAAAAAAAAAAAAAAAAAAGAGATTAGAGTGGGAGAGAGCCAAAGCATAAGAGACTGTTAAAAACTGAGAACAAACTGAGGGTTGATGGGGGGTGGGAGGGAGAAGAGGGTGGGTGATGGGTATTGAGGAGGGCACCTTTTGGGATGAGCACTGGGTGTTGTATGGAAACCAATTTGACAATAAATTTCATATAATAAAAAAATAAAAAAAAATAAAAAAAAATAAAAATTTTTAAATGTTTTTACTTAATTTTGAGACAGAGAGAGAGAGAGAGAGAGAGAGAGAGAGAATGTGAGTGGGGGAGGGGCAGAGAGGGAGACACAGAATCCGAAGCAGGCTCCAGGCTCTGAGCTGTCAGTGCAGAGCCTGACGCAGGGCTCGAACTCACAAACCATGAGATCATGGCCTGAGTCGAAGTTGGACACTTAACTGACTGAGCCACCCAGGCGCCCCATCTATTTTTTTAATATTGTAAAAAACACATAAGAAAAGTTACCCTCTTAATAATTTTAAGCGTGTAGTTCAGCGGTGTTAAGTATACCCACGTCGTTGTGCAACAGCTCTCTACAGCTTTTTCATCTTGCAAAACTGAAACTCATACCCATTAAACAACTCCCCCCAGCGCCCCACACCAAGCTCCTGGCAACACCATTCTACTTTCTCTTTCTGCGAGTCTGACTACTTTAGACACCTCTTATGAGTAAAATCATGCAGTGGTTGCTTTTGGGACTGATTTATTCCACTCAGCTTAGTGTCCTCGAGGTTCATCCCTGTTGCGGCATGTTGACAGGATCTCTCTCTCTCTTTTTTAAGGATGAGTACTATTCCACTGAATGCATGTGAGACATTTTTTAAATCCACTCATCCATTGATGGACACTGAGGCTGCCTTCACTTCTTGGTTACTGTGGATAATTGAGGTCCTGCTTTGAATTCTTCTGGAAATATATCCAGCAGTGGGATTGCTGGATCATATGCTCACTGAAGTGGGTCGACTTTCAGTGCTCTCCCCCCACAGGCTGCCCGAGAAACTCAAAGAAGAATTCCCAGGTCACATTTGAGACCTTTTATGCTGCTCAGAATCTTCTGGTGTTCTTCTGCCCGATTTTCTCAGGAAGTGACTGCTCCGGGAAGAGGCAGGAGCGACTCCACAACTGGGAAAAACCCTGCTCTCCCCCAATAGATGAAGAATGCTACATCTAATAAAAGCTTATCAAAACGCTTGGTGGGCACAACCCTCTGAGGCGTTCCAGAGTCGGCCCTCAGAACTAGAAACCACAAGAGTACCCATAATGCAATTTAAAATACACCAGTTTTCACTCTACTCACCCGTAAAGTAAACAATTTACACGAAAATCCCTGCAGTCTCATCTCCCCTATAAGGGGAAGTTTAACAAGGGAAATTATTGGGAAGGTTTCAGTGATTTGGAAAACATTCAAGCCCAGCTTCTTGAACACTATGCAGCAGTATTATATGAAGTGGATTTTGTTTAATTGTTTATTCACGACACTCCATAATTGAGCCACTAGGTACCATGGTGACAGAAATGAAGGTAGATGGATAGGAGTTCTAGAAGACAATGGGTTCCTTGTCTTTCATGTTAATTAGTTGGCCCCTGTCTTATATTCCATCTGTTCACATACTGTGACCTCAACATACATGCTGCATCAAGAAAAAAAGAACAAAATATACGTTAAATAATTATCATTAAATTTGGAGATTTTTTTTTTCCATATGGATCTAGAATGCTGATATTTAGAAAGTCGCACTGTTCCCACCTTGAAAATTAACTGAGGATATAACATTATTATTAAGGAGAGAATATTTTCATGTCTTAGCTATTTTGTCCCCTTTCTTAATCATCAGTTATACTTTACAGGAGAAACTATTACGGACAATTGCCAGGTAGTCATTGACCAGTGAGACATGAGGACACGGCCTTGGTCCAGGTACCACTCCGGGTTTAGAGATGAAGAAGGACCCGGGATATTGATTTCTTTAAATGCTAGTGGTGTTTCGTCTAATTTTCAAAGCAGTGAACCAGTCAAAACAGCTGCATTGAGTTAGACTACCATATACGGTGTCGGTTTTAAGAATGATCTAGTTAACTCTATAAAGACAAAGTCTTGAAATCCAAGAGTCTTTTAAACATGAGGGAGTTTTAGTTTAAGTGAGTATTTTTAGTCTCAAAGAAAGAGAAGAATCAGAAGTTTGGAAGTATAAGCCTAAAAAATATTATTTAGAAAAACTGACCAAGAGGGACAATTGGAAACACGAAATACACATCTCTAGAAAACAAAACAAATGAACGGCAACAAAAATGAAACCCAAGCAATCTTTGGAAGGCGAAAAAATCCACATGGAAGTTTTTTTTCTGTTTATGTTTGCAAACTCTAAATACCTACCTTCTATCAGCTGTGGAGAAAAGAAAGAGGCGGTGAGATTTCTGACTTGTTTTCACGGTGAAAACAAATTTGGGTGACTATTGCACCTCCGATGGAAAGGGCGTGAGTCGCAAGTTTGGGGCTTGCTGCTTTCCATGAACCTAGATGTTGGGCCTAAGTGGACAAAGATACAACTGTACAGCTGAGTTGCATTTGTGTGATGGCCTCATGACACACATGCACAGAGAAAGAGAGAGAGCGAGAAGGGGAGGAGATGAGGGTGTGTGTTGTGGAGGGGCTGGGAGGGAAAGGGAGAGGGAGGGAGAGAGAGAAAGAGTCATCCTTTAAGGGCCAGGGGAGCTAGGAAAATTCCTGGGCCACAGTTGCAGATACCCCCCAAGAGGGAGGATAGAAAGAGAGTTACTGCATCACTGTCTGAGGTCATTGCTTTTTATAATAATGGCTATATGTAAGAGGCAGTATGGTGTAGAGGTCAAGTGTACAGACTGTGAAAATGAGGCTACTTAAAAATAAATCCTGGCTTTACCACTGAGAGCTCTTGGACACCTAGCTCGTCATTCTGCACCTCAGTTTCCTTATTTCTAAAATTGGCAAAACAACATTTCTGTATTTCTTCGGGTTGTTGGGAAGGGGAAATGAGTCTCTTTATTGGCGCTCCTAGCAGAGCGCCTGGCACTTGTACGCGGTGTGAAAGGGGAGCCATATGTGCTGGTGGTCAAGGGGAGACCCCTGCTGAGCAACCTGACAAACCGCTCCGAAGAACATGCAAACTCTGCCATCCTGCTTCCAGAGCACGGGGCAGTGGGCTTCTTGTTTAAAGCTTTAGTAAAGCAGGGCACCTGACTGGCTCCGTTGGTAGAGCATGTGACTCTTGGCCTCAGGTTCGTGAGTTCAAGCCCCACGTTGGGCACGGAGCCTACTTAAACAAATAAATAAAAAAGAAATAAAATACGACTTCAATAAAGCTGGTACTTCATTAAGCCACTTGAGTCTGAAGTAGTCTCAGTCCACTCTTGCCAGAGCCTTAAAAACATCAGAAAATAAAAGACAAAAATGGAATTTGACTGCAAATTTTCTTTATGAAAAAACAATCCTATTTTTTGTTTGAATGAAGGAAGAAGGCTTTCAAAAATCTCCTTTCCCAGCAGCCTCTGGGATTAGGCAGAATAACCACATGTGTATATAAGATCACAGGCCACAAGACTTGGGGCTTCAAAATCATCACCTGGCTAGGCAATGACCACTGTCTTAGATATAGAAATGGAAGAGCTCTTAAAAACTGAGAACAAACTGAGGGGTGATGGTGGGGTGGGAGGGACGGGCATTGAGGAGGGCACCTGTTGGGATGAGCACTGGGTGTTGTATGGAAACCAATTTGACGATAAATTTCATACTAAAAAAATAATAAAAAAAATAAAAAAAGAAATGGAAGACAAAGTATAACATGGGGAGGGGACATTTTAGGGAGACTAAATACAGTGGTTTGTTATTTCTAAAAGTCTGAAGCAAGGACCCCCGAACCTGAGTCTGTGCTTCAGCTTTGATAAATCCCTCTGAAAAGGAATGTATCTTATTAGATACATGTGGGTTTTTGTTTTTGTTTTTGTTTTTGTTTTTGTTTTGTTTTGTGATGAGGGTTGTTAGCTCATTTTCAAAAGTTTTGAGCTTTGAAACTCAAAGTTTTGAAAGTTTTGACAGGGTCTGTTACCAAAATCATTAAGATCCACTCGACTGGCAATGTATTCAAAGACTAAGTGACGGAGAGGAACAAATGTAGTGTTTTTTAAAGCTGCATTTCCCCTGTTACATATGATCTTGGATACCTCCAAATGTTCCGTTCAAATTCCCAGATGATCCTCTAGCTAAAATGGTTTAGTACCACTCAGGTGCAGACAAACTTTTTTCTCTCCTCATGTTTTCCTGACACCATTTACCTGAGTCCCCAACAAATCATCTTGCCTATCTCTCACGTGAAAAACACAGAGAAACTTATTTTTAGGGGAAAGCATCTTATTGTTCATAATAACCTAACATCTCTGAAACGAATATTGATGTGGGTTGTAGCACCAGAAGGTTAGAACAGGACACACGTATGTCAGTGGAAGAAACCGCTTTCCACACAGTAAGGCGGCAGGAGGAAAACGAGGCCTCACTGCCTTGCTGCGGCAGCTTGTGGCTGAAAGTCTCATGGGTGCCAGCGTCTCCTAATGAAGGTCTCTCTCAGAAAAGACACCTGGGGCGCCTGGATGGCTCAGTGGGTTAAGCCTCCGAATCTTGACTTCAGCTCACGTCATGAGGGTTCGTGAGTTTGAGCCCCACATCAGGCTCTGTGCTGACAGCGCGGAGCCTGCTTGGGATTCTCTCTCCTTCTCTCTCTTCCCCTCCCCCCACCAAAATAAATAAATAAACTTAAAAAAAGAAAAGGAAAATAACTGCCTCTTGTCTCCCTACGTGGTCAGTTCCTGTCACGCTGATATTCTGATCAGCTATCTGGGTTTTACATGGTTTAGATATTTGGTGTCCTCATCCTTGGTCTCTTTACCAGGGAGGTAGTGGCTCTGAGCCCATAGAAGCAGCCACCGGGCCACGGCGTCACGCTTGCATCGACACACACACAAAACACACACATACACCATAAAAACCTGCGCACGAAGGTTTACAGCAGCTTTATTCATAACTGCCGAAATTTGGAAACAACCAAGATGTCCTGTAGGAGGTGAATGGGTAAATAAACTGTGGTCCCTCCAGACAATGGAGTATTATTCAGCACTAACCAGAAATGAGCTATCGAGACACGAGGACACGGAGGGACCTGAAATGCGTATTACTAAGTGAAGGAAGCCAACACGGAAAGTCTACGTACTGTATGATCCCAACTATACGACATTCTGGAAAAGGCAAAACTATGGAGACAGTGAAAAGATCAGTGGTTGCCAGGGGGTGGGCGGGGGGTGGGATGAACAGGCAGAGCCCAGAGGAGTTTCAGGGCAGTGACAATCCTCCGGATGACACTGTAATGCTGGATACATGTCATTGCACAGTCGTCCGAGCCTTTAGAATGTACGACACCAAGAGTGAACCCTAAGGAACACTACAGACTTCAGGTGATCACCGCGTGTCAGTCTAGGCTCCTCAGTGGGAACAAATGTACCACTCTGGCAGGGGTTGTTGCTAGTGGGGAGGCTACGCATGTGTGTGGGGAGGGGATACAAGGGAACCTGCTCCTTCCCGTCAATTTTGCTGTGAACTAAAATGGCTCTAAAAAAGTAACGTCTTTCAAAAAAACACGTGCATGCATACAGAATCTAAACATAAATGCTGTGTCATGTTCACCGTCCCTTGGTTTACAGAATACAGTCCAAGTCTTTTGACTAAGGTGGAGCATAAAAAACTAAGCCTACATAAGCCAAGCTCTTCAACATGGCGTTCAAGGCCCTCCAGGCTCTGCTCCCCTCCTCCCTCTCCCAACTTTTGTCCTTCCCAGCCTTTTCTTCCTGCACACCTCCCCTTCTCCATCCTGCCGCCTCCCTGTGCCTTGAGATGCCCTGTTGGAAATGGCCGTCCTCTGCCTCCATGTTTCCTCCGACTAAAACTCCCCTCACACCCATCACATCTCCATCCCGCTCTGTGCCACCATCACAACACACAAGACCCATCTCAAACACCCTTCGTGCTTCGACTCCCTAAGCCAGAAGCCGTATCTTCCTCATCTGGGGATATTCTGCATTCTTCTCTCTACAACACTTGAAAGTTTTTCTCCACCTTTGGGTATGTCGACCCCACCCAAGCCCCCCCGCTCCTTCTTGCCTACCCCAGTCTCTGCCATGCTCACCTACTATGAATATTGAGGCCACGGGGGTAGAAAATACTCAAATGAACAATAAAAAAGGTCGGTATAACATTTTTCTTTATTCTATACTCATGAGTATACGATTTCTGCAGATCCTTGAGATAATAGTTAGTGAAAGGTGTATCCACATTCTATCTGAATGAACAATAGAAATGCATTGTGCATATGTAGGCACCTATGTTAGGCATGCATAGAACACACTGGCACTTTTGGTCTCCTCTTTCATCCTGACTACTTAAACTTGCCTTTGTACTGGGCTGCTACCCTCGAAGAGCTGGAGTATCCGGGCACCGAGTGGGTCCTTGCGTAGCCATCTGATACCACGTATTTATTTTACTAAGAGGCAAGCAGGCCACAAAGAATGCAGCGAGCTGGAGCGGAGCTTGGTTTCTTACCTCCTGTGCTTCAACGCAGGGATTTTGTCTTGCTCGTTGTAGCATTTAGCTCAGAGCCTGGCACAGGTGTTTCTGAAATAGTTTCTTCCTATTCTTTCATGTCGAATTTTTTTTTTTGTCTTATTTCCTTTCTGCCTTCGTTTGTATTAACTTTTTTTGTTACTGTTGTCACCAACGCTGTTGTACTAGATGACACCCTGGACTCCAGGAGACCCGAGCAGTGTGGTCCCTGAGCTGCCCAGGCATGGCCTCTGTTTTGTTAGCAGATACTGCCCTCTGCTGGTCACCGGGAAAGTGTTACCGATTTACTCTCGCTTTGCAGAAAAATGCCTTCCAGGGGCGAATGACTGATGGTGAATGGGAAACAAAACCCTCCCAATGTTAATAATCTCATCCCTTTTCAACTTTTAAAAAACTCTGCAGCGCTACTTTCCATACTGTTAGTAACTCCAAATGTTTTGCAAATATTCTTAAAATTCAAAACTCCGCATTCATTGCCTTTCCGTTTTATATTCCTTTCTGTGTAAAGCTTATTGTAATATCTTGAATAAAAGGTGGTCTTGATCTTTTAGTCAGATTTTTTTTTTCTTCCTTTCCAGTTCACTTCAGGACCCTTGGTGGTGGTGGTGGTGGTTTGTTTTGGTACCAGATCCGGTGGAGTCATGCACAGGATCTGCGTCTCTGTAACGAGGCAGTTGGAGGCCAGGACAATCCTCAAGTTTAGAACTTTAATCCAGATATGGTTCTAGAACTCTCTACCGTGGCTTCCTCACCAGGGACAAAGGTCAGATGAAATGCGGTACATGAGGGGCGCCTGCGTGGCTCCGGCAACTGAGCATCCAACTCTTGATCTTGGCTCGGGTCACCATCTCGTGGTTTGTTGGTTCACGCCTCACGTCAGGCTCTGCACTGACAGCACGCAGAGCCTGCTTGGAGTTCTCTCTCTCTCCTCGCTCTGCTCATGCCAGTGTGTGCACTTCCTCTCTCTCAAAATGAATAAATAAGTAAATAAATAAATCTTTTTAAGGAGACAAATATTGTACTTGGAGACATTTGGAAAACTCTAAAGCACTACCTTCGTATGAACTATGATGATTATTTCTAAATAAAAAAGATAATTTTTTTAATGTTTATTTATTTATTTTGAGAGTGCGAGAGAGTGCCAGTGCCCACATGCATGTGTGCAGGGGAGGGGCAGGAAAGAGAAGGAGAGAGAGAATCCCAAGCAGGCTCCATGCGGTTGGTGCAGGGCCCCACACGGGGCTCAATCTTACGAACAGTGACATCATGATCCGAGCCGAAGTCAGGAGTCGGGCACTCCACCAACTAAGCCACCCAGGTCCCCCCAAAAAGGACAATTTGAATGAGAGATAATAGGTGTTATAATATGAAGTGAAGAAGAGATTCATAAAAAGGAAGCTTGACTTTTTAAAAATTGTAAAGTGTGTAGTGACGTATGAATGTATAAAATGGTTTTTAACTCCTTCCCTAGAACCTTCCAGAATAATATAGAAAATGACTCATTTTTTCTGAGGACGCTTGGCAAAGGACAGGAAAATGGATTTAAAATCTAGAGAGTCCTCTTAGCCCTGTGATTCTATTTTTTTTAAGTACAAGAATAAGAGTCTAGCTAATGACAGCATATAGCCTTTAAATGCTTTATATCTTTAAAATAAAAGTAATAAAACTGCCATTAAATGTGCATTTATTATGACCACATAAAATGGGCTTTACATACACTGTACCCTCAGAAGAACCTTGCTTCATTTCTTTCTCTAATAGGGGAGGACACTGAGGCTCAGAAAAGGTAAGAAACTTATCCCAGGTCACATGACTAGCCAATGATCCTTAGGATCCAAACCACGGTGGTTCTGACATAGCTGTGTGTTTAATTGGCGTTTACCTCCTTAATTTATGCTCCGTTAAAAAAAAAAAAAAACCATCAAAGGACAAGTGACAGTTGATTTCTTAGGAATTATTCTGCTTTCCTTTGCTTCATTCTGCTAATATAGGTTTGGCCAAGAACTAAATTCTGAAAAACAGCTGCCTTGTGATTGCGATCTAACAAAATGAAATACTCCTCCTAAGTTCACTGCAAAAACAATACACCGCCTTTATAACTAAAAAATGCAGTCTAAGTATAACATCTAAAATGAATTAATATTGTTATGCATTTTTACTTTCAACTCTTTTGAGTGACATAAAATGCCCCGTGTCCCAAGTACGCTGTGAAATATTAGGAACAACTATGTGAATAGAAATGAATACAGTCAAGGTGAAATTATACTTTAAAAAGTTTAAGTTCTGGCCTGTCACTTAATACAGTTGTGAGTTAATTCTCCAAGTTTCCTGTAAAGAGGAGGTAGATTAACCTTAATATAAAACCGACAGGATATTAACAAAATGAGTCTAAATATTAAACGATATGTATGATACATTAGAAACTTCACATGCATCATCTCATTTCACCCTCACCAAAACCCTCTAAAGTAGGATGTTTTGTTCTCATTTTCCAGAAAGGTAGCTCCAGCAACCTTGTCGAAGTAAGGGCACTGGGCCAGTCAGTGGCAGGACCTGAACACGCTAACTTACAAGGCAGACAAAAGGTCTGGGGCTCTGGCCAGTCCCGAAATCTACCCATACTTGTCACCCCTCAGCATACAGCCCAGTTCTAACGCTGCCTTCGGCCCAGACTCCTCCCAATTGACTTTTGAGGATGGAGTTCTGGACTCTAGTCTCTACCTTGGGTTGTGACACCAGTTAAGCCCTTTCTCCGCTCTGACCCCTACCCTGAGTCCCTGCCTCCTGACCAGGTGTGTGGCCCATAGGGGCAGGTGACCACATAAAGTGTGTTTGTCATGAGCTCAACCATCATGAATAGGTCCGTTTCACACCTGTGGCCCTGACAAATCCAAGTCCGTGGACACCTTGTGAAACAACCCAAAAGGCCACTCACTGGGTCTTTGAAGACAACTTTTGCCTGAATTCTCCTTCCACTTTAAGGAGTTTCTTACTTATTAGATGGTATCCTGATCAGTCTTTACGTCACAGCCCCCAAATCCTTGAACTTAACTTGGAAGGCCTCAAAACATGCCTAAAATAGAAATCTTTTCACTACATTATGGCTAATATGATTTTATTTGACACATGATATGAAAAATAATTCTTCTCTATAAATAAAGGCTAATTGGTTCCTGGGCAGGGCTTTAGCCATTGTGAGGGTCACCAATGTCCTTAAAGCAAATCACTTTTTGCTTCAATTAACCAGGGATTGTTTCTGTTGTTTCAAACAAACAAACAAACAAACAAACACCCTAAAAGATATACCCTCTCTCTCATGCTGCATTTAGTAATCATCCGTATACTTCCCTAGGGGAGGATTGTTGTGTGTTCCCATTTGTTTTCCCCAAAGTGTCTCCAATTGTTGATAAATGTAGAAGAGAATGACTTGGGCCTATTTTTTATTCTTTTCTTCTAGATTTTTCTTTTTCTTCTACTTTTTTTTTTTGGTTTCTCTTTACATCCCCTGTGATTCTTCCTCATTCAGGCTTTTCTAACGGAAGGGAAGCCTCGGACCCCATCCAGAGTCTCTGCCAGTGGGGGAACTGGCAGGAGACTGGAGGAAGGGAGAGAGATCAAGGATTCCTCCTCCTGTCTCTCTCTCTGTCTCTCTGAGAGAGACAGAGGCTGTCTCTCAAACGGAAGCCACTGCTCCTCTCAAGACAGCTGATGCTACACGACCCTTTCCTTCCCGGTTTGGTGAGGCCCACCCCTCACGCTGTCCCTTTAGGTGCTGGGGGGTACACAGCTCTGTCACTACCAAGTACCTCTCTGGACTTATACGGCTCCTTAGGCCCCACACATACATCCTTGAAAAATTCTCCTTTTATAAATAAACCCCCTCAAAGGTTTCCATTTCCCGCAGGCCGTACCTCTCCTAACATCCACACAATGTAAGAGATCCTGCCCTGTGCAATGAAATCAGAATGGGAGCTTTACAAAGGTGGACTATTCTAACCAACACTTCTGATGGCTTGCTCCCCCCCCCTCGCCCCCCCCCACCCCCGGACAGCCTCCAGGAGGGCTTGATGCCTGTTGCTCAAACCAAGAGCATCAGCCTCACCAGGGAGCCCGTGAAGCATGCAGTCCCTGGCTCTGTCAGCATCTGCCCAGATGCATTTGTACACATTCAAGTTTGGGACGCACTGGTCTTAATTATCCGGAAGTCTAGGATTCTACCATACAGGGCACTCCTCACATTTTCTACGGCCTCAGGGCTCAGTCCTGTGGCCGGATGGCACCAGAAACCATGCAGGGGAAGCCTACACCTAGCAGTGAGCCAAGACTGCACCGTGGGATGTCAGCTGCTAGAATTTTCCCTTCCGAGGTGCGGGGTGTGGAGGGAGAATGGGCGTTCAGAGAGATGGGGGAGTGGGGAAGGTGGACGTGGGGCTGGTCTCAGCTGTGGAAAGTGCCATGACATGACGGTGGACCGAGAAGGGGGGTGGGGAGCCACACACAGCAGAGTCACACCTGCTGGGGACAGCTGAGTCGTGTCTTCCTGTAGGTGAGGAATTTTCTCTGTCCTGATACGCTCATTACCAGTCTTTTTGACATAGATATATACAGTCTCCCCAGCCTTTATATACCCACCAGCCACTGACAGTGACCCACACATTATCTATATCTATCTATATCTATATCTATATATCTAAATAAGTATATTGATATCTAAATAGATATAGATATATAGATATATCTCCACCATATGTACATGTATACTTATGCAGATTTTCCCATTTGATTTAAATCAGAAAAAAAAAAGTTTGCAAAAGACTCTTTTTTTTTTCTTTAATAATACCTCCTTCCCCCACCTAATTTCCTTGCATGTACTTTGTTTCCAAAATGGAAACTGCCTTTTATTTCCAAGTACAAAGGTATAAAACAACAATAAAAGATAAAGAGAATAAAAAATTATTCTTAATCATTCTTAATCCTACAAACCAGTGAAAGCACCGTGAATGTTAAGGTGTATATCCTCCCAGAATTAAAACATATATATATCTTGTTTTGCTGTATTTTTATAAAAACACAACCATAGTAGACATACGTTTTCATCACTTACTGTGTTCACTGAACAATATATATTATGGACATATTTCCTTGCCAATAAATTGAAACTTACATCTACTTGGAAAGATTCTGCTATTAAAACATAAGGTTCCTAAAAGAGTATTTTGCCACATGGCATTTTTCTGGCAGGTGATATTAAGAAGACCACACACCTCGGTGGTGGGGGGTGAGCCGTACACAGGCGGGTCTAGGGTAAGCCGGTAGTTGGTAATGCAGCATGGAAACCTGCTGATAAACAGCTCCTGTGCGACAGGAAGGCTTTTTCTCTGGCTCTGATTCTGGGCAGGTTTTCGAGTCAAGCGGGGTGGTGCCCAGCGAGGCCTTCGGGGTCCACAGTTCCGGTTCTGTCCCGAACTGCACTCGGTTACTGTGGTCATTGACAAGGAACTGGACCGAAGTTTCCAGTTCCTCCTTTGTTAAGTGAGACTGATCTAAGTGTTTGCCTCAGAAGGGGCTGCCGGGAGGAGCAGATGAGGTAACCCCTGCAAAGCATGTGACGGTGCCTAGCCATAGAAAATTCTTAACCATGGTGGCCATTCTGTCTGGAGTAAAGCAAAAAAAAAAAAAAAAAAAAAAAATCCTCAAAATCCCTTATACCACTTTTAGAAAGAAAATGGAAGGAAAGAGAAGGATGGGGGGAAGGGGGAGGAAAAGAGAAAGAGAGAAGATGCAGGACTGAAAGAATATACAGTCCACAATCCTGAAAAGATTCCTCCAGCAGGAATTTTAAAGACCACGCACCTTAATGGAAATGACTTCACCCTACAAACCACCAATCTGCAGGGCTGAGTGAGTGCTAGGGGCAACCTTTTCAGTGCGAACCCCGAGCCACTGGGGAGGCACTGAGAACACTGCCACAGGGACGTGCCCTCTGTCACCATCCAGTGCAGCAGGAGGGTGAGGGTGAGAGGGAGCACTCCCATCTATCAGCTGTGTAGCCTGGACAGGACATTTGATCCTCGTGTGACTCGCTCTCTCCAGCCGTAAGATGGGGATAGCATCACTGTATTTCGCGGGCTCACTGTGGCAGTCCCCTGAGTTAATACATGCAAAAGGCTTAGAACGTTGCCCGACACATAGCAAGTGCTACATGACTGTGTTATTTTTGTTAAGGTATATTGGCATGAGTCATGGACTATGAGACCCCAAAGGGGGTGGGGGGACGGTCACCAAATTGTAGAGAACCAGAATAATTTAAAAGTATCTTTGTCTTTCTAAAAGTCTCTCTGAAACACTGTGTACTTGGTCTTATCCATGTCCCATAGAAAGTACCGTTTAAATTCTGCTAGGGGCACCTGGGTGGCTCAGTCGGTTGAGCGACCGACTTCGGCTCAGGTCACAATCTCGCGGTCCGTGAGTTCGAGCCCCGCGTCGGGCTCTGTGCTGACGGCTCGGAGCCTGGAGCCTGCTTCGGATTCTGTGTCTCCCTCTCTCTCTGCCCCTCCCCCGCTCATGCTCTGTCTCTCTCTGTCTCAGAAATAAACATTAAAAAAAAATTATAAGTTCTACTAGAAATATCACATGTGATTAGCAAAAGAGCTATTTTCCGTTCTCATTAGGGGGATTCTGTGCGTGTGTGTGTGTGTGGGGGGGGGGGGGGGGGGGTGAGTGGGTACAATTCCAAATAATAATACGTGCATTTATGAGGCCTTTAGATTTGCTAGGCTAGATAGTTTATATACGTTAACCTAAGTCACAAAGCAATCCTCTCAGGAAGATAAGACTATCTTCATTCTACAGATAGGAAAAGGCAAAGTTCAAGAACACAGAACTAGTAAGTAATGTGGCCCAGATGCTAAACCAGGTCAGCCAGACCCGTCCTTTGTCCTCCAGTCTGGCCTCCACCAAGCCATCTCTTCTGCCCAGGCTCCTTTCATTGGACCCCTTTGTAGTTATTAAGCTGTTGTAACAACCTCTGTCTCGTCTCTCTGTCTCTCTGTCTCTGTCTCTGTCGCTCTTTCTTCTCTCACCCATTTGTATGTAATGAGGTGTCCACTGACTGGGACCGTGCTCTAACATTTTGTAAAGCTGAAGAAAATTTGCCCCTGGACCATTAGAAACCATTCCTACCGGAGTTGAATTTACATCCAGGGCAGACTCTTCCTCGCCCCTTTTTCCTAAGAATAGCCCACAACACAAATCTGAAGTCAATCCACACCAGTTGAGGACGGGCTGTGGGCACCAAAATGACCACAACGTGACCGCAGATGCCTTTGAGAAGTTAGTTAGAATGAGGTCATTCTAGCTAACGTGTCCGTGCTGAGCGTCTGCCAGCCTGGGTTTGAAACACTTAACTTGTATCATTTCTTAGGCTCTCCAAATGTATCCTGAGAGCTGGCAGTTATTAGTAATATGAATTTATAGATGAGGAAGGTGAGAAACCAGGAGTTGAGTGACATACTCAAGGTCAGCCTGCAACAACAGGATGGATGGCACGTTCAGGTTCAGGCTCAGGGTCTTTGGATGCCAATAGATAGAGAGATAGAGAGATAGAGAGAGAGATAGACCCTTTAGCTGAATTTTCCTCTGTACAATCAGGATAAGCAAGGGCGACCCTTATGCTGGCATAAAAATGTGCCAGGCCAATGACAGGAAGAACATAGCAGTATTTTAGTGGAAGGAGCCAGCTCTCCAGGCCCTCGGGGGCAGGGGTAGGGGAGGCAGGCAGGGAGGCAGCTCTACAAGGGGAAGGACGAGCCTGGGCTGGTCGGGCTCCCAGAGAGACGCCACACCTAGTGATAATAATGTGAGTTATGCTCTGTGCGGTATTTCCCGTCATGTATAAAGTAGATTTTTAAAATTACTTTTTAATGTGTATTTATTTTCGAGAGAGAGAGAGAGAGACAGAGCATGAACAGGGGACAGGCAGAGAGAGGAGACACAGAATCCGAAGCAGGCTCCAGGACCTGGGCTGTCGGCAGAGAGCCCGATCTGGGGCTCAAATTCACTAACTAAGAGATCATGACCTGAGCTGAAGTTGGCTGCCTAACCGACTGAGCCACCCAGGAGCCCCTGCCTGTCATGTTACACCATATACGGAAATACTCCTGGTCTCCGCTGTGCTGTGGGCCACGGAGGGTAGTGACTGTCCAGTTCTACTGAGCAGCAAAGCAGCACATCCTGTCCCTTCTGGGTCACAGAGGCGGGCACCCTAGAGAGCCGGGTCCAGAGCTTCCTTCTCCTGGGAGTTTCAAGATGATAAATCAGGCACAGTGGAGCAAATGCCTCGTTGAGAACTCCCAGAAAAAGCTAGGGAACAGCTTCAGGTCTCTTCATTTCTGGCAATCAAGCTGGTGAAGGTTTATCCTTTATCTGTAAACATAGGGATGTAAGGCCAGTACACGGGTTTTTGTTCGTTTGTTTTTTATGTGTTGTTAAATATATGCTTGAAAAAGAAGAAAAAAAGGAGGAAGAAGAGAGAAGAAAGAGGAGGAGGCGGAGGAGGAAATGACAACAAGCAAACAGTATTTAGTAAGGCAGGACACGTGCATACCCTGTGACTTAGCAATTCTATTCCTGAATGTTTACCCAACAGAAATGGGTACAGATGATCACCAAAGCCTGAAGTCTTAAAAGCAGCGAGCGCTATTTGTAATAGTCCCCAAACTGGAAACTACCCAATGTACACCAACAGTAGAGAGGACAAAGAAATCGAGAGTAGTCATCAAATAGAACATGATCCACCAATGAGAGTAAACAATTGATGACTTCACGCAACCGCATGAGTGAATCTCACAGACACAGCTGAAAAAGAAGTGAGATGCCAAAGTGTGTCAGCTCTATGAGTCCATCTAGACCAAGTTCAAGACAGGTCAGGCAATCTATGCTGGGAGGCCAGGGTGCTGCTGATCCTTGTTGAGGGAAGTGGGGAAGGTTGGAAGAGGGCAGGAAGGGAATTTCTGGGTGCAGGTAAGATTCTGTCGTTTGCTCAGGTGACGGGTCAGTTGAAAAAAAGAAAAGAAAAAAGATGTCTGATCCCTTAACTAAAGACCAGAATGCCTGGGCAGGGCCATGGCCCTGTCACTGGCCCCACAGAGAGCAGAGCAAATTTTCATGCCCAGATTTGGAGACAGGCATGCGAATGAGGAGTACCTCTCCTGGGGATGACTGCATAATGCCATGACAAGACAAAGTGGGAGAGGGAGACTGTCTACATGCCACATGCAGGCTTATATAGGTCAGGGATGGGGCAGTGTGGGGACGGAGAGAGACGGGGAGAGGACATTTTGTGGGCAACCATAACTCTGGGAGCATGTGGCTTAAAATCGTACCTGCCGTGGAAGGGACCTTGCTGATCGTGGTGTGCAACTGGCTAACCTTCTATTCGGAGATCAGAAGCCACAGTCTACTGAAATAATCAGTCTCTCTATTGACTATCCAAAGTCCTTGCGTAGTAGCCTCCTCATTGATTGAAGACCTTTCAACTCTTTGGCCTCCAAAAGCAAGCTTGAAGTGACTCACCGTTCCAAAAAACTTGGGCTTGGCTGGTGATAAGAGGGTTTCAAAAATATTAGTAATTGTTAATATCATCTTCTGGAACAAAGCACTTCCCAGTAAAGTGAGTAGGCTTTTCCTGAGTCTTTGACATACCACAGTGGCCTATAGAGTTTCTTACTAATGCTGCAGGCTCCTGGAAGAATAGCGTCACTCTTGTTAGTGCTGACACCAATCAGACACTGAACAGGGCTGGAGACCATTGTCTTTGACAGCTTATCTGAGAATCGGCTGGGATGGCCGCAAAGAGGCCTCAACTCAGCATCAGACTCTATGTGGGGGATCCATGACCCTCAGCACTCTTTAGCTTCTCTAAGCGTCTAGGGTACCTGCTTCTCTGCACGTAAAGAAAGACGATACATGCCTATCGAGAAAGTTCTGAGAAGAGTGCTTTCATATATGATGTAACTTGAATTTGGTGTAGAGGTGGTCGACCTGCTTGTAAAACGAGAAAGATTGGGCACATAACATATTTCCTCTTGATGCTGGAATTGGTATGTGACTTGTTAGCCTTGCATTCATAGTTTGGGGTTAAACTTGCATTTAGCACACAATTACGAGCTTAAGGTATCAGGAAGGCTACCGCCCAGAATGAGCTAGGACTTGAAAAGGATACAAAACTCAGTATTAGGAAAATACAAAGGGAAATTACAGGAGGGGTTTTGAGTTTTATTTGAGCAAGAAGAACGAGGAAGAAATCTGCCCACTGCCCGGGGCAAGTGAGGTAATGTTGATAGATTTCAGAGAGATCGCAGAATAGCCCAAGTGTGGTGTTCTCTGCAGTGAAGGCTTTTCAGAGGGGGAAGGGCAGGTCAATGGAAGTCCAAGATTTGTGGGTAGTTTACAGAAGAGGTGAAGCGGATGGCAGGCCACCAAGCAGAGGGGGTCGGGTTTCTCTGACTCGGGCAAATGAGGATGGGAACAGAGAGGAGGTTTCTTAACTACCTATCATGATCTTTGAGCAGTCAGAGAGAGCAAGGAAAGTATCCAGAAAAGAAAAAGAAGCACATATAACCTACTGATTTGGTCTCAGGAAACTGTGGATCAGCAAGATGATGTTAGTACTAGATAAAATCCTAGGGCGATGTATTAAAAGGATGGTCCGTGATGTAGTGACATGGTGATCCCTGGGAGACGTGCTGCTTTCTGGAGACAGCATCTGGTTCATTAGAACAAGTCCATCTGGACAGTGCTCATTTCCTTAATTGATGGGTTTACGAGAGAAATAGGAACAGTGAATACAGATTTTGGCACGGTTTTGACCAAGGGTCCCATGACATCCTTGCAGACAAAAGGGAAAGATGTGTCCCTATTAATGGATTCATAGTTGTTTGCAGCAATATAGCTCTACCATGCTGGTTAATGCATCCTGGATGCAGGTCTAGTGGAAAGACTCAGCACCGATGCTCCCTCCTGCTCCACAGTTTTACAACTATCTTAAGGGGATTTATATGGTGCCCAGATCACATCTGTGAGTGTTGGAGAAAATCTACATTTGTGGTAGGGATATAAAGACAGAATATAGACTAGTCTGATAGAATTGGAACCCTAAAATGGTTTTAATAGACTGGAGTAAGGGAACCAATTTAATCTATCCAAATCTCAATTTTCTCACCTGTAAAATGGGGTTAGCAATAATCTGTTTCCCACAGGACTGCAGTGAGATTCAGTCAAGAAAATGGATTAAAACTGAGGAACAAAAAAACCTCAGGTGAGCAACAGACAAGAGTAACAGCCTGTCCAGTAGCATTTGTATTTCCAAAGATTGGATGCCATTTTAATTAAGTTTGTTGAAATTCTATCTACTTTTTGTAAAACTTGGAATTAAATTTCATATTCAAGTGTTGATCTTTATCAATTTGCACTCTTGTTAATTAAACATTTGTATGCTAAAAGCAGATATTAGCATTTTTATGCCTTTTGCAAAGTAAAATTATGGGCAGAAAAAAAAGACTATGGATTTAGTGCCATGTTTAGCACACGGTTACACTCAAATACTATTTCCGTTGTTATTACTAATAATACAGTGACAGGCAAGCAGTGAAAACAAAATTTCTGGACTTAGGTCCAAAAATCAACTCCATTTCTATAGAACCAGGAAGGTGTAAGCTAACAGAAACTTACCAGGCGAATACATAAGCCTTTGTGTTAACCTTAAACCCGGTCTGAGCCCAGAGTGTATATAACTGTCACTAAAATCCCGTATATGACATAGGTTGTGTCAACAGAACGTTGGTGTCCAGAACCAGGAAAGCAGCTATTTTATCAGCCTGTCTCAGCTCTCCACACCAGAGGTGCTAGGTTCAGGGAAGGAGCACAGTCTTCTCAGCCCCTGATGAAATTAGAATCATTTGGGGAGAATTAAAAACTACCAATGTCTGGGTCCCGATCCAGGACTATTAAATCAAAATTCTGGGGATGGTGTTGAGAACTACCATGTTTAAATGAAATATTGACTTTTAGGAGCTTTTTCCTTACAGATCCATCTAGGATGGTGATGGGATCTGAAACTCAACTATCTGAAGAATGATTAAAGAAAGATCCAGGGTTTAATTACGAGAGGTAGACAGGTGCCTTCAAACAACCAAAAGACTGTGATGTGGGAGGGTAAGAATTATTTTTCCTGTCTGCAGAGGGCAGAGCTTAGACCATTGTATGAGTTACACAGAAATACATGTTTATTTAAAATAAGAAAATAAAATACATGTTTATTTAAAATTTTAAAAAGCATGTTTATTTAAAATTAAACGTTTTTATTTAAATAAGAAGAACATGTTTATTTAAAAAAAGACATGTTTATTTAAAATATCCCAAACAATTACATTTGCTAGAAAATTAAATGAGTTACTTTGGGAAATGATTAAATTCCTGTGGGTGCTGGCATTCAATATTTTCATAACTGCTTTCCAGGGATGTTTTAGAAGGGGGCTATATACTTAATGGAGTCTATGTTTCTTTCTTTTTTTAAAAAAATATTTTTAATGTTTATTTATTTTTGAGAGAGAGACAGAGAGAGAGAGACAGAGCATGAGTGGGGAAGGGGCAGAGAGAGGGAGACAGAATCTGAAGCAGGCTCCAGGCTCCGAGCTGTCAGCACAGAGCCCCATGTGGGGCTAGAACACGCGAACTGTGAGATCATGACCTGAGCCGAAGTCAGATGCTTAACCTACTGAGCCACCCAGGCGACCCAAGGAGTCTATGTTTCAATCAATTAATGAATTTATAATTGTCTTTAAAATTAGTATCCTTTTAGATGATGAAACTGACCGAATTCACTAAGTAGTCAGGGGTCAGACACTGGTATCTTTAAAAAGCTCACTTGGTGACTTGTCACCCTCTTGAACTCTTCTGGCCCCAGACTCCACCCTCCATCAAGGACTCCAGTGATAAGAGCACTGTAAGACTGGACAGGGGTTTGGGGGAAATGACCCGTTACCCTCCAATCATAGCACATCTGTGAGAGACTTAATCGAGCCAGAGATTCAGATAACAATGAGTGAAATCTGGAATCCTGGCCTGTTTGGTAATTTTCTATTGCCCTTTCCTACTATTCTAATCTCTGAGGCAGATTGAATCCTGATAAAGGTACTTCATAGTAAAAGTCTTCACCATAGTACAAAAGATTTTTCATCTTCAGCCAATGACCCATTTATTTGTGAACAGTCAATACAACTGAATTCCAGTAAAATCAAGGATTTGGATAGTCCCTTGACGGTTATGACAATAGAGGATTAAATTTGTACGTCAGAGCTGACGGTCCTGGAATACCATCTGTTTAGTCCCCTCCTTGCTGTTCCTATTTTTAATGCGCTGTTCTTTCTGAATATGAATCACATTTCTGTGCCAATAAGTCTGCATTGCTGTAGGTAAATGATTATTAGTTCATCAAAAGGGATGAAAAGCACCTTGGCAAAGAAGAGAGGTTTATTTCATCCAGGTTATTCATTAGTGATCAGAGAATAAGAGCTATCATATTAATTCTGTGAAATTCCAACCCATCTCTTTGTTTCACCGCCAAAGATTACGAGGGAGAAAGTCCTTTCCTTTTAACCTTGAATCTCAGTCTCAAGACAATTTGTTTTTAAAAAAGGCTTTTTGGTCTTTAATTGACCCAGTAAATGGGGAAACTGTTTTAACCTGATTACTTCACATCTTTGTTTATGCGTGTGTTTTATGTCATCCAACATGACTTTCCAAATGATCGTCTGGTTTGACCAATGTAGTATACCATCAAAGAGTAGCAAGACATACTTTCATGGTTGAATTCAGTTAGATTGTCTGGAATCCACAATCAAAATGGGTCAAAGTAGAATTCATAGACTTAGAATGTTTCAGATGTTTAAAAAATATTTGTTGAAGGGGCACCTGGGTGGCTCAGTCGATTAAGTGTCCGACTTCAGCTCAGGTCATGATCTCACAGTCAGTGGGTTCGAGCCCCGCATTGGGTTCTGCGCTGACAGCTCAGAGCCTGGAGCCTGCTTCGGATTCTGTGTCTCCTTTTCTCTCTGCCCCCCCCCTCCCCCACTGGCACTCTGTCTCTGTCTCTTGAAAATAAATAAATGTTAAAAAAAATTAAAATAAATATCTGTCGAATTAGTGAGTAATCCCCATGATATTAACAACAACTAAAAAATTATTTCTATGCCACCATTGATTCATGTGATTCACTTTATGCTAGAGGAATTCTATAGCTTTGTGGCATGTGCTGTTAGTTACTTTCCCACTCTCCCTTCTGTCACTTCTCAGTTGCTACCAGGACCCCAGCTTTGTTGAGGGCAGCAGTGTGCTCAGGAATATACACTGGGCACTAGTAGGAGGCATTGATACAGTCCTAAGCCAATGAGAAGAAAGCCTGACCTGCCGGATGTATTTGAGAAAGCTTTTCGCTTTCTTATGGAGTGCTTTTAGAAGAAATAGGTCAACTTAAAGCATGATGTCAATGTTAGAAAAAAAAGTTTTGAATTTTGTTTTTGTGTTCCAGGATATTTTACAGTTGAAACACACAAACAGGTTGTTTAGCTGATGACGCTCTCTGTTGTTAGATGGAGATCACCAGCTGTGCAAATTCCATGCTGGTTTCAGGGCTGAGCTGGAGCTCAGAGGTTTAAACAGTGTGAGCTGGTCACACCACGTGCAAAGGCCCGCCCAGTCCCCTACCCGTCTTTCAGAGAAGTTCCAGGCTTCCCAGAGCCCAGGAGAGAGCAATCACATCAGGGCTTCCGGGCCCATCAGAGTCCAGGGGCCTCCTGAATAGCTACTAACCTGGCTCTCAAAGGCAGAACGCTCACTTCGAAAACAAAAAGGACCCCAGCTTTGTTAGAAGACTGATGGATGAAAGGTAAGAAAAGAATGAGCCCAGGTTCTGGGAAGTGTTCAAAACAATGTGGTTACCTGCTTTATTCTGGGCAAATCTAAATAGACCAAGCCTGTCCTCAGCCCTCCATCCTTCCGGGCTCTCTCATGTCCAAGTTAACATTTGCACTACTGCCCTCTGTTGGATAGAAACGGAACTTCACTCTGGTATCTTGTTTTTCTTGCAAGCCAACTTAAGTAGGTCAGAAAGATTTGAGCTGAGCTCTAAGCCCAGTCAGCTCCCAACCGCTTATTCAAAGCCAAAATTCTCAAGAAGCACATTCCGCCCCCCCAAAAACGGCAACTGGGAGCATTGATGGCTCCTGTGATTCTAAAACCAGTGCACCCTACTTTACAAACTGGATGGATGGCTATCAAAGGCTCTAAGGCAGTGATTTCTAAACTTTATTTTTCACTAGCTAAGCATATTATTCAGGCAAACTCTTGGATAAGCTGCTTAGTGTAAAGCCAGGGCTCATATCAGCCCCACAGCAGCCCCTGCAATGCCTCCACAGAACCAAAGCACTCAGCAGAGGACAGTTTGAAAAAAATCCAGGGGCGTCTGTGTGGCTCAGGTGCTTAGTTAAGTAGCCAACTTTTGATTTTGCCCCCAGTCATGATCTCAGGTCATGAGATCAAGCCCCAGGGTGGAATCTGTGGTGGGCAAGGAGCCTGCTTGAGATTCTCTTTTCTCTCCCTCTCCCCCTGCCTTTTGCCAATGCATGTGCTCACTCTCTCTCTCTCTCAAAAAAAAACAAAACAAAAAAAAACAAAAAACAAAAAAACAAAAACAAAAACCACTCTGAGAGATCTCATATTTGGAGAAAACCTAGAAGGAAGAATGCTTTGCAAATCACTTTCTCTGTTTAAAACTGCTTTTTAATGAATTGATTTCCAAAACATAAAGTACTTCCCTGCTCCAAAAAAAATTAAAGTATCGATTCTCATACTTCCTCGACAAAAATTCTGTCAAGTCTCTGAAGCTTAGTGAGCCAAAGTACGTCTGTAGGTAACGTTATGGTTATCAAAAGAAATGGGAACAATCTGGAATGTGCAGAAGTTAGAGGGCTATATTCTTGTTCATACAAGATGGTCTCTGGGGCTATCTTCTAACATACCCACAAGCTGCTTGTTTGAGACTAATTTGATGCTATAGGGAGGCCCTTAGCTGTGATGCAGGATTAAAAATTCATTTTCTTGTTTCCTAATAACAGATCTATCTCCTGGGCTAGACTCACTATGGGCAAGAACTGAAATTTTAAGAAGCTAAAAAGAACTAACATGCAGTGAGAAATATGAATGCTCCCATGGAACATTCTCTACTATGGCAGACCTACGGGATGTCTTAGCTCGTCAGCCCAAGACCAACAGGAACAGATCTGACATCTATAAAAAAAAAAAAAATCACATTTCTCACAATGTAAAAGCATTGTAATGTGAGAGGCTGAACTCCAGAGGAACTATGAAACATCTCAGCCATTGAAGGCAGAGCTGAGTTATTACAGGATATGAGAAAAAGTGGAATTAAGGTGCACATTAAGTTCAGGGCTGTGAGGAAAAGCTCACCATCGAGTTTGGACTATGATGTGGAACTGCAGCACTGTTTCTCTGGACACAACAAAGTTCAGATAGAGTGGAATATTGTGTCCAGACACCCCTCACATCTGGGTTGGAAATCGAGGCAGCTTCGCTGTATCAAAATGACTGAGCTCCTCTAGGCAAAATGGACTGTTTCCTCCTTACTGATTAATTCCAACCACAATATTTCTGATACCTATGATATTAGAGAAGAATGCTTCTCAGTGAATAAAGAAGCAGTGGTCACTCCAACAAGAAGGTTGCATGACACTTTATAGCTGCGGCATGTCCTTGGGAGGAATGTTGTTTCCCATAAACTTTGCAGCTGGCTCTCTCATGTCTGTTAGCCCAACTTGATGAATGGCTGGCCATATGTTTACTTTCTCAGTCCAAGCTAATTTGTACTTTCTCAGCAGGATAGCGGATGACTGACGATCTGAGTTAGCTGGGCAAGCACAGAAATAGACAACGAGAGCAAGATAGCTGGTGATTCCCATGTTTGAGAGCATCAGGCCAGGATAGGTCCCCTCGAGTTGGCCTTCGACCCTTACTCTTTTCCTTTCCTTCCATTGCTCCTAGGCCCTTCCTTATCTTTCCCTGGGGAGAAGGTGAAGGATGGCAAAGCTTTTATGTGACACGTTCTTCCTTTAGATGTGCTAATATTTTCAGTCAAACTTTTCTTCTTTCTGTTATGGGCCATACTGTCTTGTCTTCATAGTTTAATTCTGAGGGGGGAATGGGGGGGGGGGGTCATAGCTAGTTTCTGAATTATTGGGGGAGACACCTCACGGGTTGCCCTTGATGGGGTTCAGAACATGCTATCCCCCAAATATGGCACCTTGCCACACTGAATATCTTAGGCTGAAGGAATTTGAGAAAACAGCAGAAGCAGGAAGGTGACTCTGACCTCTCTCTACCCACCTTGTTCCTCTGAAAGCAGGAGATAAATCTCCTATGTGCAAGCTCCCACCACCAGGAGGAAGGGAGACATCCTTATCACCAAACACAGGGAATTGGGCTGAGAAAGCTGTATAAACAAACCTTGTTATTTCTTCTTCGTTTTACGATCCCTAGCCCAAACCTCTTTGTCTTCTGGATCCTTCACAAATTTATTATTTCTTTGTCTATACGATATGAAAATTTCCTGCTCTGGTCACTTCTTCAGGTTTTCATCCTCTTGTGAAGGTTTCTGTATACCTGCACAAATTCAGTAAAATCTGTATGTTTTTCTCTTGTTAATCTTTGTTGATTTAATTTTCATGCCCAGCCAGGGACCGTAAAAGGGTCGAGGGAAACGTTTATCTCGCCTACATCCTAAAATATACCTGAGAAATACACTTGAGAATCTATATTTGTTTAATGTGAATGAAATGGACCAAATAATCTTTGGTAAAAAGATTATAATTTTGGTTGAAGTTGTAATTTGACCTCAAGCAAACCAAAATAAAATACTGAAAAAAACTTCTAAATGAAACTGAATATCCCATATTTATTTAGAAATATGGTAGCTTGTTTACTGTGGCTTAACTCTTTGCCAAACTAATTGGCGGAGAAAAGTGATTTTCAGCCCTGAGCCTTTTTTATATTTAAAGGAAATGCTTATATGTACATATGTCCCTTTTAAAAAATGTATGAGAAAGTTAATAAATGACTCTTAATTAGCTTTTAAATCAAAGGTTTTCTTGATGGGACTTCTACATAATTTTCTGAATTTTCCAAATGAGGTGGATCTGAAATCCCCAGGGCAATTTCTGCCCATGGAAAAGTTGGATAAGCCTGGACTTCCCGAGTGATGTCACAGTGAGACTTGAGCTTTGATAATCAGGAATTTCAAGACCACGCCAACATTTCAAGAGACTGTCCAAGAAAACAAATATGAGATTTCTGTGTGAGGTTCAGTTGAAATAATAGAGTGCTGTTTCCATTAAGTGCCTATAATTGCATATTCAAAACTCTTAAAATATCTTGCTATGCAATATCGAAATATCTTGAAGAGCACTCTTAAAAGACTGTCTAGTGGGGTGTCCACACTACAACAATTTTATGAGATGAAAACAAGTTGTAGAACAGTAGGGACAGCAATCCCAGTTTGGCTGGGGAAAAAATAGGAAAGGAAAGAAAAAGAAAAAAAAAAAAAGAATGACCTGTGAGTGGTTGTGTGTGTGTAAAAAAAATAATAATAATAAAAAAATAAAAAGTCAAAAATACCTGGGTATCTGGAAGGAAACCCAGAAAACTGTTAAATGTAGTTCCCTCCTGGAATATAGAGAGAAGGCAAGGGATTTTCATTTTTTATTTTACAGCCTTTTGTGTTGTTTTCATTTGTTATGATTAGCATTACTGCAATTGTCATTTAAAAACTCAATTAGAAAAAGGCTCATCAAATTCTGAAACCTCACATGTCTCATTTGACCCATAACTTATTTAGGCTCGGATATTGTTAACATTTAGCAGGAAAAAGAATGTAAAGCATTTTTAATTTTGATGTCAATGGGCTGAGAAAGCTCCTCCTGATACATTAAGATGTAAAGGAACTATATCGAAGACTACAATCTTTAATATCAATATATGAAAGAAAATAGTAATATGTAATATGAGTACATATTCTCTGAAATTGTCAGAAGTCTAATCTATTTGTGAATTCATTCATTCATTCAATTAATGTTTAAGTACATTCTATGTATAAGGCTCTGAGCTAGATGTCAGGGCAACAAACATGAAAAAGTCATGGTCGTTTTTCGTGAAAAGCTTATGCTTTGTTGGCCTGGACCAGCATGCAGAAAATACTTGATACACCAAGAGGAGAGGTATCATAGAGATATATCAAAGCGATACAGGACAAACCATGTGAACGAGGGATAGGGAAGCCTCCCAGGAGTTCACTCTAACTGGAACTTGAAGGATAGAAAGTTTTCCAGGCAGAGAACATGGACGAGGACACTCCAGGCAGAATACATAACATGAATGAAAAAATAGGGACACCAAAATGTCTAGCACAAAATGAAATGAACTTATTGAGGGTATCGTATTAGCTTACAATGACCTCACTCGTTCTGGGAAATGCTCCCAGATGTACTGGGTTGGTCCCTGGTAACCATGCTTATATTATATGATATCTTCCTCTATACTCACCTATTAGAATAGATACATACTCGCGGGGCATGGGTGGCTCGGTCAGTTATGCGTCCAACTTTGGCTCACGTCATGATCTCATGGCTCATGGGTTTGAGCCCCTCGTCGGGCTCTGTGCTGACAGATCAGAGCCTAGAGCCTGCTTCAGATTCTGTGTCTCCCTCTTTCTCTGCCCCTCCCCAACCATGCTCTGTCTCTCTCTCTCTTTCTCAAAAATAAAATAAACATTAAAAAAAAAAAGATACATAGCTTCATACCAATAGCATTTTAAAGATACACACGTATATAAAAGCTACAATCTTTATACAATTGAGTATTGGCAAAAATTAGAGACAATTGTACTGGGTACTATTATTCATGTCAATACATTTAGTTGATGGACCAGCTATGTTTGGATGATCAATAAAATGACACATATATTAATGATTTAATACATGTTCGTTTCATAAAATATATTTTTCTTTCCTTCGATTTTATTCAAATTAATGATATGTTGTTATGATTCAGATTTTCACAAAATTTGTATTCTATCAGCAGTAATGCATGATATTTTTTGCATCATTATAGTTCTGTTTTAATTAGTTTCAGTTTGGCTCAACTTTACTCTCTGGAGTCATTAACAACAGGAATTATTGACAAAATCTTAAAGCAATAGTCAGATTGAGAATAAATAATAAAAGTTACATATGATTTTTTAACTTGAAAAATTTGCAATATAATTGCCATACATATGGTGTGTAATCATCGTAATGGAGTTACATGTAATAAATTACCATAATCAAAGAATCTAGTATAAACTATTGTTTATTATTTAAAAAAATTTTATTATTTTTAGAGAGAGCATGAGCAGGGGAGAGGGGCGGAGAGGGAGGGGGAGAGAGAGAGAGAGAGAGAGAGAGAGAGAGAGAGAGAGAATCCCAAGCAGGCTCCAGGCTCAGCACAGAGCCCCATGCAGGGTTCAATCCCACGACCCTGGGATCATGACCTGAGCCAAAATCAAGAGTCAGACACTCAACCGACTGAGCCACCCAGGCACCCCTATTATAATATACTACTTTAATTTTACATGTGACTATCACTTGTATAATGTTCATGGTCTCTTACCGCAAGATCCATATGATAGCTCTTAAGATTTTCTTCTTTACAAAATTTCCACGTTGTAATGTTATAAAAGATGAAAATAGCAATTAACATTTTGCTCAACTTATTGAACTCTCTCTTTAATCAAGACTATAAGTGAACCTATAATATGTTGAGAAAATAATCTGTATAGAAATTGGTTTAGAGGTTGGAGGTACAGGAATCCTCTCTTTCGTGGATAAACATGCTCAATTTCCCTTTTCTTTACTGGAATGCTACTTTCGTTGTTTAGCTTATGTGCTGTTTCAACTCAGGGAAAAAAAAAAAACAAACATTGTCTCTAGATTAAAAAAATATATACCATTGATTATTTAACAGTGGTCCAAATACATCTTTTGAGTTTCTTATAAGCTTCTGCTAACATGGTTAGTAGCAAATTATAGTACATACCAAACAGCCAAATTCAAGACTAATTCATTCTTCCTCAAAAATTGATTTCTTCTTATTTCGAATCTTCCAGTTATTTTGCTTTCCTCTTCTTGGGTACTTCATATATTTTGCCTAAATGAAATCTAATTGCTGACAGAATTTAACTGCTGACATTCTCATTGCATGCAGTGGTGAGGTTATATTTGAAGGGCAGGCCCAGAAAATATTTATTATCGTAATCGAATTGTTCCACGGAATGTCATCACTACTGAGCTACTGACACAGTACAAATGACATCTCAAGTGACAAATTCACACTGTGCCGCTATGTGGTACCATGAATTCTCCTAGAATTTGGGCCAAAATTCTGGTTTGCATACTTGTTTTTTAAGCCAACCATGATGATGCCATTTTCATAGATTTGCCTTGAAAATCTTTCAGATTAATACCTAACACGGAAAATTGTGTTATTGATTTTTATTTGTTTGTTTTTAACAAAAGGTGTGATTTAACATTGGCACATGGGGTCCAAAACCAATACTGCCTACTCAGAGAGCAAGGTGGGACTGTGCAAACCACAGCCAGTGTAAGTCATAAGCAGAAAGTGGTGTTTTTTTTAATGCCTTCATTTAAAACTCACACCCTTTCCAAAATATATAAAACAAATTAAACAGTCTTTAATTTCAATTTTCGTGGTTTTTATTTTGGTAGTTCCAAATTTCTACAATAAAATTATTTTCAACATGAATTTTGTTTCTGATAACCATGTCATTGAACGTCGTACTGTTAGATTTTGATTTGGGGGATAATCCTTCCCACTTTATTATACATACAAGATTTTAAAACCTCTTTTGAGTTTCTTCTTTTTTTATTAAGCTTACATGTTCATTCATCATGATCTATGGCATAAAATTTCTAAATCATCTGCAATAAAATTAGAAGTTTTCTTTAAGTTACTTTCTGTAAATGTTGTACTTGTTTTTGTATGAAAAGCTCAGGGTACATATTGAATGCATAATATTATTTTTTTAATTAAATTTCTTTTTAGATGTTTACTTACTTTTGAGAGATAGAGAGAGCAAGAGCAGGGGAGGGGCAGAGAAAGAGGGAGACACAGAATCCGAAGCAGGCTCCGGGCTCTGAGCTATCAGCACAGAGCCCAACGCGCTCAAACCCACGAACTGCGAGATCATGACCTGAGCTGAAGTTGGACACTCAACCGACTGAGCCACACCCCCAGCATGGTGTGTTTAAAAGAATAATACTGGGGTGCCTGGGTGGCTCAGTCAGTTAAGTGTCCAACTTCAGCTCAGGTCATGATCTCACAGTTCGTGGATTCGAGCCCCACGTCGGGCTCTGTCCTGACAGCTCAGAGCCCGGAGCCTGCTTTGGATTCTGTCTCTCCCTCTTTCTCTGCCCCTCCCCTGCTCGTGCTCTGTCTCTCAAAACTAAATACACATTAAAAAAAAAATTAAAAACACTATGCTGAGGTGCTTGGGTGGCTCAGTTAGTTAAGTGTCCCACTCTTGGTTTTGGCTTGTCATGACCTTAGGGTTCATGGGTTTGAGCCCCGCACTGGGCTCTACGCTGCCAGAGCCTGCTTAGGATTCTCTCTCCCTCTCTCTCTGCCCCTCCCCCCACCTCTAAATAAATAAATAAGTAAACTTAAAAAAAATAAACATACCATGCTAACATCCTATATCAGTGTTAATTTCTTTGCTAAATAGTACCAATTTTTTGCTGTTTAAACAAAAAGTTCTCGCACGTTTTGTTTTGTGCATGTTTGTATATTTATGCACAACAGACATTTTGTATTCTTTTGATTGTGACCTTAAGTGTTTTTAACAACAAATACCTCGGGGCGCCTAGGTGGCTCAGTCGGTTAAGCGTCCAACTTCAGCTCAGGTCATGATCTCACGGCTTGTGAGTTGGAGCCCCATGTCATTAACTCAGAGCCTAGAGCCTGCTTTGGATTCTGTGCCTCTCTGGTGCTCTCACTCTCTCTCTCTCTCTCTGTCTCAAAAATAAACATTAAAAAACAACAACAGCAACAAACACCTTCATTGTAAAGTTAATCGTGAAGATTGGATGTGAAGCCTTTGACAGAAGGAACATAACTGCTTGTCTTTGAAATTAGAATATAAAAGCCCGTTTCCACAGATTCCTTTTCCTGTTGAAAGAATTTTGATACAAAATAAAATATTAAATTCTCTGCGCAGCTCAAGCAATGTAATCTCAAAACAATTTTTTTTGCATCAGAGTAAGTTTTGCAAGAAACATTCTCACACTGTCAAAAAGCTGCCTGGATCATTTCCCAATATCATGATTAATAAACAGTAAAGCCCCAGAGATTTCCTCTTTCACATCCAATTGGCAGATTCAGGGATGTCAGTTTTTCATCTTTTAAATGGAAACATGGAGTTGCATTTGGTATTTCTGGGTGGTGGTGGTGATGTGAGTCATTATCTTTGCAAATCTTCACTTAGTAAAGAATCTTCATTTTTACCAATATGAATTCTTGAATATTCTTTAGTTGCAAGAATCCCATCTGATGCATTCAAGTTCTGGATTTGACTGGAACAATGTGCCTGTTCATTTTCTTGTTTTGATCAGTTATTAAAGCTTCAATAAATACATTTGTAATATCTCATTCAAAAGTTTTATGTGAATTATTTAACATATGTTCTCAATTTTACTGTGAATTTTAGAGTTTTAAGGAAAGTTTTTTGCAAGTTTTTTATTTCTAGTTTCTATTTTGAATTTGCTTTTATATTTTCTACTTCTTTCATAATTTTGACTTGTAGTTATTCCTAAGACCCAAAGAATTAAAAATGAAACGTAATTTTATCATATTTTCATCCAAAATTGCAACAAAATACATGTAAAAAAATAACTAGACATAGGATACCTTAGAAGTATTCTTATAAAACTTATAGAACAGGGGTGCCCGGGTGGCTCAGTCGGTTAAGCGTCTGACTGCGGCTCGGGTCACGATCTCTCAGCTTGTGAGTTTGAGCCCTGCGTTGGGCTCTGTGCTGACAGCTCAGAGCCTGGAGCCTGCTTGGGATTCTGTGTGTGTGTGTGTGTGTGTGTGTGTGTGTGTGTGTGTCTGCCCCACCCCTGCTCTCACTCTGTCTCTTTCTTTCTCAAGAATAAATGCACATTAAAGAAAAAACTTGTAAAACATAAGTTTTCCCCCGAAAGTTCTTTTTAAAGTATTCTAAATCATCTATACAAATTCAAAAGCAAGACACAAACTGTAATTAATTTGGTGTCATAATTTTAATCAAAATTAATTAAATCATAGCCAATTTAAAAAGTTTTGTGACTTTATTGAATTCTTAACCTTCTATAAAAATAAAACTGCACTTTACCCATCCAATGTGCAAATAGTTGCCAGTGGGAAGACAGTACTATGCTTAAGTGATGTTACAGATCTACATTGATGCAAGTTTTAAAGTAATGTGAATTGCTCAGCATTGTAAAATGTTGCCTCTGCGTGGCTCTATTGCTATAGACCACTGTTCCTAACAGTGGCAAATCAGGAGTGCCTCAGGAACCACAAATGGTGGCCTGAAGAGAGATGAGACCAAGATGGTCAACGCTCCTGGGAAACAGCGTTTCGTTTTAGAGAGATCTATTTTATCTGGGGTACCTGGGAAGAAGGATTTGACAAGCTAAGCAGTCCTCTCGCTTTCCTACATGCAAGAGCTACTCAAATCTTCCCCGCGCCAAGTGGGATCCCAGGGATAGACCGCATGTCCTTTAGTGTGCTCAGGTCTCACGTTTTGTGCGGTGCGGGACCTCCGGCAGCCTGGAGCCCAGGGCAGAGGGCTGCGATGCCCAAGTCTAAGGGAAATACTGGTTGGGTCTTTTGGATTCTTCTCAAGATTTTGGAATTTAGAACTAAGGCTTGTTGGGAAGCTGAACCACGTTAATGGCCTCGGATGGAACTTCCCATTTTGGAAGTTCCTGGATATTCCAGGGGTTGGGGAGTTTGACCTCTTCCTTGGATTCCATGAGTTTTCTTAATGCCCTTTTTGTGTGGACGGGTTTGTTTAATTTCTGTTACATGTAACCAAAAAAAAAAAATTTCTAATAATGTGTTGGTCTGTCGTGGGAAAGGAGGAGACGGAACTGGTGTGTTGGCTGAACCCAGGTTGTAAAGTGACTCTAACCCCTTCACACCAGGGGGATGTGACACATGCTGTCTCTTCATTGTCTCAGATTGCCTTGGGGTTGTTGCATAAGGTCCCTTTCAGCACTTTCCTTTGCTTCATGTGTGATTATACAACGTCATATAAACAGGGTGGGTTTTTTTTTTTTTTTTCTTTTCTTTTCTTTTTTCCTTTCTTGGGCGTGGGCTGGGAGATGGGGGAATAGGAATTCTAATCGTCTCCTTTTATTGTCATGTCTGGCGTCAGGTTCTAGCTTTCTGACTGGATTCTATATATCTATCTGTCCCCAACTTGTTCAAGTCAAGTCTTTCTGATTTCAGAGTCTTTCCTACCACACATGATCCTTTTTCGTCAATATTACTGCATCCATAAGAGCGGTAATTGATTCAAATAGCTAATGTAGTTCAGTCTGCCTGGGTGTTCATACTTGAGGCTGGAGAAGACCATGACTTTCTGAGAGTGGTACATTTCTAAATATACCCTGTAACACAATGCAAGCCATTTTCATTCATTTCAAAGCTATTCCTCAGGGCGCCTGGGTGGCTGAATTGGTTGAGTGTCAGACTCTTGGTTTTGGCTCAGGTCATGACCTCAACAATTCTGTTCGTGGGTTCATGCCCCACGTCCGGCTCTGCACCGACCATGCGGAGCCTGCGTGGGATTCTCTCTCTCCCTGTCTCTGCCCCGCACCTCCTCAAAATAAATAAATAAGCTTAAAAAGAAAAAAAAAAAAAGAATGTTTCAATGGCATTTAGATGTCAGTTCTCCCTAAAATAATTTATAGATTGAATGCAATTCCAACAAAAAAAGCTTTTTTTCTTTTGTAGCTGGACAGGTTACTACTGGAGTCCATGTGGAAAAACAAACTTGCTAGGAAAACACTGAAAAGGAAGAGCTATGGTGTGGAAGGAAAGTGGAGGGATGGAGAGATTAGCCAGATATTAAAACATAAAGCCCCTATGTTGGAAACAGTGTGGCACTGCTACGTGAACAGACAGAATAAAATACAAAGTCCACAGACAGACCCATTTCATACGGTAGTCTAGAATATGATGATGATGGTATCTTAAACCTCTGGGGATATCAATGGACTTTTTAAAGGTACTGAAGCATTTGGGGGAAAAAAGATAAGATTATGTCCGTTTTTTTGAGGTTTTTGTTTTTTTTTAATTTTTTTAATTGTTAAATTGAAGTATAATTGATGGATAATGTTGTGTAACTTTAAGGTGCACAATGTATTGATTTGATACATTTATATATTGTTATATGATTACCACTGCAGCATTAGCTAACACCTGTGTCATATCACATAATTATCATTTTGTGTGTGAGGGGGCGGGAACAATAAAGATCTAGACTCTAAGCAACTTTGAAGTTTTATAATACAACGTTGTTGACTCTAATCCCTATCTGTACATTTGTTCCTCAGTATTTCTTTATCTGCTAGTTCCCAGTTTACCCTTGAACCATGGATCCTCAACTCTTTCACCTCCCAATCTCTGGTAACCATCATGCTACTCTATTTTTATGAGTTTGGAGTTTTTAGGTTCCACAGGTAAAAGCATGTCCATTCCTTAGGTATACAAGAATAAGCTCCAAATGGATTGGAGTTGTAAATGTAAAAAAAAAAAAAAATGTAAATATACAAATAGTAAAAGAAAACATGAATGAATGCTTCCAAACTTTAAGGGTAGGTGGAAGATTTCTAATTATCACCCCAAATCCAGATGCAAGAGAAGTGCTTAACACCTTTGACTGGTAAAATGCTTTTAAATGGCAAAAACCATAAGCAAAGTAAAGGACAAATAACAAATTGGTAGAAAATACTTATCACAGATAATGGGTTAATATATATCTATATCTTTTTTTTTAATGTTTATCTATTTTATTTTAGACAGATAGAGACATAGCACCAGCAGGGGAGGGGTAGAGAGAGAGAGGGAGACACAGAATCTGAAGCAGGCTCCAGGCTCTGAGCTGTCAGCACAGAGCCTGACGCGGGGCTTGAACTCATGAACCATGAGGTCATGACCTGAACTGAAGTTGGATGCTTACCCGACTGAATCACCCAGGCACCCCTATCTATATCTATTAATATTATATATGTGTATATATATATATATATATATATATGTATATCTAATATATATACAACGATATATAATATAATATATATATAACTAATATATAAAGAACTTCGAAAATTTGAGGAAACACTGAAAATCTTGTTTTAAAATGGGCAAAAACAAGAACCATCCCCAGAAAAGATATAAGCATGGCCTCACTCATAAGGAATTTAAACTGAAACCACACAGAGATACAATTTCTCACCCATCAGATTGGCAAACAGTCAAAAGCTTGACAATGCACATTATTGACAAGACGATAAGGAAATACGCACTCACGTATCTTGATGGTGGAGATACAAAATGATTCACTCCCATGAGAGGGAATTTGTCAGTATCTAACAAAAGCACAGGAATCCTCCCTCTAGGAATTTACCATGAAAGTAAACCTTTGAATTATGAAAATACACAGGTACAAAGTTCTTAATTGCAGCATTATTTGCAATAACAAAATATTGAGAACGGCCTGAACTCCTAGGAGTACTTCACCCAATGGAGTAGTATATCACTATCATCATCATCATCATCATCATCATCATCATCCTATTACAAACTCCAGAAGACATTACTTTTTTTTTAATGTTTATTTGTTTTTAAGAGAGAGAGACAGAGTGTGAGCAGGGGAGGGGCAGACAGAGAGGAAGACACAGAATCTGAAGCAGGCTCTAGGCTCTGAGCTGTCAGCACAGAGCCCAACATGGGGCTCGAACTCATGAACCATGAGATCATGACCTGAGCATAAGTCAGATGCTTACCTGACTGAGCCACCCAGGCGCCCCAACATTAAGTTTTTTTAAAAAACAAATTGCAAGAATAGAGTACTTACAATACACTATCTTTTATGTAACAAAAAGAAGTAAGAGAACACATGAATCTGCTTATTTGGGGGACAAGAAACACAGGAAGGAAAAACCAGCAAGCAATGAAAATGGTTACCTACCAGAGGTGAAGGGGAACCAGGGATGTGAGAGGGAACGAAGCAGCACTTCTCTGAGTGAGCCTTCAGGAGATGGGTAGGTACCGTGACGCCGTTGAAAGGGGCGGCAGGGGAAGAACAAATTCAAGTCACTTGAGACCACAGTACTCTGAACGTATACTGTTACTCTGAGGAAAAGTAAAGAACCGCAGCAAATACATCTTAATTTCCTTTGATTCTATTCGGTAAGCAATAGAATTTGGGTGATTTGGGTACAGCACTTTTGAGATGATTTTGTGTGGGGTCTAGCCCTGGGAAGATGAGTCAGTGTGTTGATGGTGTTGGAGGTCAACATTCTCACTGTAGAAGAAAGGAGATAAAACGATGGAGCAGAGGACGGCAGTGAAGGACCTCATAGAGCAGGATGGATATTGATGGCACCAGTGCAATGTCAGGATTTCTATTATATATATATATATTATATATATTCTATTATATATATATTATATATATATATATTATACACACACACACACACACACACACAACCACCATGTGCGTGTCTGTGTGAGTGTGTTTGTGCATGCGCACCTGTAGTTTCCCAGCTTTGTCCCCTGAAAGGGCCTAGAGACAAAGACACCCCAGTAGCAATGAGAAGATGTAGTGCTAAGACCTCGGTTTCTAAATACGATTTCCCATTAAGAGGAAGCAGAGGTCCTTGAAGAAATGGCCAAGTCTGGTACTGGGCAGGGAAGGTACATGAGGAGTCTGGAACAGCTTGTTTGAACTAGAAACCATGAAAGTGTTTTAAAAATAATTATGGGAGTGGGGCGCCTGGGTGGCTCAGTCGGTTAAGTGACCGACTTCGGCTCAGGTCATGATCTCACGGTTCATGGGTTTGAGGCCCGCGTCGGGCTCAGTGTTGACAGCTCAGAGCCTGGAGCCTGCTTCAGATGCTGTGTCTCCCTGTCTCTCTGCCTTTCCCGGACTCCCGTTTTCTCTCTCTCTCTCTCTCAAAAATAAATAAACATTAAAAAAAAAAAAATTATGGGAGCATGTTAAAAGCATCCAGGAGCCGGCTTAAAGGGGCACCAAACTGCCAAATCAGAGACAACTTTAGCATTAAAATGAACAGTGACAGGAATGGATTATAGCCTATGGGATAAGACTGGAACCTATAGATCTGTATTAATAGTAGCTAGATAGATGAGAGGGAGGGAGAGGGGGTAACGAAGCAGGGGGTGGAGAGAGAGAGAGAGAAGGCATTTCTTATTGAATAACACCTATTAATAAATGTGGAGGGACCGGGTGGACATGTGACAGCAACCTTTTACAACCATCATAGTGGATATCGATTAGGGCAAAAATCATCAAGTTTGGGAAGGAAAGTATAATGAAGAGTAGGATATTTGGATGGGCCTAAAGGGTCTCCTCCCTGCTAATTGCTTACTAGCTGCAAGGGAGAAAATAGAAACTACAATGGAGAAAATGGATAACAGTTTAATCAAGTGATCAACACTGACATCATGAATGAGGGGCAAATAGATATCTTATACTTAGAATATCTGAGAGGACACATCATCATTTACGTAGTTTTCTGGCAAGGGATGTGTAGCCTGAACCTAATCACAAGGAGACATCAGCAAACCAAAATGGAGAAACATTCTATAAAATTATTAGCCTTTGTCATGAAAGGCAAAGAAAAGACTAAGACTACAGAACTGTTCCAGATTTAAAGAAACTAAAAAGACAACTAAATGTGGTACATGGTCCTGTATTAGATCCTGGGGGGAAAAATGTTATAAAGAACATTATTAGGGTAATTGAAAAAATATGAATGGTAGATTAGATAAAACTATTGCATCAATGTTAAATGTCCCACACTTGATGACTGTACTGTGATTATGAAAGAAAATGCCCTTGTTCTTAGGAAATTCTCAGAAAGTAATATGAGGTAAAGGGAAGTATAGAAGAATAACCCCTCAAAATGCTCAGGAAAAAAAATAAAGAATAAAAACATGCACAAATAGAGAGAATGATAAAACAAATGTGGCACAAATATAAACAATTTGGAAATCTGGCTAAAAACATATGTGAATTTTCATGAATTATTCTTATAATTTTTCTCCAAGTGTGAAATTATCACAGTTAAAAAGTTTTGTTAACTATATGATTAAAAGATTGTATTAATTCAGACTGTTCTTTGTCCAATTAGTTTGAATTAGTTAGTGGCTCTAATTTGTTAAGCGGTACTGGGCAACCTATGAAAAATTCCTATCCTGGTGGCCACAGAGCCCCTATGGGTGAATGAATCATATGCCAGAAACATCTGTTGTGTGATTCTACTGGGACTTCTGACTTCTATAAATTTGAAGGAGTGTTTGGGAAGAAAAGCAGAAGTTTCCTGCTACTTAAGTTTAGAATGAAACAGAATTCATACACTTTATATTTCAGGGCTAATCGAGTGGAAATGTCAATGGGGAAATCCAGGTCAACTATAATTCCCATCATGACTCAGTGGCATAAAGGCTCAGAATACAGTGACCTAGAACTAACCTCAGGGAGAAATCAGTCAAATCAGAATCACTCATTTCCAGGATTCTTGGTAAAGTTTACTTGACGATTCATAAAGCTTAACGGTTACAATAAACACAAGTGTCGATCACTACACGCATTTTGCTCTCTTAAATAAAAATGAAGTATAGTATGAAGCTATTTCTCAGGACAATACACATTGTTTATATTGTTGAGAAAGTTCAGATAAAAAAACAAGTTACCAAGTAGGCAGGGGATATGTATGATCATCTTAAATCTGAGCATCAGATGTTAAAAATTTGATATGCTTATTATCTGCTTTGGATTTCTTAACTCTGGGAAAGCTCAGCATATTTTAGCATAAGAGAAGCATATTCCATTCTTATGCTTAGCATAAACTTAGCATATTCTTCAAAAACAATCATTTTCATTAACTTAAAAACAATACTGATTCCTTTCAAATCTGTTCAGTCCTTTCGGTCTCATGGCAGGTATGCTTTCATCTGAATGATACAGAAATTTTAGACATTGTCTGGCATTCTTTCTATAGACTGTAATTCCTGATGTTTTACAGTATAGCACCATTCACAGTAAAACAAAAAATCACTACAGTGTGATTCAATTTACTGCAAATAACAATGAGTACAAATTTCAGCTCTGATGCTGACCTGTTTTTTTTTTTTTTTATTTTGAGCAAATAACATTTCTCTGAACCTCAGTTTCTTCATAAAATAGAGCTTTGTAAGAATGGCAAGCAGAACAGTGGGGGACCTGGAAATTGCTTGGCTTAGAGAATTCTTTAGGAGAACTGGAATACTACCACACACCTATTAAAATGACCATGGGGGAAGGGAAGGGGAAAAAATAGTTACAAACAGAGAAGGAGAGAGGCAAACCATAAGAGACTCTTAAATACAAAGAACAAACTGAGGGTTGAGGGAGGGGGGGCCGGGGGGAGGGGAAAATGGGTGATGGGAGCTTGTTGGGATGAGCACTGGGTATCGTATGTAAGCGATGAACCACAGGAATCTACTCCCAAGACCAAGAGCGCTCTGTATACACTCTATGTTAGCCAACTTGACAATCAATTAAAAAATAAATAAAATAAAATAAAATGGCTGAAGTCGAGACCAACAACAACACCAAGTGCTGGCAAGGATGCGGAACGATAGAAACTCTCGTGCATTGCTGCTGGGAATGAAAAATGATACTGCCACTTTGGAGCATAGTTTGGTGGTCTGTCACATGAGGGAACATACTCTTACCATACGATCTAGCCATCATACTCCTTGGTATTCACTCACAGGAGTTAAAAAACTTATATCCACACAAGCACCTGCATATGGATTTTTATAGCAGCTTTATTCCTAACTTAGAAGCGACCAAGATGTATTTCTGAAGGTAAATGGATACATAATCTGTGGTACCTCCAAACAATGGAATGTTAGTTAACACTAAAAAGAAATGGGCTATCAAGCCATGAAAAGACAGGGATGAGGCTTAAATGCATATAACTAAGTGGAAAGACTACATACTTCATTATCCCAACTATATACTACATTCTAGAAAAGACAAAATTATGGAGACAGTAAAAAGATTGGTAATTTCTGGGGGTTGGGAGGGAAGGGGCAGAGGGGAGACGAGTAGGCAGAACACAGAGGATTTTTAGAGCAGTGAAAATATTCTGGATGGTATTAGGATATCCATTACCTGATGGTCATGTGTTTGTCCAAATCTATAGAATGTATAACAACAACAGTGGACTCAAAGTAAACTATGGACCTTGGATGATTCTGATGTGTCAGTGTAGGTTCATCAGTTATAACAGATGTACCTCTCTGGTGGGGAACGTTGATAGTGGGGGAGGCTATTCATGTGTCGGGGGCAAGAGTATATAAGAAATCGCTGTGCTGTCCTCTCAATTTTGTTGTAAACCTAAAACTGCTCCAAAAAATAAAGTCTTAAAGAAAAAGAGAGAACAGGGGAGATGTTAAGTCCAGAGCTGGGTGTGTGTGTGTGTGTGTGTGTGGGGGGGGGGTATGATAGACATGTTCCCATTACAATGAAGGAGGAGAGTGAGATTTGGTTTATGTGAGTCACTGGGTAGAATTAAGCTCTATAGGTGGAAGTGCCAGAAAAATAGATAGTAGATAAAGCTTAAAATACTAAAGAATTTCCTAATGAGTGAGCTGTGCTATGTGGAAGGGACTATTTAAGGGGTCACTAATGGGGTCAAAGGAGAGACCTTGGATGATTTGAGATAGCAAAAATCCAACACCATGCAAGAGATTGGACTTCTAGAAAACCAAAATACCCGACTCCCAGTTAATGTGATTCTTTGCCTAGGCTGGTCTAAGATTGCACGAGTCTTTTAAAGAATTAAAGCAAGCTCTTGACTCACGTTAAGCGTGAACTCAGTTAAAGCCCCTAGATCTTTTTCACAACAGGAGACTGCCTGCCAAGTCAAGACTTCCCCAAACCTGTACTCGTACAGTAAGTTCTTTATTTTTCTGGGTGATGTAAATAGGGAAAAGCTCAGCATAGATAACTGTCAACACATGAAAATAAGGCAACTCACTAGGCAAATTATATAGCATGTGTGAGTGAGCCCCAACTAATTACATTTGTTAAGCTGGCTTACTATTTTAACATCTTAGGGTGACCAATCCAGGCTTACACACTCTTTTGGGGGTCTTTTAAAACTGTTCCTAAAATGGCATGTAATCTAGGATCCCCCCTGCAGTTATTACTAAGTGTCCCATTTAAAAAATTTTTTTTGCCTATGTAAGCTCTATTGTTTTATCCCAAGTCAGGGTGATTTCAATTACTTGACAACAGGAGAGTTTGAACTGCTGGGGATGAATGAGTCTCATAAATCAATAAATACTTATTGGGGGGTCTACCATATGCTTTGCTTAGTGCAGTGGGGAATACAAAAGAGCAAAAGACATTAATTCCTTCGCTCAAATAATGTCTATCCTACTTGCAGATATAGAAGTATAACTTACAATTCAAGCAGTTCACGGAAAAGTTCAGTGAGTGGAGGAGATGATAAATATCCATATGGATTGGGAAGATAGCTTTGCTCAGGCTACCGTAATCAGGAGAGTTTTCATAGAAGTAAGAGCTTGGAAGATGTTAATGATCGGGTCTCATTTTAGTTTTTCTTTTAGTTTCTATTGCCAATAAGGGAGAGTTTATTATAAGAATAAAGGTGTATCTTAAGAACTCCAAGAGGCAACCAGGCTTCTGGAAGCCACCATAACAAGGTTAGGAAAGCCCCAAGGCTTCCCTTTCCATATCTCCCTCTGCTTCTCTCAAGCCACCTGCTTTATAGTCTCTTCTGCCTCTTGGGTACTTGGAGAACCATCCCACAGCTCCAGAACTTAAACATCATAATTTCAGTCACCTGTAGAGAGAAAATTCCAATATAAACCTTCCTGGGGGGGGGGGAGATAAAGCTATTAGCTCAGGATAAATAATTTAAAAGAAGTAATTTAGGAACAGTTGTCAAAAGAAAAAGAATTCAAGATTCCAAGTTCACCACCAAATCTTCTCCCAGACATTTCTCAAAGCCTGCTTCTTACCTCTCTGCTGTTTAAGACTCTTTAATAGCCAGGTCTTTAGACATTGTTAAGAGAGTAGAACACACTAGGCAAAGTATTCATCAATTAATTACATTTGCATCAGCTTCCATCTATTAGCAGATAACCAAGAGTGGACCATACCACTTCTCTACTAAAAGACTGTGTCTTAATTGGGATAGATCACTATAGAGCAATGTCCCATGCAGATGGTCACCTCTTCCACTGTGTTCTCAAGTGATCAGTCAGATGGATGAGTTCGATTAGTGCTTCCAGTCTGCATCTTTTTATAAAGATAGGGACTATGTGTGTTAGATTGCTTATTGGGAAAGGTAAAATGGGATGGTTTCTTGTGTGGTGGTAGTGGTGGGGGGAGCTTAAGAAATGAATCCAAAGATTTCTATCATGATGTATAAAAACATCTGGAGTAGTTGTGTACCAATCAATTTCTAAGCAAGGTCCAAATCCTGCATTTTGTGGTTAGGCCTTTTAAGTCTCTTTGATTGCACAGTAGCCAATCATCTCCCTTCCCTTCTACCTCACCTTATTATGCCAGGAATTTGTTGAAGAAAATGCGTCATGAAAGATCTTACAGATGGTACTGACTTGAAAAAATACATTTTTAAGAAAGAATACGGTGGACAGCGTGGGGAGTGAACATTGAAGGGGACATAAAAATAAAGTCTGGGAGAGTATATTCAGGAAAGAATTGCTGTATTCTGGGCAAGAGATGATGGGGTGAGTGAGGAGCTGCAGCAAAAAATGGAGGGAGGAATTCATCCTAGATCCAATCCAAGGGACATTTCCAAGTTCTGAAAAGCATTATAGCAGTTACTGAGGATCTGTAGTAATCTAAAAAGTGAAAGCGATATTTAATAAGCTTTTATTTAAATGTTTAGGCGATATCATTGGGTGGTGATCTCTCCCAAGAAGTGTTCAAGATAAAAGCTAGATGAGCAGCCACCAGGGCTGATGTAACCTTCAGACAAGAATCTCTTGTCTCCTCCTCCTCGGCAAGTGATTGTCCAACCTGTATTTCAAGAGTAAGAGTGAGGGGAAGCACCCAGCTTTGTGAGCCAGACCACTTGTGTGCTGAGTATCTATAGTTATTAGAACATTTTTCTGACAATTTGCCCAAAGTCTACGTAGCTGGCCTTGGTTCTACCTTCTAGGACTATAGAGAAGAAACCCTATTCTTTATCACCTTTTCTTCTCCAGGCCCAATTTTCAGTTCCTTTAATTGTTTCTCATTTCCTATCTCCATTCCTCTTTTCTGGCCATGCTCCCAATAGTCGCTATCTTTTTTGGAGAGTGCACCCAGAACTGAACACCCTTCGTGAAGTGCAGTCAAACCTGAGCAGAACAGAGAGACTATTAACTTCATCGTCCTAGGGACTGTATTCTATTAATGCAACCAAAGATGACAGTCTAAGTTTTGGCACCTCCTTCATACTCTTCATTCATTTTGAGTCGACAAAATCCCCAGAGGTATTCTTTGCATATGCTACTGTTTGGACTTGCACATCTGTGAAGCTCACCTTGGAATCCAAGTGTTAACCATATTTGCATGTTTCTTTGTTGGATTCATTGTTCTAGCCCGTCAAGTTCTTTTTGAACTCTAATCTGACATCTAGTGTTTGTCATCCTTCTCAATCTTCAGTCATCTGAAACTTTACTTAAGAGGACAGCTGAACCCATATTAATTGAAACAGAAATGCATAATAGGATAAGGTGGTGGATGAAAGCTCCTGGAGACCTCTCTCCAGGATTACACGGTTTTATGAGCAGCATTTCCCTGGCTATGGCCCCTTATCAGTTAGAAATGTACTTAATTGATAATATTCTAGCCCCCAACTTTCCTTTTCATCTTCAAGGGTATTAAAGACTATTAATATTCTTTGCCAACAGCCTTCAATTGGTCTATTCAAGTAAGAACTCTACGAATAAATGAAGTGAGTCCAGCATGGCTCATTTGTGGTGAATCTACACTGATTCCTGATCTGTCCTGGGCAAGCTTTCCAGATAATGGTTCATGGACTTCACCTTCCTCCTTTTGAAGATCAAAATTGCATATGCTGAACCTCACTTTTGTGAGGCCTGTGCTATTTCTTCACTGTCTCAGATTAATATAGCAGTGTGATCTTTCTGGCGACTTCTCTCAGGCAGTTCTTTAATCTAAGCCAAGAGACTTAAGTTTACTTAAGGCAGCTGGGTTTCAAGTCTTTTACCAGAGTTTGGTTCAACATTGCAGGTCTGAAGATTATTCTCGTTGATGAAGACAATGGAAGTGAAATAGGAGTAGAACAGTTTGTTTTTCTCCAAGTTTCCTATTGACACTGCACCATCTGCTTCTGGAACAGGTCTTTGCCTTCCTTGTCCTACTTCCTGCTTGAGTACAGCCCCAGATGCCCCCCCACTTTGCAATTCATCACTTTTCGCCAGACTAAGTTCTTGCCAAACTTCGGTATTCCAGATGCTGGATGTAACCTCACTTGTGTGTTTCTCCCTAACTGGGAGCTTTTCTACCTTTTCTTTGTATCTTTCTAAAATCTGAGCTGAGCTCCTTGAGAGTCACATCAATCCCTTTGCTGACCTCTCCAGCTTTACTCAGGCTGGGTTATTTGCAGAGATTGTTTGTCACCCAAACATTTTATGTCACTTCGTGTTTGTGATTGAAGTCATAGGCCCACACCAGCCTTTAACTGACTTCTTTCTGAAGTGTTTTCCCAGATGTAGTTCAGATGCCTGACACTCTTCAGGGGACTTGGATATTTTTTCTCAAGGTTCTCAAGGAAGCAGTGTGATAGTGGAGGAGGCTTGAACTCTGAGTCGGGGCTCTACTCCATGCTTGCACCCACTCAAACTAACTGGGTGACCACGGGCCAGTTCCTTAATCTCTCTGAGGCCAAGTGGAGACACTCACGCCTTACCTCATGAGGCCACATTACATCTTACAGTCAGCAAGATGGGTAAATGAGATGATGTATTTTAAGTGTCTTGTGAACTCAGAAGATGTGTATGCTCTTTGCTCTTACCCTTCTTACTTCAGTTCACTAACCTGTTCTCACTCGTTTTTCATAATTCATTCAAGGTAGAAGTTCCTCTCCTAGTTTTCTGTTCCTTTGGCTTGGACTCAACGTCCAGCCAGGTAAGTCAAAGACTTACCAGGCTTGGCTTTTAGCTTGGTTGAATCTAGCTGTCTGTATAGCAGAAATCCCCCATCCTTGCCACATCTTGCCTCGGCTGCTTTTGCCACCCGGGTCATTTTCTCCATCTGGTCAGGTGTTCATCACTATTAACACTTAAAAAAAAGAAAATGGAGAACACTTTCAGCTCCTTGGATTTAGCTCTACTTATGTTTATCTTCCCGTGCTGCAACATCATCTTTTATGCGACAGGCATGATTTTTTTCTCATTCTGGAGAACTCTGAGGAATCTGGATGGAAAACTGTAATGGAGAAGCTAAACCAGGGTTCCTTCAACAATGTCTGGAATAAAGAGGGACCAATTTGAGGTCAGCAACTTTGGGTTGCACTCCTCATAATCACTAGTGCTCCTTCATTTCCAGATTCAGGGCTAAACCGAAACCTTTCGCTTCCTCAAATGCTTCTTTAACTTTCCTTGCTTCCTCCAGTTAAAAATGTCTATACTTTTGGGTTTGAATGGGGATAACCATTTGCGTTAAATATCCATTACTACATATCTCACTTTGTCTTTACTCATTCTCTGGTTCATTTTCTACCTACTGCTGTGTCTTCTTTAAGGTGGGGCTGATCTGGACAGCTTAGGCCACCTCTCCTAAGATGCCTTGAACTAAACCTCCCCATTGGGCAAAATATTCTTATCCATTTCTGGCCTGAGTGTGCCTCACCCAGGTGACAGGGAAGGAAGTAGGAAATACAGGTAGGGAGCACATGCTCCCATCACTCAGCAAGTTCTTCAGTCTTGAGGGACAGCCTGTTGAAATAAGGCCACTCTAAACTTCATTATTAACCCAAGTTTGTTTCTCTGGAATTTTTTTAATATTTTTATTTATTTATTAAAAAAAATTTTTTTAACGTGTATTTATTTTTGAGACAGAGAGAAACAGAGCATGAGTGGGGGAGGGTCAGAGAGAGAGGGAGACACAGAATCTGAAACAGGGTCCAGGCTCTGAGCTGTCAGCACAGAGCCCGACGTGGGGCTCGAACTCATGGACCGTGAGTTCATGACCTGAGCTGAAGTCAGACGCTCAACCGACTGAGCCACCCAGGCACCCCTGGATATTTTTTTTTTAAGTCAGGCCTTATCCACTGCTGGACATATTATATCCATCATATATGTATATCTATATATATGATGATAGATGAGATAGATAGATAGATAGATAGATAGATAGATAGATAGATAGATATCTCCTATATATCCTTTCTGGTCATTCCAAGAGGAGGGATGCTTGGTTTTGCCTGATTAAGTGCCAATGTAAAGTCACCTTTGAAGAAAGATGAGATTTTTAATGAGCTTTTTTTGTTTGCAGATTCTCTATCAAATATCTTTAAGGCAAGTCTCTGCATGCCAGCCCCACACAATTTACATGCTTTTTAAAAGTTTATTTATATTTATTTTGAGATATATATATAGAGAGAGAATGAGCAAGGAAGGGGTAGAGAGAGAGGGAGAGAGACAGAATCCCACACAGGCTCTGTACTGGGTTTGAATTCAGGAACCATGAGATCATGACCTGAGCAGAAATTAGGAGTCAGATGCTTAACTGACTGAGCCACCCAGGTGCCCCTCAATTTACAGGTTTTTTTTTTTAATTTTTTTTTTAACGTTTATTTATTTTTGAGACAGAGAGAGACAGAGCATGAACGGGGAGGGTCAGAGAGAGGGAGACACAGAATCTGAAACAGGCTCCAGGCTCTGAGCTGTCAGCACACAGCCCGACGCGGGGCTCGAACTCACGGACTGCGAGATCATGACCTGAGCCGAAGTCAGCCGCTTAACCGACTGAGCCACCCAGGCGCCCCCTCAATTTACAGTTTTAAGCAAAGTTTCAAAAAGTCTTGGTCACTAGACTGTATTTCGGCAACAATGTCACCCTTCCCAGAAGACACAAAATGGACTCCAGTTTGGTCAAGGATCCAGAAGTGACTTCTCAAGTTTGCAATTTGAAATGTAATGCTCTATACGTTCTGTTTCCAAAATACCAGGGTCCATTGTATTTTTAAAGTGTGAATTCCATTTCTACTGATGAACCTATCTCCCACATCAGAGTGCCTTCCTCGTTTTCATTCACTCTTCAGTCTCTTTGAGTCATATTTTGTGTTTGGGGGGCTTTTCCCCCACAACACTAGACGGCCAAGCTCATATGTTGTTTGGAAGGTATCAATAACGGCATATTAGAACTCCGTATTTATTCGGCAGCACAGATGTGGAGACAGACCTTTCATCTGTGGTGGCTCGAATGTCTACAAAACAAGGAAATAGTTCCATGCTCAAATTTTAGGAGGTAGAGGAAGGCACACTGAATCAGTGGACAAAGGTCAAAGCTGGATGGAATGTTTTGTTCAAGGGCTACATCAGTTGAACTGAGGTGGCAACACACCAGAGCCTTGTAGGAAACGGGCATGGAACTCCCCACCATCCCATGCCAAGTGGTGACCAGAATAGATGGAAGCAGAATGATAAGCCCAGTATCTCACAGCAGTAAAAATGTGGAAACTCACTTGGAAAGAACTGAAGTAGAAAGGTCAAGAACAAACGTCAGTATCTTTGTGTGGGTGAAAATATGCCTGAGAAACTCCGCTCCAAGAAATATGAAGGCAGAGGGGAATGCCTTGGAGTTGGAGCGGAGATGCTTTCAGTCTCTTTATCCCCACTGAGGGAAGACTCTGGGACTGCCTACGCCTGATTAAAGTTGTCTCTTACCTTCAGTGTGTGCTCTTTGGTCTACTCTTGCTGCTACTTGGTCTCAGAAAGTCGGGGAAGCCGCTGCCAATGAGCTGCGTATGAGAGAAAATCCCTTGGCGATGAGAAAGACAGGAAACAATTTTCCCCACCCCCTGATCTTTTTAGGATACTTAGAAAAACTTTGGGAAAGCCATTTTGAGCTGATTGTTCAATGTTCATTCTTTCTTTCTCATGTCGTTTTGATGTTGCTTATGAATTTATTGACTTTTATGGAGTATTTACTTTATATCAGGCTGATGGGAAGTTTATGACCAGCCGTGCATACCCAAGGGCCACTAAACTGGAGAGTTTAGTGATGCATGGGACCAGTGACTCAGGAAAGGAAAGACAAACAGAAGACATTGAGAGCATTAATGTGAATATTAATATTAACATGAGAGCGCTGAAGAGAGATAGGTAGTGAGTGGAAGAAATACAGAGTCTCATAGCTTAGAAGCTTTAGGCCTTGTTTTTCTTTGCACAAAACCCTTTTTAGTTTCTGGTGGCTATACTGTGCCCTTTGAAAAAAATCAAAAAACAAAAAAAAACCAACTTGCTTACCCCCCATCCCCCATCCCCAGTCATGTTATAAGAATATATCCAGACGTTCTGATATTAGCAATGGAATAAACATCCTACATCCAAAGACACAACTGGGCTCCAGCTCTGACTTGTTCCTCTTCTTGGGAAGTTTCTTTTAATCCTCACTGGATCACCACAATAGCCTCTGGCAGCAATAGCCTCTGGCAGCATTGTTCTCTCCTTTACATCCTTGTCTATGCAGAAAACGGGGCCTAGTGCCTCAAACTCTCCTAGAAGAGTACTTAACAGAAGTAATATAAGACAGAAACGCTCTGACTCTAGATAACGGGATTCATAAGCTGCATTTACCATCCAGGACCTCTAGTCTCCTTCCCTTCATATCTCATGGCTTAACCTCCTGAGATACACAGCACCTCAGCACGCAGACCCCATATTCCTTATGCTTCTACCCAAGAGAGCATGTCCCAGGGATAAATACAAGTTCAACATTCCTGCACAAGACCAGCGAAATTAGTGGTTAAAATTGGGCTTTGGGGGCACCTGGGTGGCTAAGTCGGTTAAGCGTCTAACCTCGGCTCAGGTCATGATCTCGCGGTTTCTGAGTTCGAGCCCCGCATCGGGCTCTGTGCTGACAGCTCAGAGCCTTGGATTTGAGCCCTCACTCGCTCTACCACTTACTAGCTGAGTTCCCTAGGTTTTCAGCTACAAAATGACAATACTTGGGTGGTTGTGAGAAGGAAGTGAATTAATACAAGTAGAGCCCTCAGAACTGGCCTGGCACAGACTTAAAGCTCAATGAATCTTAGCTTCAAGCTGCACTATAATCATCATGTCAATGAATCCAATGAAGCCCATAGGGTAGCATTAAGGCCATTTCACAGTTTGTTTCCAAGGAAATTTTGTGACCCGTAAAATCTTTTGTAGCAAGGTTCTGCTTAAGTCAGAACTTTCCTGAACGTTGAGTGCTCGTTTCCGCTCTGTTAAAATAAATGTGCTGTGAACTTAAAGCTGCTCTAGAAAATACAGTCTATTAAAAAGAAGAAGAAAAATATCAATGAATGATTCAAACTGAACTCTCTTCCCTTTTTCAGAATTACTCAGATAATTGTCTCAATTTTTATTTCATATTGACGACTGAAGCCTGACTAAACAATACAAGTTTAAAGACAGAAAGTACCATGCTGGCTCGAAAATCATTAACGTGGGAGTAACCCCAGCCTTCTCCTGTTCTCCCAGGACCTATTCATCACCGATGCTATCCCCTCCCTCTCCAGCTTTCCCAACCCCTCAAAGATGGGGTCTCTCTGATAGGAGACGTGATAGAAGCAGATGCAGAGGGAGGGCGTGGAATGGTCCAGAGAGACGAGCCACTTGGGGCTGAGGACGGAGAGATTTAGCACATGCTGGAGGCAGACGGAGTGTGTGGGAAGCATGTTTCAGACGAAAGGCAACTGTTGTTATGAGTGGTTTTGGTTGTGCATTTGGATCCTTTTCACAGGTTTTTTGTTGTTGTTGGGGGGGGAGGGTGCGTGGCTTAAATCACTTAACTCAAGAATTAACGTAATCTTATTCAAAAATTTCTTTTGGTCACTGGACTGTATGTCTGCCAGGCATCAGCAGTCCAAGAAAGCACAAGGCCTATTCCAACTTGACAAAGGATTCAGAAATAAGCTTTGAACTTGTAAATCCAAATGTGATGGTCTATAGACTCTGTTCCTTAAACGCCAGGCTCTATTCTGTTTTAAAATTTGAATTCTATTCCTGTTATAATGCCTATCTCACGAGTCGAAACACTTGCCTGTTTTTCCCTTATTCTTCAGACCCTGTGCCCCCTTCAGCCTCTGTGCTATCACAGGTTGCTTTTCCCAGAAATAAATCTGACGGCATTACCTGACTTCCTTAGGCCCTCAGTGGCTCCCTCTTTCCAGCAGAATCTAAGCTTCTCAAATGACCCTGATCTTCGTCCTCCTAAACTCCCCTCCCGGTTCCAGCACCAGAACACTACTAGCAGCCCCCAAACAGGCCAGGCTTCTCTGGGTCCCGGGCCTTCAGGCAGGCTTCTGATGCACAAAATGTGCCGCTGACCCTTCCCACCTATAGAATGTCTACTAGGACTCCTGTACAAACCTCCCTGGCCATATACCAGACCTATCCCACCTCTAATCCAAAGAGGAGCTGGCACTCCCCTTACGACTCCCTTTGCCATGAGTAAATTCTGGATTTTGCTGTAAATATTAGCTTTTAACTGTTTCCTCCATTGACTTCCAAAAAAGCAAGCCCGTGTTCGTAACACCCGAACTCATCTCCTGGGGGACACTCAGTGCTGGAGTACGGAATAAATGAATGAGTGTATCCACACTGGGCAGTCTTGTGTTTTTAAAGTAAACCTAAAGCATCTGATCACCATTTGCCTTTGCTTTTAACCCAAAGACATTTAAAAATAGCCTGCAGAGACATTTTATTTTTCATGTGACTTTTTTCTTTTTTTTTCCATTTTGACAATATATAATCTCACAAAGATAATTTAAAAAAACTTGTTTTAATGTTTATTTATTTTTGAGAGAGAGAGAGACAGAGTGTGAGCAGGGGAGGTGCAGAGAGAGGAGACACAGAATCTGAAGCAGGCTCCAGGCTCTGAGTTGTCAGCACAGAGCCCGATGTAGGGTTCGAACTCATGGACCATGAGACCATGACCTGAGCTGAAGATGGATGCTCAACCGACTGAGCCACCCAGACGCCCCAGTTGAAGATCATTTAATGCCATGAAGTCAGAGATCTGGGGTGAGAGCTTCTGAATTTATCTGGGCCAACCTGGAAGTCACAAGAATATTCTTCTAGTTTTATGGAAACTTAGGAGTGACTCGTACATGGTAGACATGTGTTAATATTGAGCTGAACTCATGTCTGGAAGATAATAAAGAGGAAGGCAAGGAGAAGCACCCACCTGGAAAAACCCCAAACCTTGCTGCCTGTAATGACTTGTCTTCTCCCAGGCTGTTTTGGGGCTGCTGAGCACAGCTGGGGAGAGGTGACCTGAGTGGCGAGGTTGCTGCCATCATGTCTCAGGTCCCTTAGAGTCCTTCTGATTTTCCTTAAGGTGCTGCTTTCAGATTCTTCACCGTCTTCAAATCTCCCATCCCCCCACTGCCTTAAGAGAAAACAAAACTCCTTAGATGGAAACTCTAGTCATGACCTGGCCCCTAAAACTTCAAGTATTGTTGAAGGATGCTTTCAGCTGCAAGTAGGAGAAAATCCAACTCAACAGTTTTCATCAATAATTTTATTAGCTCACACATCACCAAACGTTGTGGGGCCTCCCAGTTTGTTTTTCAGTAGCCCCATGATGTCCTCAGGGTCTTAGGTTTTTTTTTTCTCCACCTCTCTTCTCTGCTGGCCACCGTGTGTCAAGAGGCTGGCCCCTGGTTCAATGCTTTGCATCCACAGATGACAACCTTTGGGGAAGAAAAATCGTTCCCAGAAATATTTCCAAGCCGCACAGCAAATTTCCCTTCACATCCGCTTGACCAGACCATCCGTAAATCAACCCTGGCACAAGGGCGGTATTTCCTATTTGGCCTCTCATAGTTACAATTAACATGACATGGATGATCAGGTTCCCTTCACTATATAAATATAGAATAACTAAACAAAACTGCAGCATAGACCTTCACCATCCCTCCTTTACTAACAGACACTGTGAGTTTAGATGATGCTCTTTCCCTACGCATAGTACAGAGTTTGATTAATATGTGGCGAATAAACAAATAAAGCTAGGCTCCAACGATATAATTTTTAACAAATGTATTACATTCCTCAGGGCCTCAGTTTCCTCTTCTGTAGAAGGAAGGATTTAGTGCCGCTGAAGGCAAACTACGGTTGGTTCCAATTCCAGGACCACTTAGGGAACAAAAGGTAGCTGCACCTTAGAAGTATTTAGTCTGTCCAGGAAAAGGCTGCGACTCTGGAAACGTGTAGGAATTATCAGCACTTATGGCCATTGGGGACCAGGGGTGTAGCAATGATCTTCTGAACCCAGCTGTGGCTCATCGGGCAGGAGTCTGCCTACCAGAGGCAAACCTGCCATCCACCGCCCAGAGGGACCCTCTTGGCCCTTCCCTCCTGCCCAGAGGCTGCAGCTGGGAGGTTGATCTCCATAAGCCATTGTTTTCAAAACACCGAGAGGTCTGGACTTTCCCAGGAATTCCACTGGAATGTAAACAATCTTCAGATCCGAAGCAGAAGCCAGCGGATTTCCTGAGCTGTCACAAAATGGCCCATGTTGGCTCCCGAAGATTTGATGTCTTTTTAAAAATGTCAAGATTACTTTTTTCTACCTTTCAACGTGTATATCTCTGACACTAGTTGATATTAACGATCTGAAATGGAATTATGAGGCAACTGGGGAGTAGTTCTGTAACAAAGACATCATGCAAACAATTTTACATGTTTCTTGACTCCAGGAACTGTTAGAAATACACTCTCATCAAACGTCCACCTTTGCATGGGCTCCAGTGGAGCATTTCCATCCTGAATCTCTCTGTGTCCCAACATGGCTCAGAAACCACAGTCCCCTTCCCCATTTCTCCAATGCATTGGATGACCAGATGCCCTGCATCTTGTGGGAAGATTGGAGACAGGAAGGTCTGGGTCTGCCCGTGGATTCTGTCCTCCTTGAGCCCTGTGACGAGGCAAGTTACCTAACTTCTCTATGCAGCCATCCCCTCATGTGTGAAGTGAGGGTAATCATACTCCCGCCGTGAGATTGCCAGGAAGATAAAATGAGAAAAGCACATGCACAGCTCCTCAGTGTGGCCTCCCTCACGAAGCTGCTCCATAATTGCTAGCTCCCTTCTCGCCTCTTGCAGCTGCTGCTTCCTGGGGTTTGCAATCGTTTTCCGGGGGGGGGGGGGGGGGGGGGCATGTGAGACCACCTGCAACAGTCTAAGTAATAGCCGATCTATAAAGGCAGCTTCATCCTTGCCCAGATGTCACTTTACTAGAACAGTCTACCCAGGGAAGAGCTATCTGGCCCCTTACACAGTGGGATGGGTGGATAGAAATTCAACTCGACGATGAGGCTATAGAGATAAATGGTGACCACGTATTTCTTTCCTTTTTCGGTTTCCTTTTCCTTTGAAAACTTGCAGATCTCAGAGACATGCCGCCTTCACCTTCCTCTTTTAAAACCCTTCATATCCTTCCTTCTGTGCTGGTTGGCAGCGGCTGAGGCCGCATGATCTGAAGGACACTCACAGCTTATGGTGCGCTGACCCCCAGCTAACTGAGGCCTGGTGGGGGGTGGGCGGCCAGCCTGCCATTTCATTCACCTCTTGAGAATAATTGTTTGGCATTTTCAGAAACCTCTGTTAAGATGTAAATGTGGAATCTGAATAGTCGGGTCAACCTGGTACGCCAGGACATTTTGGTGGGGAGTCAAGCCTGATGAAGCTTTTCTGGTAACTTTCCCCGCCCCCCCCACCCCATTTCCCGGGGGCAGGAACGAGCTAGAGGCGATGGATACAAAGGAGCAGTTATTGTACGACTTCTAGAAGGATCACAAAGTTTTTCCCTGGATTTTGGTAGTCTTTTCTCAAGCAGAGGGCTTAAGAAAATTGGAGAACTAATATCCTAAACCTTTTGCATTCTAGAGGAAGTCACAGCCAGAAAGAACAAGGGGTGGCCCAGAGTCCAAAGCACACACACTCCAGCCAGATACACGGAAGAGTCTGGTCAGACCTGATACAGCCATCTTGGTGGCCCAGAGGGGCGCCATGTCAGGAGTCTTGCTGAAGGACTCCAGAAATTTCTGATTCACTGAGAGGGGGTGAAGGGAAGGAAGAAGGGTGATTCCAGAGAAGGTCAGGTCTGGGTTGTTGGACAGCATTGTTTATAGGGATTGCCCACCTGGGGGGCTTCATCTTCTTTCACCCAGTAGGCCTGTATACCCTGCCCTGCACTCTAGGGAAACCTAAGAAACTCTACTGTTCTCTGGATACAAGGACTCTATGTCAGTGCTTCCCAGATTTTTGTTGTTGTTGTTTTAAAGGGGTGGTATGGTAAATTGCTTTGGAATTGCCAAAATAAGGGAATTAAGAAAACCCCCAAAACTCCAAATACATCTAGAGCCACTATTTATTAGTAGAGACAACATTCTCTCCCTCTCTCTCTCTCTTTCTCTCTCTCTCTCTCTCTCTCTCACACACACACACACACACACACAAGTAGAAGGGCCTAAAAGGCATACATCTTGAGATAAAGGACAGTTTTTAGAATCTAAGTAATTTACATTTACAAAAACCTTTCTAAATTGTCCTGATTTTTCCCATTTTGCTGTGGATTGAGGAAACATCACAACAATTCAGAACAGAGAACTGAGAGATCTGAGTTCAAATCTAGACTCCAGTGCTATTTACATCCCTTGGGCAAAGCAATTATTCTCTTGGCCCGATGTTCTGTTATTTCCTGAATGAGGGACTTTTGTTGATTTCTGGAGGGCCCTTGGGCTCTAAGTTTCTCCGAGCTCCTCTTTCTCCGATTATAGTCTGGAAAGCTGAGATCTGTTTCTATCTCTACTGAACCACACATTTCATGTAACTGTTCATAACAAATTGTGTTTCATCAGTTTCCCCATTTGCAGACCAGCTAACAACCCCCTTCCCAGGATTCGTGATGGCTTGTCATATCGTACAAAACCCAGTAATTTTCCCATTGACTCGGGAGTTTCCCAGGCTTTTCTGCCAAAGATTATTTTGGCATCTAACAACTTTTGTGAGCTTTCCATCATCAGTATTATAATCAACAAAAAAGCATTTCTTAAGTTAACAAGGGAAATACTGAATACAGACAATAAAAACATGATTATTACAGGGGTGAAGGTTCAGACAACGTCTAAAAGAGCAGCACTACCCTCGCTTCCAAAACCCATCAGAAAGCTGGGATGTGGAAGATTATAAGGGCAGCTCTGAGGGCTGCAGGTTGAAGTGGTTGGTGGAGAGAGAGGCCAGAACCACCCTTCTGATCGAGCATCATCGACAGAACAGGATTACTTGAGGAGATGGGTCAAGGGAGGGCAAGAGCAGCGAGGCCTTCCAGAGCAGGGGGTCACAAGGCATTCTACAAAATATAGCCACACATTAGACTGGTGCTGTCTACTGGGGTTAATGTTACCCCCCAGGTGACAGTTAGCAATGTTTGGAGACATTTTTGGCTGTCACAACTGAGAAAGAAAGTGTTGTTGACACCTGTAGCATAAAGGCCAGAGATGCTGCTAAACATTGTACACCACACAACTGTCCCCCAAGCCACAATAAAGACTTATCCAGCCCCAGATGTTGATAGTGTTGAAGTTCAAAAACCCTGCCTTAGAGTAAATCTGGGAGTGAGAAGGAAATTAAGAGCCAGAGGACCTGTAACATACAGTGTGGAAAATAAGGAAGGTGTGAACTTTGAGACAGAGGAGAGCGAGGAGGTATGTTCCTTATTGGGAGTCTATGGACCTCCCATCTTCTCTCTGGCTCCAAAATCCATGGGAAGAAGCATAAGTGACCCGGAGCCCAGGCCAGGTCCATGTTGCCCTGGGAGCAGGACCATGGAGTGGGGGTGGGGGGCAGAGTCAGCTCATGCCCTTCCCCCTTGACACCTCCAACAGTGGAATCGTTGGTGAGCAAACTATCCAGACCATGCCGCGGGAGAAGGAATGAGAGCAAATGGCTGGGGCACAGAGGCAAGGTAGGCAAAGCAAATTTGTTCCTTCAGGATGCACGTACCCAGGCCCTGTGCCTTCCCCCTCCCAGAACAGCCGCCTCTTAGAACAGGGCCCACTCCACTACTGCCTGTGTTTAGCACCTAAAAGTCCATGACCTAAAGCAGTCTGGGTAGTTAAATAAACTGAGGGTAGTTGGACAGTTCCCAGCGCTTAAAAATTCTGGACTCCTGAGGGTCTTGTAAGGCCCCTAAAATCTCACTGTGATCTATCCTTTCTTCAACTAATATTTCTTGGAAGATTATCATGTGCCAGGCCTGTTGAGCAGGTGGGAATGGGATTGGAAGGAGAAACAGACACACTCCCCATATGCATGGCACTTATAGCCTTGTAAGGGAAGGAGAAATTAAGCAAATAATCACACAAATATAAAATCATAACTACAGTGTACAGTGTGAAGAAGTACAAAGTGTGAAGGAGTCTACGAAGGACACCTGCTAGTCATGATGGAACCGGGGAGACTTTCTGTGAAGATGGGGTTAGGAAGGCCTTCTCACAGAGGAAGCTTTGCAGCCAAAAAGCTGTCGATTTATTTATTTAAAAAAAAAAAACTTGGGGCGCCTGGGTGGCGCAGTCGGTTAAGCGTCCGACTTCAGCCAGGTCACGATCTCACGGTCCGTGAGTTCGAGCCCCGCGTCAGGCTCTGGGCTGATGGCTCAGAGCCTGGAGCCTGTTTCCGATTCTGTGTCTCCCTCTCTCTCTGCCCTTCCCCCATTCATGCTCTGTCTCTCTCTGTCCCAAAAATAAATAAACGTTGAAAAAAATTTTTAAAAATAAATAAATAAATAAATAAATAAATAAATAAAACTTAAAAAAATGTTTATTTATTTATTTTGAGAGAGAGAGAGAGCTCATGCAGGAGCAGGAGGAGGGGCAGAGAGAGAGATAATCCCAGGGAGACTCCATGCTGTCAGCACAGAGTCTGACGCGGGGCACGATCTCACGGACAGGGGGCTGGCTCTTAGGAACGGTGAAATCATGACCTAAGCTGCAATCAGGAGTCAGCCACGTAACCTACTAAGCCATCTAGGTGTCCCAAAAAGCTGTAAATTTAGACTCTTGATTGTATGACCCAGTGAGGCTGTTCATATATCCCCAAAACCCCCTGAAAAGACCAAGAGAAGCTGTGATATGTTCCCGGAAACTTACTTTATGCTCAGTCCTCCCCATTTTCGTTGACACCAGCTCAAACTTCCAGTGCTCAGGCCCACAGCCTCGGGTCATCCTTGCCCCTCCCTTTCTCACTTCTCACAACAGATCTACATCCATAAACCTTGCTGGTTCCATCTTCAGATTATATCCAGAATCAGGTGTCTTCTTATCACCTCCCCTGTGAGCCCAGTGCGAGCCCCAGAATCCCCCTCCTGGGCTACTCCACTCATCTCTTAACCATGCCTGGTGTCTGCCCTCACTCCCAATGGCTTGTTTCCAAACTAGCAGCTAGCATAATTCTTCTAAAAGCTGTATCAGATTATATTCCTCATTTGCTCAAAGCCTTCAATGATTTCCCCATTGCACTCACGAATAAAAACCAAAGTAAAAAAGTAAAAGCCCACGAGCCACCCCAAGCCACCCTCCCAGCATTTCTCTCCAACTCCATTTCCTCTTAGTCCCCATTCCCCCACCCCACACACACACCTCAGAATACTGCCTCAGGGCCTTTGCACAAGCTGCTTGTTTCCCCTGTCTGGAATGCTCCTTCTTATACTCACAAGGCTAACTCATCAGGAACTGTAAGTCCCTGCTCAGATGCCAGCTCCACAAGGTGTACCATGACCGCCCAACTCAAAACTACCACCTTCAACCCCACACACATTCCCGATCTCCATTCCTTGCACCCTATTTTTTCTATAGCACTTATTTCCCATGCTATATACACAATTAACTTAATCTACCCACTGTGTATCCCCTCCCTCTCCACTAGAACGTATGCTCTAGAGCCAGGGATTTTAGTGTGCTTTGTTCACTGATGTATCCTTGTATTGACTTAAGGGCTTAGCCCCCTGCTTTAAATTTGCATTCCATGGCAATAGCAATTCATTCTATTGCTATAGTGCTTTATGAATTAATATTGGAAATAAATCTTACACTTACGTAATGGTTAACACAAATTGCATTGCGTTTTTCCGTAAGAATGATAATGATATTCCAGTGTAAACATTCCGGATGTACAATTTTGTTAACTCTACTTAGGTATGTCTTCATTTTTTTTTTTTTTTTTTTTTTTTTTTTAATGAACAGGGACCCTTTATGGAAGCAGCAGGGCCCTGATGTCTGGTTTCCCTCACTAATAAATAAACCTATTCACAATGGTGCAGTGTTTAGAATCAACATGCTTCCAAAGAGGGCGGGAATATTGTGTTTTGCTTTAAAGCTGCCTTTTGCACATAACATTTGGTCATCTCAGGAGACCCATGAAGCAATCAGAAAGATCTAAAGCACGGGAACAGTATGTTCTTTGAAATCTCTCTGACAGAAGCAGACAGTCTCGCCTCCCCTCAAACCGTCCTGAAGGGGAAGTGTGGCGACTTGGACAGTAACGAGACGGACTGGGAACTCCCCCTTCCCTTTGGTCTATTTTACAGGCGAGCTTCATGAGGGTGAAAGATGGGTCATTCCCATCTACAGATGCTTTAGCTTGAAGCCAAGCTGCCTGGGAAATAAAATATTGGAAAATAAGTGAAACTAATTATAGTCCCCTCCAAAACAGGATTTTGTACAAACAAGTGGCATTAAAAATTGCCAACACTTAAACTCTGCTGTTTCACAGTATCGCCCATAGATGGCAGCACGTGATCCACCTTTCTTCACCAACTAGCGGATTCAACCTTAATTTTCTCTAGGTAAGTCCACTGAAAATTCTACTAGTTCTTGAGCTCCTCTGAAGCTTTGCTTGTCATCAGATGGAGATTTGAGTGTGCAATAAAATCTTGGGGTTTTTGTCCTCCCTCACTAGATTAAGCTTCTTGGTGACCTCAAACCACAATCACCAAGTCAACGGTGGTACTGTGACCTGGAAAAAACGGGGAGGAAATGAGAGACAAAATAAAACAAAAACCACACTGTGAGCTTTTTAAGGGAGAATGAGATCTTGGCAAGTAGGCTGTTAGCAAACTAAGTTGAAGACTAGTTATGTTCAGAAAAGTCAAAAGTCAGAAAAACCCATTTTTGTGATTTACCTCTCTAGGGTCCCTATTACCAGACACTGGGAGCTTTCACATGAGCACAAGAATTCGAGTGATGCATACTGACCTGACCACTTCCAGTTCCGAAAATTTCTGATCTGTGGCCAAAAAAGTTTCAGGAGATAAGTGTCCAAGAGGATGAAATCATTTTCTCCAGATTCTAGCCAAGACTAGTATCTATATGTATTTTAACAACAACAACAACAGCAAAAAACAAAACAAAACAAAACAAACAAAAACAGAAAAAACCTTCAGGTTAACCAAAATATTTCTTAGCAAAAAGGAAACCAAAGCCTAGTGGACTGGTCCACTAAGACAGTGTTTTTTAAAATATCAGTTGCAATTGACTCCTGTTTTGGAAACCAACTAGGTAAGCCATAACAGGCATTGTAGAAGAATAGAATAGAAAAGAGAAGAGAATTAGAATTAGAATAGATCAGGGTGCATCTCTGTGTACAGAGTTCTAAGGTTAAATTTCTTGCTTTGGATCATGGCTAAAGAAAACTTGCCAAATTCTGCCGCGGAAAGCTGTGTCAGCTGTCACCCTGTGTATTTTCTATAGTCCAACACCGATAAGCTCCTCGCTATCCAAAAATTTAATTTAACAAGTAGATTTTGGTTGAATGTGAGAGGCATTAAACAGCAAGCTAAATTAAGCTCTCCCCAAACCACTGAGGTATAGAAACAGAGAATTGTCATTTATTATTTATCATCACTGTTATACATATATCCATGCTTTTCCAGAACAATCCTAACCTCAGGCATTTTGTCGTATTCATCCATAAGCACATTCATACTCGTGATGTCGTATGTCCTAAATTTCATTCTGGGAAAATCTAGCTGCTGGCTAAACCTATAGGCCAAGGATCAAAACTTAAATCTCTAAAGGAGGTAGGCAATGAAATGGGTGAAGCAGGACAGGAGTTGCAAAGGATTAACTGTGGATTTCATAGGAAATGCATAATTTTTAAGTTGATAAGTAACATCAAAAAAGATATTTTGCTCAGCAGAAATCAGGCCTTCTATGGCCTGAACTCAGTGCCCCCACAAATTCCTATGTTGAAGTCTTGACTCCCAATGTGACTGTATTTGGAGACAGAGTCTTTAGGAGGTGACTAAGATGAAATGAGGTGATATGGGTGGGGCCCTAATCCAACAGGGCTGATGGCCTTATAGGCAGAGGGAGAGAGCTCCCCCCTGCGCACACACAGGAAAGACCATGTGAGCACACAGCAAGGAGCACACGCCGGGAAGAGAGTCCTCACCAGAACCATATCAGTCAGCACCCTGATCTTGAACCTCCCAGCCTCCAGAACCGTGAAGAACAAATGTCTCTTGGGGCGCCTGGGTGGCGCAGTCGGTTAAGCGTCCGACTTCAGCCAGGTCACGATCTCGCGGTCCGTGAGTTCGAGCCCCGCGTCGGGCTCTGGGCTGATGGCTCAGAGCCTGGAGCCTGTTTCCGATTCTGTGTCTCCCTCTCTCTCTGCCCCTCCCCCGTTCATGCTCTGTCTCTCTCTGTCCCAAAAATAAATAAACGTTGAAAAAGAACAAATGTCTCTTGCTTAAGCCACCCCGTCTGTAGTATTTTGTTATAACGGCAGAACATTCTAATACGAGGCCTATGGCCCTGGGCGCTCGAGGCTGCGATACCTGAAGTCGCTTTAAGTACCAGTCCTCACAATGGCTTTGAAGTCTCAGGACAACCGGGACAGTTGCTTCATTGAATTACTTCAAGATGCATGATTACAGCTAGTGTGACTGAGAATGAGGTGGGCAAAGGAAAAGCCACTTGGAGAGCAAAGAAATAAATGTGACCGTTTCCAGGGGAGGCGATGTCCCCAGTTTCAGAATAAGCACGACGACGCCCACACCCCGGCCGGGAGAGGGATTGGCATCCGGCAGGACAGGGGCTGCGGGACCTGGCTTTCACTTTCTTCATCTCTTCCTTTTCCAACTCACTGTCCCTCCCGTTCTAGTGCAGTTCACACCTTGTTTCACTTTATCGTCATGGTTTTCAGAATTGTATCCGTATTTCCACCTTTAGTTTTTAAGTCTTTACTTTGTACCAGGTGCACGTGCAGGTGCTGAGACACATTGGTTGAGAAACACAGATGACAAATTCTCTGTTCATGGCACGTCTGTCCCAGTTGGGTGAGACAGACGATAAACAAAATAAAGAGCCAACCCATGAAACCCATTAGAAGGCTGTAAGGTGCATCTGCCATGTTGTTTAGGATATTCAATTCAACAGTAGAAGAAAACAACTGATACGGAGGGAACTCATGTGTGAGCATATATAAATAAGAAAATTAGTGGTAAGCGAGGTGCGTTAGAAAGATGAAGCAGAACATAGATAGGAAGAAACAGCAGGGCCAGGACACCTGAAAGTCACGATACTAAAATACGCGAACGATACTCAGTATTCGTGAGTTCTTAATTTGGCCACACAGCTAGGTAATGTGTTCTGGCCCTAAGTGACCTTTGCCCAAAGAACACAAAATCCTTGCTGCTCAGAAGGCTGGTTGACAAGCAACAGCCAGGGCCATGTAATACTTCCAAACACCCGGTCTGTCTGCTGAGACCCCATGATCAAAGTCAACTCTGGTCCTGGTAACTATCAGGGTACGGTAGTGTGGGAGAGAGAGAGAAACAGACATCTTGAGTATCGGTGTCGCTGTGGACCCAGGTACTATGGTTTTTCTAACCATGTGCTGTGTGAAGCATGTGAAGGAATACCATCATTCTTTGTGTGAGTTTCAACCGATTTAATAAACCATGTGATTCAATCATCCTAATTGGATCTGCGAGCCTTTCCAGGAGAGCTTGCCTAGTTGTGGATTTAGAGGCTGTCGTGGCCATGAAATAATTTCCCATGTGACAAGGATGAAAAGTGCTACAGCATCAGAAATAGAGCAAAGAGGGGAGGGGGAGGACTTCAAATAGAGTGATCAGGAAAGGTCTGAGTGAGAATGCGACAGCGGAGCAAAGACTTGAAGGACTCAGGAGAGCAAGACAGGCAGAAATCCTGAGGAAGCAGACTGCAGACATGGGAACCAGACGTGCAAGGAGTCCAGCCGCAAGCTTTACTGGCAAGCTCTGGAAACAGGAGCAGCCAAACAGCAAGGAGGCAGGTGTGGCCAGCCAGGAGTGAGCTGGCCTGTGGGAGACAAGGTGACAGGTCGCAGGGGCATCCCTACAAGGCCCGCCATGTCCTTGTAACACCGTTGGCTTTCACTCTAAAATGCTTTCCATTGGAGATTTTTGGATACGGGAGTGGTTCAATGAACATTTTCACAGGGTCAGTCTGGCTGCACCGAGTGGACAGGAACAGGGACAGAGCGTGGCGGCCGGCTGGGAGAGAACTGCAGTGACCCAGGCAAAAATGACGGTGGCTCCCACAAGGAGGTAGCAGCAGAGGTAATGAGAAGTGACGAGATTCTAGACGTTTTGGAAGTAGAACCGACAGGGTTTGGTACTGGATTGGGGGTGGGAGTGAGAAAGAGAGGAGTCCTTCTTGAATCCCAGGCTTTAGGCCTCGGTCCCTGGGATGGAGATGCCATTAGCTGTGGGAGCAGAAAACTGGGGAGTAGTATCATTTTACTAAGGAAGGGGCTGAAACTTCAATAACCTGCCCGAAGTCACACGGGAAGTGAGCTGTTCCAGCCAGGAATCACTTGAAGCTAGGTCATGTTTCTAAGCTGACGCTGTTTCTTTCACCCCCTGAGAAGAATTTACAGAGAGGAGTATATAGGGAGGGGGGCGCGCAGAGGGAGGCGGTGCAGGGAGAAGAGGGCATGGGAAAGGGGGGTACACCGGGTGGGGGCGCACGGGGAAGAGTGTGTGAAGAGGGGGTGTGGGGATTGGGCTGCACGAGGAGTGGGCGGAAGGACATGTGGGGAGGGGGATGCCAGCGGGTACCTACCTCATGACATGCTTAGGAGGATAACTAAGCCGAGAGTTGTAAAGTGCTCAGAGCAATGCTGACAGGGTAAGCACTGCACAAGCACTTAATAAATACAATTGGGGTTCACAAACCCTTAGAGGTCCTATGGCCCTATTTCCCAGAATCCACAATTGTCTTTGAAATCTCCCCCTGAACTCCGTGCTCTTGTCAGTTCATCTGGAATCATCGGGATAACCGCCTTAAAAACTGACTACGGTTATGCTAGTCCGGTACCCTCACGCACACTCGTGTGCTGCACTTGCAAAATCTCCCAGTAGTTTTTGCGGAGAAGCGCGGCGGGAGATTTATGGCACCTGCAGCTCACCGTGGGACAGGCGCGCTGGGCTCCGAAGCCGCGTCTGGCAGGCAGGCAGCTCCCCAGGCAGCTCCGTGGTCACGTTGCGGGCAGACTGGCATCGCCGGTCCATCTCTGCGCATGCGCATTACGTAGTGGGAAAACGCTGCAGCTGCTCCGTGGTCACGTTGCGGGCGGACTGGCGTCGCGCGTCCATCTCTGCGCATGCGCATTGCGTAGTTGGAAACGCCTCTCCGTGGCCACGTTGCGGGCGGAAGGGCGTCGCGGGGCCCTCTCTGCGCATGCGCATTGCGCAGTTGGAAACCATGTTTCGTTCCTGCTTCTAGCAGTCACTGGATTAGATACCCGCTCGCTACACCTCGCGAAATTACTGCAGTATGACCCTATCTTCAAGTGAGTAAGACAGCTTTGTGGGGTTATAAAGTGGCATTTAAAACCCTCGAAGAGGGAGCACTGCCCGTACCCTGCTGACGTTCCTGGGTGGGAGCAACGAGGCTGCGTGGGGCAGTGGAAGATGCTGGAGGCTGGAACCAAGGGCCACTGCCTGAGTGAAGAGCCACTGGTGCTGCCAGGGGCAAGAAGCAAACTGGCGGGGGGGGCGGGCAAGTCCCTTCGCCCCGCTCCTGCCTTCCCGCCTCTCTCCAGGATCCCTTTGTGCAGAGCCCTACAGGGAGGTGGCACAGGGAAAATAGGGTTTCCAGAGTCTCCGGCCAGAATCAGATTACATTAGATATAAAAGTACTTAGAAAATGGGCTATGCATTGAAAAATAACATTATTGAGGAATGCTATGGGAAATGTTACTTGGTAGTAAGGGGTTAATTTTAAGTCTAGGATTTTCATATTCTTCTCTTTAACCACTAACATGTCTATATGTGAACAAGTAGGTAAAATTAACGTTAGCTTCGTGCCTTAAACTGTTTTGTTCCAGACACTGGTACCCAGAGGAAGAGATGTCCAATGTTCTGGCTATAATGGCTGCGTATATAAGAGTACCCCTGACACGTGGGCAATTTTCCTAGGCTAGAAAAATCTCATGTCGTAGGTCTGGGAGGGTCGATATCTCATACTTGCTTCTGCTCCACTAGTAGCATGGAGGAAGTTGGATTATGTCACTGGAATGTACACATGTGACATTGCTGGAGCAAATCATCATAAAAATGTTTGTGTTTGTGCTAGATGTTGGTATATACATCAACATCTTCTTTTCTTTTTTCAAAAATGTTTTATTATTTATTTTTGAGAGAGAGAGAGAGGGGCAGAGAGACAAGGAGAGACAGAATCTGAAGCAGGCTCTAGGCTATGAGCTGTCAGCACAGAGCCCAGCACGGGGCTCGAACCCACGAACTGTGAGATCATGACCTGAGTTGAAGTCAGACACTTAACCAACTGAGCCACCCAGGTGCCCCTCGACATCTTTTTTAAAGTGATTTTCCCACATGCTTCCTCAAACATACTAATATTTCCATTACTATTATTCATTTCACAGAATCAAGTCTTGTATTAATGTGTGGGTGGCCCACCAGAGCTCACCACTAAATTATTTATCTTTGAGAACCCATGAACTTCTTTTGTTTTCCAGAGACACACCCATTTTGTAGTTCATGAGATGTGCATGTATTGCAGATTATGTTGATTTGCTTACTCGACAAGTAATAACCAAGGCCTTACCTACCATAGACCTGACCCAATGCTGAGTCATCAACCAAAAGGTTATGGTCCATGACCTCATGGTGGTTACAATCTGTCGCGAAAGGCCAGAGATAAATACATAAATGTACAAACAAAGGAATTCTATGAAGAATTCTAGGGAAACAAGGGTGAAGAGCATAGGAAGCTAGCGTGTAAGTTTAGAAAGGCCTCTTGAGGAAGTCATATTTGAGCAAAGGCCTAAAGGATGTGATGGGTGTGTAGGTAAGTGGGAGGATTTCTTGCAGAGCCGAAAACAGAAGAGAAGTCTGTGAAATGGAGAAGAACTTGGCCCACTGCAAGAATAGTTGGGAGCTCGGTCTGGCTAGTGTGCAGTGAGAGGTCTCATTGAGGCTGGAGAAAAGCCAGACCCCACATGGATTTGGATGGTATTCTGAGGCCAACCAGACAATGGAGCGGTGCATGCCACTTTGACTTTGTATGAGGAAAGGATGGCTGAGCAGGAGTGAGCGGCAGGAGTTGAATGAAAGGCCCTGCAGCAGTCCAGGCGGTATCACCAGGTGTCTCCAGGGGTTGACATTCACATGGAGAAATGACGATGGCTGGACTGGAGGAAAGTCATAAAGAAGAAGGGAAGTAGCTGTGAAATCTACTTTGGAGGTCTCATCTGCAGGACTGGTTATTCATTGCATTCAGAAAAAAAATAGTTCCGGGTTCCCAGTCTGAGCAACTGGGTGATGGCAGATGAGGAACAAAAGACAGGAAAAGGAAGAGAGACAAGAGAAAGAGTGGGGAAGAGGCCAAAACGGATGTCAGGAGTGAAGAAAGCAATCTTTAGGTACAATTATGAAATCTTAAGGCACACATAAGGCACACATCCTTTGGTGTTAACTTGCTCGGCACAAAGTCATTGCTCTAATCTCTTGGAGAGGAAAAGCCTTTGTTGGAGATGATCCGTGCCTTTTCTGAGGTCATATTGATTTAGAAAATGGCAGAGCCAGGGGAAACCACGAGCTGAATTCTTACAGGAATTGGGACCGATGATCAGAATAATCCGGAGATAAACCACCACCTCTAGGCTTCATGTTCTGTGCTTTACTTTAACTGTTTGGATGTGGTCACAGGCTTTGCCAGAAAGCCTCTGGAATTTAGACAGATTAATAAGATTGTATTTGCAGGCACTCCTTCCACAATCTTTCCTGTAGACTCTTAAATGATGGCGAAAAACTTTCTACTCTAACTTAACTGCTAAGAGAAAGAAAAAGTAATCCCTCCTAACTTGATGTTAAAGGTATTTCCCCAGTTACGGGGATTGGGGCACCTGGCTGGCTTACTTGGTTAAGCGGCCGACTCTTGATTTCGGCTCAGGTCCTGATCTCAGGGTCGTGAGTTTGAGCCCCGCATCGGGCTCTGAGCTCACAGCACGGGGCCTACTTTGGATCCTGTGTCTCCCTCTGTCTACCCTTCCCCTGCTCACACTCACACACTCTCCCCTGCTCTCTCTCAAAAATATAAATAAATAAATAAATAAATAAATAAATAAATAAATAAAGTACTTCCTCAGATTTAATACTGATAGATGAACTCACTAGCTCCTACTGAGGAAGGGTAAATATGGACATTGTCATTCACCGAACTTGACTGTGGAGTCAGTGGCTCTAACACTTTATTTTCATTGTCTCTGGGCTTAGGATAAATTATTTGTCACATGTAAATCCTAGCTAAAGATGCCTGCAGGTGGAAAGAAAATAAGGCAATGAGACGTTGGCCTTGACTTACCAGAGCTCTGTTCATGGGAACAATGCTTAGCAGATCAGAGCACAGACTCTGGGTTTGGATTCTCACCCCTCTCCTACTGCCACCAGATTTCTAGCTGTGTGATCTTACGCTAGGTACATCCATACTTTGTACCTCAGTTTCCTTATCAGTAATATGGGGATATTAATTTACCCATTCCTAGGGTCTTTTGTGGATGAAGTGAGGTGCTGTTTATACAAATCTGACTATGATGTGCTATTCACGTGTTAGCACAAGCACACATACTGTGCAAGTGGGCTGTAGGTGGTGTGTGTTTGGATTGTAGCACTTCATAAACCACAGGAGGATGTAGTGACTTGATAAATGGGGCAGCCCTAAAAGCAAATGTTTGTACTTAATTCTTTATCAAAGAATTCCTGGGTTGTGCTGGAGCTTCAACATAAAGAATATAAGTAAGACTTAGCTTGCAGAAGAGTTGATAATATTTAGATCTTTGACTCTCATTTTTCACTTGTGGAAGGAATGCAAAAATCCGAAAATATGATAGCCTCTGGTGAAGTAGCTTATAGTCTTAGGGAAGAGGTGAGTACACATTCAGAAAGTAAATGAACCAAGCTGAGTGGTGGCAGTGTTGAATGTAAATAACTGCAGGTCACAGACTCAGGTTCCAAACTGTAATCCCAGAGTTACAGCCCACAGCCACTTTTGAGCCCTAAGAATATACCAGAAGCGGAGCATCCTTCCAGGTCCCAGAGCAGTGGGTTATAGACAGGAGAACAGGTCTTACAGAAGAAACTGCTTTTGAATTCCATCAGACGGTGCGCCAGTGGTGGAGGGCCTACTTGGTGGGCTTTATAGCGTAGAACCAGTTACAGGAGTTGTTTCTTTGGTACACGCTGTATCTTTTAGGAGTTCATTGTTCCGTAAGAAAGAAGACATATGCCCAAAAAATGTATCCTCTCACTCCCTGCTTAAAACATCAAAGTCCTTAGCAAAGTATATAAGATTGTTCATGATGTGGTTCCTGCTTGTTGGTGTAAGTTAGGAATGCTTTCAGCTGCAAGGAATAGAATGTTCCATCAACAGTGGCTTCAACCAGTGCTTCTCAAGCTGTGATGTATCTTCCAATCACCGGAGCTTCTTATTAAAATGCACATTCTTGGGGCGCCTGGGTGGCGCAGTCGGTTAAGCGTCCGACTTCAGCCAGGTCACGATCTCGCGGTCCGTGAGTTCGAGCCCCGCGTCAGGCTCTGGGCTGATGGCTCAGAGCCTGGAGCCTGTTTCCGATTCTGTGTCTCCCTCTCTCTCTGCCCCTCCCCCGTTCATGCTCTGTCTCTCTCTGTCCCCAAAAAAATAAATAGACGTTGAAAATAAAATAAAATAAAATAAAATAAAATAAAATAAAATGTACATTCTGATTTAGGAGGTCTAAAGTGAGGCCTGAGATTCTGCATTTTTTTTAAGTTTATTTGTTTTTGAGAGAGAGAGAGCGAGTGTGTGAGACAGGGCACAAGCGGGGGAGGAGCTGAGAGAGAGAGGGAGACACAGAATCCAAAGCAGGTTCCAGGCTCTACGCTGTCAGCACACAGCCCAATGTGGATATCAAACCCATGAACCATGAGATCATGACCTGAGCTGAAGCTGGACACTTAACCGACTAAGCCACCCAGGCTCAGATTCTGCATTTCTAACAAGCTCCCAGGTGGTGCTGATTCTATTGGTTTAAAACCTACAATTTCAACAGCAAGACTTTTAAAAAATGCAATTTTCCCTCTTTCATATCACAGGAAAATCTGAAAGTAGTTCCAGATTTGACTCAGATCAACAATGTCAGTGCTCAGGGATTGGCACATCGGGAACTGGCTGAAAAACCATGGCCCACAGGCCAAATCTAGCCCACTGACTATTAGAAATAAAGTTTTATTGGAACACAGCCATGCTCATTTGTTTATGTAGGATGTATGACCTCTTTCATGCTAGAAAGGCTGAGCTGTAACAAAGACCAGATGGCCCATAAAGCCTAAAATGTTTACCTTCACCTGGCCCTTTATGAAACAAGCTTGCTAACTCCTAGCTTATGCATTAGTATTCACTCAGCACCTGGGCCTGTCATGTCTCCCAAACTCAGTGAGGACTGTTGACAAGGAAGAAAGGCAGGCAGTAACCGTGTCTGCAACATGGCTCCTCTCTGTCACATCCTGCTGTCCCCTAACATGCAACTCATGTGCTCCCCGCCCCCCAAGGTACCGGGCTTCTTCACTGCATCTTCAGAAAATGCCAGATGTGTCTTGAGGACAGCAAGATCGCTGAATGTTTGCTAAAACCAAGGTGGTAAAGGACTGCAGCCTGGGAAGGCTGCTACAAGAGTGACAGGGAGGATGGCCTCAGGTTCCAAGCTAAAGAGTTTGGACTTACAAGTCAATGGGGGACCTTGAAGATTTTTAAAGCATGAGATGAATTTATTGTTGTATGCATATAATTCTGATAATACAATGTAGGGTGGTCTGTTATATTAGTCTGCTTAGACTGTCATAATAAGTACCACTGACTGGGAGGCTTCAACAACATAAATGTGTTCTGTCACCATTCTGGAGGCTGAAAGTCTAAAATCAAGGTGCTAGAAAATTCAGTTCCTGGTGAGACCTTGCTTTTTCTTGTAGATGACCAATCTTCTTACTGTCTCCTCACATGTCCTTCTCTGTGTTTAAGCAGAGAGAAAAAGAGAGGTGTTGATAAAAATGGTGGGCAGAGAAAGGAGGGTGAGCTGTTGGGTCCCAGCCATGTTGAAATTCCTTATAAATAAACCACGTCACCATCCAGCAAGTGGTTTTGACTCCCCCGCCCAGCAAGTTGTCCATTTGCATTCAAGAAATTCAGGTCCATTGGCACAGCAGATTTCAAGGCTAAGAGAGAAAGACTCTGTTGGATCCCTGCAGGAAAAGTAAGCAGGAAAAAAGTTTCAACATGGAAAATGTCCTCCGGGAAAGAGAAGGAGAAAGGCAGGCTCCAGTGCAGAATGAAGACGAAGCCCACCCTTTGGGAGGTGGTGAAGGCCAGGAGCCTGGAGGAAATATTAGAGTGGATTTGGCCCCACCTGCCCATGATGGTAGAGAGGATATGCCCAACAAGCTTGTCAATAACGTTGACATGACAGATGGAGACACAGATGATACGGAACTTTTCACGGATGACATGAGGCGGCTAAGGAGGAAATCAGGGAGCTTCAGTTGAGGTACAGTTTGCCCATTCTTATAGGAGATCCCCCTCACCGTGACCATCATGATGAGTTTTGCCTTATGCCTCCAATGCTGAGATTAGTAATAATAACCCCCCTGCTTCCCGAAGTTGCATTTTCTTGATGTGAACCTATGGTGTTATGTCATTTTTCTGATTAGAGATTCCATTTTGCCTTACTCTGGAAGTTTTTCTGTCAGCAGGGAAGTTTCATCAACTTGCAGGAAAAGATGTTTATTACATGCTGTAAAGGTAATAAAGCAGTTTAAAAAGCAATCTAAAAAGAGAGAGAGAGAGAGGTGTATTTCCTCTTCTTATTGCATTAGGGTCCCACCCTTCTATCTTACTGAACCTGAATTACCTCCCTGAATTCTCCGTTTGCAAATAGAGTCACGTTGAGGGTGAGACTTCAACATATAAATTTCAGGGGGACACAATTCAGTCCATACAACCAATGGAAAGAAAACTTAAGCAGGGAGACACATTGGAGCCACTTTAAAATACTCTTTTGACTTAGTGCTAAGAATTCCAAACACCTTTAATGATACATTGTGTCTTTTGTGAGCTGCAAGACCACTTACCACTCTGCTTTCCCTTGGTTGGCCTTGGAATTTCCTTTCATGTGTGCTTATTTTCAAGTGTGATAACCCTATCCTAGTGCCTTTTGACTATCTCTACTTCCAAATCAACAAATATTTACTGTCTCCACATGATATGCATGACCCTGAGCCAGGTGTTCTGAGTGAAACAACTCATGAGATTTGCACATTGTTCTTAAATACTGAAACCAGCAAAGGACAAAGACACAACACTTATGTGGCTGTGGCTAAACTCAGACAAACCTGGGGTGGATTCCAGCTTCCCTAACTACCAGCTTCAGCAAATTATTCAAATTCTTCAAGCTCCTATTTTTCATCCACAAATAGGCATGATAATAATATCTGTCTCATAAGCTTGTTGCGAAGATTAATAAAATAATAAATGTACAGTACAGTTCCTGACACATGGAAATTGCTTGAATACAATTTAGCCTTATTGTTTTTATTGTTTTTAATATTACTATAGGGAAGAGGGTGTTTGGACTTTTCCTTCTGAACTCCCCTCTCTCCACTGCTTTTTCTTTTTTTTTTTCCACTCTACTTTGGAACTTCAGGAGACTGTCCAGTTTTCTTTTAAAAGCAGAGAGAGGGGCACCTGGGTGGCTCGGTTGGTCAAGTGGCCGACTTTGGCTCAGGTCATGATCTCGCGGTTCATGAGTTTAAGCCCTGCATCAGGCTCTGTGTTGACAGCTCAGAGCCTGGAGCCTGCTTTGGATTCTGGGTCTCCCCCTTTGTCTCTCTGCCCCCCTTCCCCGCAAATAAATAAAGATTTTAAAAAGGTGGCGCAGAGAGAAAGAAGCTCTGTGAGGGTTCTCTGAGCAGAACCCTGGGTGCAGATGTACATGTACCATGGGTGACAATGTTGTGCCTTGATTTAATCTGCTTCAATTCCGTTTTCATCTTCTCATTCCTGACCTTTGAGATCCATTTGCTGTAGAAAAGGACAAAGAACTCCATTACACAGCCGCTGATTGCTCTCGAGGCATTCACTCAATAAATATTTATTCTGCAGTTTCTGAGTGCCAGGCACTGAGTCAGTGCTGGGGACAGAGCTGTGGATGTGGCAGCTCCAGGCTCTGACCTTATGCAACACAGCCCAGCCGACAGCAAGCACCCAAGGGCAAGCAGAGCTCTGGAAGCCAGTGGAGTGGGACTCAGCCTAGGCTGCTAGACATCACCGTGACCTTCCATCAGGGACATCGGGAGTCTCCCGTGCAAGGTGGCAACTCTTAATTGCCCAAACTGGAAACCCAAGGTGATACGAATAATTGAAAGCATGAAATCTAAACAAAGGATTAAGCAGTAGGATACGGAAATCTAATTATATCATTGATTTTAAATTGCAAAAAAAATGTGAGCTAAGAGACAGTTTTAGCCTCTTCCAACTTTTTCTGGCCAGGAATGTTAGTTCACAAATCACAATCTGATGATGAAGGGGTGATCGTCGATATTTCCTGTGCCGTCTCCCAATGCTCAGGACGACAATTCTCAGGAAACCACCAATGGAGATTAAACTTTGAATTTGGACTCAAAATGATGTGGCATGCTTGGAGAGCACCAGTTTCATCAACTGGATGGATGTTTGGAGCTGCTCCAAATTTGCTCAATTAACAAGGTTGAGCTGGCTTCCATGAAAATGGTAGTTCTAATGGTTACAGACTCTGTAGTGATTTTATGCAAAAGTAGCATCCAGCTGCCTCACCATCTGGCAAAGATCTGATTGCCATCCCCTTGAGACCCAGGAAGTCATGATTCTCAAATCACAGCTGAACTTGGCTGGGGTGGGGGTAGGGGCCGAGGCCTGGCCTTAGAACTACCCTCCCACTGGAATAAGTCAGGTGTTGGGTCAGAGCCCAACCGACCTCAGATTTAGCCCCCCATCCGAGACTCATTCTAGGATGGCGAGGGCTGCTTGAAACCCCAGTTTGAAGATGTCCCAAATGGTGCATGAAGTAAACCTCCAGGATGAGCAAGGCTCAGAGTCAAGCAGGAGTCAAAAGACCTGACACATGTTGAGCACTTGTGTTTTGCAGAGCTCTAAATTCCACTTGAATCACCTGGTAACCACTCTGCCACTGTGCTAAGTGGTTAACGGGAGGGCAGTCCTGCAAGACAGGGAGTGGGGGGAGGTGCTAGAAAAATAAGTGTCCTGGAGGGCTTAGATAAGAATTCAGAAACTGAGGTGATGATAAGAAGGCAGCACAAGTCACACAGAGGGAACAGCAGGAGCGAAGACTCAGAGGCACTGGATCTCTGTGCTGTGGGACGTCAGTCTTAGTGTGCCCACCTGGAAGATAGTGGAATAACCGGCATATACCAGGTATTAGGATCAATCCTGACCCTTGCAAGTGAGGGAAAGGAGCATCCTGATGCTTGCATGTTTCTCCTTGCCTGCTTGCAAGGCATCTCCATGCCTCTTTCCCACTGGCCTCGTACCTGTGTTTCTGCCATTAGTGTGTCCTATGAAGATGCTCTTTGGGAACAGGTGCTGGAGGCTGGCATGACTGCCCCGAACTTGGGGCAGGGAGGGGGACACAAACCGTTGTCCCCCACCATTCCTTAGTCACCATGACAGCAGGAAGGCCTGGGGTGGGAGGCCAAAGTTGCCATGCCCCTTCCCTAACCTGGCTAGAATTAGCCCTGAGATGAATTAAACATGAGCCCACCTGGTCTGGGGGCAGCAGCATTGTCAAAAAAGAAAAAAAAAATGAGAAACTGAGACCCAGGCAAAGGTCAAGCTACGTGAACAGGTGCCCTCGAAGACAGGTTAGCAGTCTGTGGGTCACCTCAACTTAGGGGCCATGTTAAGACAGTCAAGACAAATGAGAGCTGAGAGGCGGACAAAGAGGGACTTGGAAAATGATGTGGGAGACCAGAGGTGGGTTTGGGTTCCTGGTTCCTGGTTCCCGCTTCCAGGTCCATCTCAGAGCAAGAAAGAGAAAGCAGTTCTCTCCTTACCAGTTGCTGGACAACTGCCAGGTTACGGAGAGGGCTCAGGTTGCTAGAATTCCTTGATTCATGCTGCCAGGGTTAATAACTGTGGTCAGCAGAGAGAGCAGGAAGGGGATGGGTGGGCAGGCTTTAAAGGACAACAAGTCAAACATTGTCATTTACTTGAAAGGGAACACTGATTCCATATAGGCACTTCTGAATTAAAAATAGGAAGAGGATGACCTCACGCTTTGGGGGAAAATGTACTTTCGTTTTTACCAATTAACATTCTCCCTCTCTGACTGCAAATAAATGTCCCTCCTTTTCCCATCTAGGACAACCAACTGAAAGCACAGCAAACCTGCTTCACTCTCTGTAGCTTCTTGGAAAGGAAGTGAATGACTCCTGGGTCGTTTATGAAGTTCAGTTGTATATCCAGATAGGGCGACAGGCTGGTTTGCTATCTGACCACTCAAGGGAGTGAGGTGACACCATAGAGAAGTCACAGGGATGCTCCAAGGCCCTTCCTCACTCCTCACTGTCCAGGGAGTTTGCCAGGCTGCATAATGGAAGCTGAAGAGAGGGCATCATAGCCAGACGGTATGGCCTGCGATTCTGATACCAGCTCTGCCAGCTCCTGATTTATGAGGCTTGGAGCAGTTGATCTGTTCCCTCTCAGCCTCAGTGTCTGCATCCCTTAAAGGAAGGGGTTGTATTTTGTGATGTTGAGGAATGTTAGGATCAGATGAGCTGATGAGAAATTCTGCTCCTCCCACGTCTTCTCAGACAGAAACCGGGGAGTCATGGGAGACACCTTGCTCTCCTGTTTCTCACTATTTCCATATCCTAGTTCTCTCTTGAATTCATCCCTTCCTCTTTCTTCCAGTTGCCCCTGCTTTGCACCAGGAACTCACACTCTCGCCTGGATACGCTGGGTCCCAAGTGTCCAGTTTTACCCTCCATTTATGCACCAGCCCCATTCACTCCAACCCACCGTTAAACAACTGCCAGAGAAGAGCCATTCTGTCTTTTCTTCCTGCATCATCAGCGTTAAACGTGGTCATCTGAAAAATGTTTGAAGAATGAATAACTAAGTAGAGCCATTGATTAGTGAAACGATTTTTACAAAATAGTATATGAATGCGAGCTATTCTTTTTCAGCTCAATAAGCATGAATATTTACCATATATCTGGCACTGGGCTAGGTGCTGAGGATATAAAGATGAGTTGGATATAGTTCCTGACACTTAATGACCACCTAGTGAGCAGGGCAGGCTGTGTAAGAGAAATAGAACCGATAGGAGGTGTATCTACATAGAGATTTATTTTAAGGAACTGGCTCACACAGTTGTGAGGTCTGGCAAGTCCCAAATCTGCAGAGCAGGTCAGCAGGCTGGAGACCAGGGAAGAACTGACATTGGAGCTCTAGTCTGAAAGCAGCCTGCCAGTAGAATTCCTCAATCTTTTCTTCTTAAGGTCTTGACAGATTGGACAACGCCTACACACAATGGGGAGTAAATCTGCTTTCCTCCAAGTCTACTGATGTAAAAGCTAAAATATACCTTCACAGTGACATCTAGACTGGTGTTTGGCTGAATGTCTCGGCATCAAAGCCCAGCCAAGTTGACACATGAACCATGCACATGGGTAGTCGCTGACAGCACAATAGATACTACTTACGTCTACAAATGGTGCTAGGTCTTTTTTAAATGAAAAATCTCTCTGTGCTCTTTGATGTTTTTACTAGCGTTTGTCAGTTGTTCTTTCTGGTTATGCCGTGCATGCCACTGGGTGCTTGCTTCCAGGTGTGTCATGACAACTTGTGATGTAGTGTGCTATCATCGTTTACAGACAAGAGAGGCCCAAGTAACCTATATGAGGTTCCACAGCTAATATGTGGTAGAGCTGAGATCGAGTGAAGGCCTTTCCAATCCAAGGTCAATGAGCTTTCTACTACATCACAATACCTTTAATAAGCATTGAGCCGGGAGCCTTGCCTTTCCCCAGGGAAGCACTTATTTTGCCAGGAATTCTGTAGTATTATTAGATTTTTGTAACAGGGTTCCTCTGCATATAAGGATGTGAATCAGTTTTCCCAACTCATTTCATATTAGCTCCACATGTGGGAGAGGGCATGATGGGTCACAACCATACTGGATCATGCTGAGTCAATCACCCAAAGAGGAAGATTCTCAGATATCATTATTATGACTGAACTTTCTTCACACAAACACAAAAGTCTCCTTACTCCAGGCCAGACATAGGGCACCTAGCCACAGGTCTTTCTCAATAAGGCAGATAGAATTATCCATGGTAGGGAAATTTGGTATAATTAAGTGCTCAGCATATAAGGAATATTCTGCTTTAGGGGCACCTGGGTGGCTCAGTTGGTTAAGCGTCTGACTTCAGCTCAGGTCATGATCTCACGGTTCGTGAGTTTGAGCCCTGCATCAGGCTCTGTGCTGACAGCTCGGAGCTTGGCACCTGCTTCACATTCTGTGTCTCCCACTCTTTTCCCCTCCCCTGCTCACTCTCTGTTTCTCTTTCTCAAAAATAAACATTTAAAAATTAAGACAAAAAGAATATTCTGCTTTAAACTTATCAAAATGGGGGTGCCTGGGTGGCTCAGTCAGTTAAGCGTCCTACTCGATCTCAGCTCAGGTCTTGATCTCAGTGTCATGAGTTCAAGCCCTGCATTGGGCTCCGTACTGGGCAAGGAGCCTACTTAAAAAAATAACAAAGTAAATAAACAAACATACCAAAATTAAGTAGGAAACGGAATGCAGATAAAAAAATGCATTGTCTCTGGAGCTCCAGCCTTCACAACAAAAAAGGACACATGATATAGACATGGGAATTCAGTGACTATTTACTGATGGCCCATGAAAGGCCAAACTCTGTTGACATTTCAAGGGAAACAAAATGAGTAAGATGTGGTCTTCTACTTCAAAGACACAAGGAATGGGGAAGAATGGAAGAAATAATATTTCTTGAGTGACTCTTACATGGCAGTCTTTTGTTCTAATTGAATCCTTATTACCATGCCACCAAGTAGGTGGTACTATCCCCTTTTTGGAGGAGGAAGTGTGGTCTTTGGCAAATGGAAAGACTCACCCAAGATCTTACAACTAATACAGTAAATAGTACAGCTAGGGTCTTCATCTGGATCTCTCTCTAAATCCAGTGCTCATGTGCCTTAGCCTGAATCACACCGCAAAGAGATAAAACAAATATGCAGACCATTGCTGCTAGCAAAGAAACCTAACATTAAGAAGTGACCAAATGAAGGTGGATGAATCAGACGTGTTATTTGAGATGGACTTTAATACAATAGACGGTATCTTTCAGGTGGAGATGAAAAAAAGCATGAGCAAGATTTGGAAGAAAAACTAGAAGGTTGTGGAAGATAAGAGTTACACAAGTTTTCTCAGGGCTTTAAAATCAGGATGAACATTTTAGAAGGGGTAACTAATATGGAACAGAGCAGAACAGATTGGAAGAGAGACCAGGTGGGAGATCCCTGCAAGTGCTCTCTAGAGAGCCAGCAAGAATGGAAAGGGTATCACAGAGGGAATCATGGGTGATGCTGAATTGATGTGATAAGCCAATGGGTTCAGGTTGCTGCAATGAAACCAAATCCAGGTGATGGATAGGTAAAGTAGGTAAGCGTCATGAACTAGAGGTCTCAACGGAGATGAAAGGAAAAGCAGAGGGGGAGAGGGAGAGAGGAAGGAATGGACTTTGAGAAAAAAGGAGGGATTTCAGAATTTGCCATCCTGGAAGTGAAGCATATCTGAGTTGTGGCCAAGTGTAAGACGTGGCCTTGCTGGGGTGTGGCTGAGATAGAATGAAAACAGTGCTCGTCTGACTGGAAGATTATGAATGTGGAAGTCACCGTGAAGGCTGGCAATGAATCATATGGAAAGGAAGTCAGTACTGTAGAGGCTGAGAGCTTTGAAGAAAGTGAGAAAAAGTTCTCAGAATTGGAGGTAACTGGGACCCAGATGCAGAGAGAAACAGAAAAGTTAAAGGTTTACCAGGAGTCGGGAAAAAAAAATTGTCTAAAAAATGGATAGTGCATTATCTGTCAATCATATGAAATATTTCCTTAAGAAAAAAAAATGCTCTCACTTCCAACTTAAAATTAGGAAAAAGATTTTAAAATAGGCATTCCTGTAAAGAATTATATTTTTTGTATTTGCTGTCAAGGAATGTCAGAAGAGGCAACTAATGCTGTCAGATCAAACTGAAATGTCTTACCGTCATCTTTCCTTGCCTGTCCCGTGACCCACCCAGTCACCCTAAACCCAGTGAGAAAGAGAGTGATGGAAACTGAGCAAATTCTCTCCCAAGTTTGTTGAATCAGTCACTTGCCATCACTGAAATGGGCTTGCATGTTCAAGGACGCCCTACCCGCCCCCATCACTTGTGATGTCAGGTTGAATGGGCAGAGTGTTGGTCCCTGTGCTGTGCAAGAAGACACACAGCCTCAGTGAATAACTTCTAATCTGCATGAGGTATAAAAGGAAAGTCTGCCCAACAGGGTACCATGAGCTGCATTCCAGCCCCATGACATGGTATCAGGTTCCACGACTTGGTCAGCAATTGTGCTCCAGTTGTTGCCTCCATCAACTACAGGGTTTTGCAAGCCTGGAAGTTCCACTCACCCAGAGCACATTGCTGAAGCTTATCTGGCATTTGTTCGTGAAGAGCTCATTGCACTGTCACACGTTCTCTGGTTTAGACTTGATTCAATTGTCACATAACCCAGGGGGGGAAGTGAAGAGCTCTGAACACCAGTCTTTGTGTCATTTTAAGTTTTCTATTGTTAGTGCTTTGCCTGCTAGGGAGTTCCAGAAAGTCTGCTTGACGATTATGGGGTGGGGCAGGGCCAAGACATGAGTGGTAAAGCTGTCGGTTATAGACAGGAAAACAGTCCTGGTTGCTGGCAACTGGCCAGATTTGCCTGCTTTGTGCTGACATCAGAGTCTTAGGTGGAAGTAATCTTAGAGGTCAGTGAGTCCAACTGCTTGTTCAAAGCAGTGTAGTTAGAATATAGACTTTCAGGATCAAGGAACTGGCTGTTTCCATGGAACAGCTTAATGGCTGTGTTACCAACCTGAAATCTACAATATTTACGGAGTGCCTACTGTATGGCAGGCACTGTGCTGCTTCTTTCTTTATTATTATTATTTTAATATGTTTGTTTATTTTTGAGAGAGAGAGTGAGCATGAGTGGGGGAGGGGCAGAGAGAGGAAGACACAGATTCTGAAGCAGGCTCCAGGCCCTGAGCTGTCAGCACAGAGACGGATGCAGGGCTCGAACCCATGAACTGTGAGATCATGACCTGAGCCGAAGTCGGACGCTTAACCGACTGAGCCACCCAGGCGCCCCATGTGTTGCTTCTTTAAATGCATTCTCTTGAATAGCCCTCTCGGCAAGCCTGCAAGGTAACTGCTCCCATTCCGATTTTCCAGACGGGAAACAGGATTTGAACACACATGAGTAGAACAGAGCCCGTGTCCTTACCGCTTATATTCCATGCTGGCTCCCAAGGCCCCTATGTGCTATTTTAGGGCACAACATTCATTTTGAATTATCGGAACTTTTACCCCTCGGCCTTGTGTAACTCAAAAATTCTGCCAGCTGCTGTCTGGGGTGACATAAATCTATAGCTTCTTTCACAATAATATTAGTAATACCAACAATAATAGGTTTTTAAGTAATTTGCAAACATGTTAGTTTCATTTCTTTTCACACAAGTCTTAGAAAATGGGTACAACAGGGGCACGTGGGTGGCTCAGTGGGTTAAGTGTCGACTTGGGCTCAGGTCATGATCTCACGATTAGTGGGTTCGAGCCCATATTGGGCTCTGTGCTGCCAGCTGAGAGCCTGGAGCCTGCTTTGGATTCTGTGTCTCCCTCTCTCTCTGCCCCTCCCCAGCTCAGTCTCTGTTTGTCTGTCTGTCTGTCTCTTTCTCAAAAACAAACAAACAAAATGGATACAACAGGTAGCCTTCAGTCAAGGTTACTCATAAGGAGTCAAAAGAGATCATTAAATTCCCTAAGCCACAGCTGAGAAAATGAGGAGTCCAGGAGCCAGACTCTGGCCTTCTAATGTTGAGGCTAGTGGTTCAGAGAGTGTTGTGCCTGGATAGGGAGCATGGGCACCATCTGGGAACTTGTTTAAATGCAAATCCTCAGGGCTCATCACAGGCCTGATAGATCAGAGACTGTGGGGGTGGGTCCAGCAATCTGTGTTTGAACAAGCCCTCCAGGAAACTGGGGTGCACATTTGAGCTTGGTCCTAGACCCGTGCTTCTTCCATTGCCCAACATGGTGGCCAGGGCACCACCCCTCATTCTGAGCTCTGCAATGACTACAAAGAGGAAACGGTGGTCTAGCAGAATCTTTTGTACCTGAAGTGAATTTCCTCAGGATTTTCTTAATATTATGCTTAAGTGTCTCGGTGTCAGAAAAACAGGTCTCAGGCCCTAAAGATGACATCAATCAAAGCCCACCGAATTTAATTTTTTTCTACACGACCTCAATGATGGCAATCCTACGAAAGAGAGATTGTGGGGTTTTTTTTTTCCTACTACTTACAAAATGACTTTTTCTTGAAAAAATTTTTTAAGTTTATTTATTTGAGAGAGAGAGTGAGCATGAGCAAGAGTGGGGGGGGGGGGGGAGAGAGAGAGAGAGAGAGAGAGAGAGAGAATCCCAAGCAGGCTCCATACTGTCAATGAAGAGCCCAACTTGGGGCCTGATCTTACAAACCATGAGATCATGACCAGAGCTGAAATCAAGAGTCAGATGCTTAACCCACTGAGCCACCCAGGCACCCCCAAAATGAATTTATCTTACCTCCGCAATACTGCGTTTGTGAAATACAACCACATCATAATCACAAATGGCTCTTAGAGCATTTGGGTTTTGATAGGATTTTGCCTATAATCATTAAATAAAGGAAATATTTTTCCAATGGACTGTTTATTACACCAAACAATATTCATCAAAATGTTAGATCCAGGATAGTCATTTGATGACTAGTGGAGTATATGGGGCCCAGGAAAGTGGACAATTTGGACAGAAAGTTGAGAACTGACAACTGACCAAGCAAATGACCACCAGTAGAAATATCACTTATTCAAAATCAATATTTACTGGGACGAAAGCACTGCATAGAGCACAAGAGCATGGCTTTTGATGGCAAATGAAGCTGGGGTCCAGCCATAGCTTTGCCGCGTACTCTTTATAGCACATAGGGCACATTACCTTCCGGCCCTCAGCCTCACTCTATGCATCTGAAAAATGGGGATCATAGTCCCACACAGAGTGATATCCTAAGTATTAAATGAGCTTAAACATAAAAAGCACTTAAAATCCACTGACTAAAACAGAGTGAATACTCAAAAACTATTATCAATTAACTTTATGCAGTAAGTATGTATATGTTCCAGGCACGTACTAGATCAGATGCCAGAGGTGTAACAATGACTGTCACATGATCCTTGCTTGCTGATCCTTAAGTCCGATCCTCTCACTTTATTCTGGAAAAGTCGGTTTTTGGTTTGTTTTTAATGTAGCATTTGGAACATATCCAGAATTTACCATATAAATTCTGGCTGGCTTGGCCCCTGGTACAGCTTTTTCCATAAGTACAATATTTTAACAAATCTAAGAAGCCATCATTGAAAGATGCATCATTTTGGGTCTGATTCCAAAAAGCACTGCCAATCATAGCTGTAAGATGCCATCGATTGGCAAAAACTCCCTAATTTCAATTCAAAAGGTGAAAAAAAAATCTCTGTTTTAGAACTAATGCAATATGGTATTTTCATTTCCCCATCCACAAAGAAACCTTCTGCCTGGACTATGTGTGTATATGTGTTAACACGATGGAGGGGGAAGCGGCTCATGAGAAAGACATTTCACAATAGACTGGAACTGGCTTTAAGGGAAATGTACTGAGCCAGAAAATAAATAAAATATTGGTGTGATAGATCCTGTACTCAGAGAACAGTAAGCTCCTGCCCTGCCTGTGTGCCCCATGATAAGGACTGCAGCCAGTCAGTCAGTCAAACATACATTTATTTGGTCCCTACTATTTGCCTTTCACTATTAGGCAAGATACCATCTATTCTCCATAGGGGTTCACATTCTAGTATGAGAGACATGAAAACAAGGTAGATCAATGGTTTCAGTAGAGTGAGATATGCACAAAGTCTAGAAATAGTGAGTGATTCCTTGGGGGTGAGGGTGGGACAGTAGCAAATATGTGTGAAAGAAGGATTTCTGAGAAGGCTGTGTTTGAGCACGCATTTGAAAGATAGCCTAGAGCTGGAGTAGCAACTAGTGACAGTAATGGAACTCACAAGAAGGTGTGAGTGTCATTATGCCTCTCCTAACAGTATGCCCTTCCTCAGCTGGACAGGACCAACCTAGGGAAGAGCAGTACAAGTTTCCTTATGCCCAATACGGTGACTTTGCAAGCCCGCACAAAGTACCTCACTATTAAACACATCCACAAAGACGACAAAACTAAAACAAAAACTTGCACAGGCTGGATACTTTTTTTTTTTTTTTTTCACGCTTGCCTTTTTCAAGAGCAGCATTAGGACTGCATCTGAAGGGAAAGTGGAGATACTCCTTTTCTTTCTAATTCTCCATATTTTTCTCCACCAGAGAAATAAAGGAGAAAAATACATTGTGTTACAAGGCGAAGAAACCAAACTTGTCATGAAGTTGGTAGAAGATACAAGTAAGTCGGAGAGGTAGAGGCGCAGGTGTGATTTTTCTCAAGCAGGGGGCTGGCTCTGCATTCAGGGATGGTCTGTGTTAGCCAAGAGTGTGTACAGAATTGATTCTGCTTTTCTCTGGGCACTGACTCAACGTCTCCTTTCTGTCTCCAGTGAGCACTGATGGTGCAGTAAAGATTTTATTATTCGGAGGGAACTCTGGCCAACCTTGACACTTCCACAGGAATTCATTTCCTTGACCCTGCCAGCTTGTCACTGCCAACACAGCGTCCCTCCTCACATGGCGGTATAGATTGGCCCACAGTTGAGAGCTGCTCCTCCCTGGTTTCAATTTAATAGCTGTCATTCGTCAAATCGCCTTCTTCCTCCATCTGCCACCTACACCTCATCTACACTCTGATAACACACCAGATAACACGAGTTTGATCACAGTTTCGTGTACCAGGGCAACCGTATTGCCGATGACTCATCTCTGGACTTTCTGGGATTTCAGGGCCAATGTGTCCACAAAGAATATATGCATAGCCCAGGCTCTCTCTGAAATAAAATCTTGGATCGGTTGCACAATTCCCTGGAAACGAATTGTGGCTAATCAGAGATAGGAAAGAACATAAGATTATGGTTTCAATCAAGGAGACCTCACCCCATAGAAATATCTTTGCGTGGTGATCATGAATGCACCACCAAAAAGGTGGTTTCCTCTGTGTAGGGCATTCTCAAGACATCTTACCCTATTCTGAGATGATAGGTATTTTGGAAGGACCCAAAGCTATGAAAGAGGAGAAACATGGGGGCACCTGGGTGGCTCAGTCAGTTAAGTGTTCAAATCTCGGTTTCAGCCCAGGTCATAATCTCATGGTTTCATGAGTTTGAGCCGCCATATCAGGCTCCATGCTGACAGTGGGGAGCCTGCTTGGGATTCTGCCTTTTTCTCTCCCTGCCTCTCCCCCACTTGCACTGTCTCTGTCTCTCTCAAAAATAAATAAACTTAAAAAAAAAAAAAAAAAAAGAGAAACACAGAGGAGGGAAGTTTGGTTTGTCTTTATCAGAAACTGTTTTAATTTAAACCAGAGAAAAGCCAGCCCTTACCACCTTCCTCATTATTAAACCCACTTAGAAAGTTGCAAAATCTCATTTTTTAACACACTTTTGCTGAACCAAAGAATGTAGCATGTGATGCATCAATGGGATTTAATGCTCAAGCCAGACCATAAAGAATTATTTTATATACATAATTAATATACTTTTGTAAAGCAAAAAGAATTCTATTTTCTTCAGGAGCTTTTCTTTAAGCTGGTGCCAAAATTCTTCTGTGTCTGATGTAAGGTCACCCCATTTCACAACTGGGAGCGCTGGGGAAATAATTGGAGCCAGAAAGGATAGGGCAACCGTTGGTTTCCAATTTGTGTGTAATACATAAGTAAGTCACCTCTGTCTCGTTCATGCTTCCTCTGGCTCCACAGAAGTGGTGGTAGGAAGAAAATTACTGTGGAAGGAGTCGAATATGAGGGATGACTCTTCCCCTCCCATCCCTTCCCTACTTATGCTCTGTGACGTGCGTATCACTTTTCCCATCAGGCAGCTTCTATGACTCCAGGACTGTGAGAGTAACCCCCTCCTATCAGCCCTAACAAAATGTCATTCAGCAAACTGTAAGGGGAATATCATCATGATGTGGAGTTTCAAGTAGAAAGTATTTTTGTTTTGTTTTTGAGAAAAATGCAGATATTGTGTTAAGAAAGAGTCCAGGGGCGCCTGGGTGGCTCAGTTGGTTAAGCATCTGACTTCAGCTCAAGTCGTGGTCTCACAATTCGTGGGCTCCAGCCCCTCATTGGGCTCTCTGCTGTCAGCAAAGCCCCTACTTCAGATCCTGTGTCTCCCTCTCTCTTTCTGCCCCTCCTCTGCTCTTTCTCAAAAGTAGGTAAACATTAAAAAAAACAAACAAACATGTTTTTGGGTACCTGGGTAGCTTAGTCAGTTAAGCATCCGACTTTCGGTTTCAGCTCAGGTCATGATCTCACCGTTAGTGGGATCAGGCCCTACATCGGGCTCTGCACTGACAGCACAGAGACTGCTTGAGATCCTCTCTCTGCCTCTCTCCCCATTCTGTCTCAAAAATAAACTTAAAAAAAGGTTAAAAATTAATTAAACGGTTCATACATTTTGAGATTTCATTAACATATTCTTTATTAAAATATTAATATTTTCAAATGAGTCATTGAACATATACCATATTACATTGAAATATTTAAATTATATTCACGGAAAAGAATATGTATGGATCTTTTTTTTTCCCCATAAAGAGCACTCTGAATAATTGTGTCTTTTTCAAAACCACCTAAAAGTATAAAATTGTAACATTTTAGAGATTGGAAAGATCATAGGCATCACTTAGCCTATTCTGTTTGTTTTCTATACAAAAATTGATCTATAATTTAAATGCCTCATTCAAAAACAACCAACCAGACAATGGTAGAGGGGCACGTTGAGGAATCATTCTATCACATCATGACATTCCTGGATCAACCACATGGATACGCGATCCTGAGTCATAACAATTTTACAATATATTTGGAATAATAGAGTCTAGGGATCTGATCCCACATAAATACAATTTGCTAACATTTTCAGGGACATTCTAAAGCAGCAGGATCCCAACTAGCAATTATTTCTTCATTTTGTACTTTTTAAAGTGTCTAGTCTCCCTCATTACTAACTCTGGCATTACCCCTTATTATTTAAACAAATACCTAAGCTTGACTCACAGTAATGTTTCTTTCCAGCATCTGTTTTCATGCTTCCTCTGGCCATCACTCAGTTACCACAACACCTTCCAAATGCAGTACTTTGATGAGTACAGAGAAGCTTGAGAACCAAGAAGAATACTTTTCTGTCCCATTAGGAGCAAAAATTTTGGGGGTGCCTGGGTGGCTCAGGTCTGACTTCAGCTCAGGTCATGATCTCACAGTTCTTGAGTTCGAGCCCCGTGTCAGGCTCTGTGCTGACAACTCAGAGCCTGGAACCTGCTTCAGATTCTGTGGCTCCCTCTCTCTCTCTTCCTCTGCTCGCATTCTCTCTTTCAAAAATAAATAAATTTTTTAAAATGCTTAAAAAAGAAGCAAAATTTTTGATGAATTCCCTTCCAGAGTAACAAATTCAATTATTTACCCATTGATTCATTTAAGAATTCTTTCTGGGACACATCTCAACCCTCAGGTGCTGGATTACCTGCTGTGGAGAATCAGAGCTAAATAAGACATTGTCCTTGGACTTGTGGGGCCCATAGTCTGGTGAGGCCAAGATGTATACACTAGGCACTGTGGATACAGGGCAGAGAAAGCAATAAACAGATATTAGCCAGGTGCTTTGGGGAGTAGAGGAGAAGGAGCCATATCTGGGAATCATAAGGAAAAACTTTGTCTAAATATGCAAAATCCAATAAGTGAGGACATCAGGTCCTAAAACTCTTCCAGGAACAATTTCATCCCCTACAATGGAGAAGACACAGCTGAGAACCAGCATCTGGGCATTCTGACCAGAAGAATATCAACCATCATTGCCACATCCCCAAACAATAGAGAGGTGGGTCTCAAGATCCCTGGAGTAGGGATAGAAGGTCAGAATTAGAGAGAATGCTCCAGAGAGAATCTACCAGAGGACCAACCCAGACATCTGTAAGCCACTTGAGCAATAGTCACTAGACAGCTTTGAAAATACATTCTCAGCTGCTCACGCAGGCAGGCAGACCAGCGTAGACTGACTCTGGGAGACACATCAGGCACAGGCGCTTTCTAACATTCTAGATACATTTTGGTCAGAGGAGTAAACTGTCACTTTACACAGCTGAGGTTGAGGCATAGCAACCAGCATTTTCTCTTTACTGGAGCTCTTGCAGCACCCAAGCCAGTGTGCTCTCCCAGATCTGCACGTGCCTGGGAGATGCCCGAATGGTTATATTGACTAACTCTCAGACCCCTCAGACCTTGTCGAGTGCCTCTCAGGGCTAACACTAGGGTGAGGACAGCAAGGCACATAAGAGGCAAAATACAAGGAGATGCTCACTGCCAAGAACCCACCCTGCACTTGCACCATCTGAGAGAGTGCTACCTGAGACCCACCTCTCCCCAAAGAGTGGCATCCAAATTCTAACAGGTGGAGGAAATTCTATGACAGGTAGATACTTGACATCTACTGTGGGACAATGAGTAGTCTGGTCAATTTCCCAAGGATCTATGATTAAAATTTCCCGTTGACCAAGAACCAAAGGCTATAGTATTCCTAATGCCTGGTCCAAACATGGATTTTCTGATTTATTTTTTTTAAAAGAAAGATTTAATTCATCCCTTAACTAGCCACCTTCCACAAGCCCCTTTCCCTCTCCCCAACTGAAAATGCATTTCACAGCCCCTGCTTGCTCTGTTCATTGAAAACAGAGATTCAAAATATATGCCCTCTGAGAAAAGATTTCCACGTAAGGATAGTTTTCTAATTCTGTTGTGGCTTAAGCCTTGGTTGTAACACCTGAGTCCTGCTAAGGAGAACCAGCTCTCATGTTCAAACACAATTTTAGGATTAGTGCGCACCTATCCCAATGCCCTCTGGCTCATTCTCCGGAATGAGGCTTGAAATTGGCAATCATTTTTATAAACAGAGTGATAACCGCAAAATAGTCAACAAATGAAATATATGGTTTAACAACTACATAATCCAGAGAGAAAACATAAACATTATTATTTTCATAATACATCTGATTTTTTCTTTGTGATCCAATTTGCTTTAACTTCATTATTTTTCATTTTTTTTAAAAAAAGAAGGTGAGTATGATCATAAATTTGTATCCATGTTTGTCTTTTCACTAAACTCTTTTTCTTCTATCTTCATTCCCACTAAAAAAGTCCTGTTTGGGAAAGAGGAACAAAATAATGGGAAAAATTGTTTACAAGGCAAGAAAGATGCGTTTCCTTTATATAGTAGTGCTACTTCAGAAGAAATGGGTAGACTTTCCTCAAAGGACCAAAGAGAGAGAGAGAAATAAGTATGCTGTATTTCATAGAATCATGCATTTTTAGATACAAGATGAATTACACCTGAGACAGAGTACATTCTTTCCTTAACACGTAAGTCATAGCTTCTCACGGAACGTTTTTTTCAACACAGCTGAGGATGAGCCCTGTGACAAGAAGTCCCTTCTTCTTCGCTCCCAAGCGAAGTCCATTTGCCACCATTTGCAATATCTCCTTTCACTGAATCCCCACAAAAATTTTGTGAGGTGGGGTAGATATTTTAATCCTATTTTGCAGATGAGAACACCGAGACTCCGAGGGTTAAGGAAACTCGTTCCAGGGCCCAATTTTTGTTAGTAGCAGCGCTGGGCTTTGAACCAGGGGATGTTCTGAATGCAGGTCCACACTTGTCTTCATACAAACGAGGCTGCTAAATCCAGATGATGACTGCGTTTATATGATGATTATGCTCAATGGCGATAAACCAAAATTATGTGTAGCCAACACGTTATTTCTGCGTGGTTGCAAGAGCAACCTCATCCTAGAAGCATTTACCACTTTGAAAAGATGGCTTTGTGAAGATATCGATGTTGTGGCCAATTCTGTAAGAATTTCTCTTCTGTCAGGAGAGAAAACTGGGGTGTGGGCAGACGTGGTTGTGCTGGCAGTTCTGTCTGCTTCCAGTTCTATCTCCTATCTTTCTCACCTATTCTGTGCCCTGGGAGGCTGACCTCTATGAACTGCATGAAGGCTGACCCTTCCTCCCCCTCTGGGAATTGGTTCAGCCACAGAAGTCTCTGGCAGGGGGCAGTGGGTGGCAGGCGATTGTACTTTGTATTTTTCCTCCCAGCTGTCCACTGGCCTGAGGGTTGGCAGAGACTGTATTCCTGCTCAGAGGACTACAGTTTGCCTTCTTCGGCTTCAGCTCTCTTTCTGTCTCTCTCCTCTCCCTCCTCCTCCCTCTCTCTTCCTCTCTTCCTCCTCTGTTCTCCCTTTCTCTCTCTCCATCCTTCCCTCCCGTCCCACCCCCCTTTTCTCTCACTCTTTCCAAGAAATCCCTCAACCCCCTTGAATTTGCTGGCTGACAGTGGTTGCTCAGCCTGGGGTTCCCTTAGAGAAGAGCCTGAAATAAAGGCTGTGTACCTGTGTGTTTGCTTGGGCATGTATCTCAGGAGGCAGTTGTGAGAGGTGGGGCGAGTGAAGGCGAAGGAAGTAAACCCCAACACAAGGATGAATTCTTGAATTGGCCACTGCTGTCGTCAGTTGGTGCTTAATCCCTCAGAATCTTCTGAGGAGTCTTATGGAATGTATCCCAGAGCAGTCAGCTAGGGAAGAAATAGGGAAGTGGGCATCAACTGGCTTCCACTCCCCCCTCCTCAAGGGTGGCACCCTGGCACTAACTCCCCATCTCCAGGCTGGGCATACCTGAGTGCCAGGCAGCCCAGCCGCTGCATCAGAGAAACCCCAGCACAGGATAAGAGAGGCATTGCAGAGCAGGTCAGCGGCAGAGAAGCTGGTAGAAGCCCGCGTGGAACCCTTCTCTGTGGTAGTGGGAGGAAGGAGGAGGGCAAGAGGGCTAGTGGAAATGGCGTCCTGCTTGTGCTAGCTCTGGAGCTCTTCGTCACCCTCTTGTTTTGTTTGTTTGTTTTTACTTAACCCCACTGCTGACTGTAAATGGTTCCTTCTTTAAAATCTCCGCTGCCCCATATGGTACATGTGCTTCCTGTTATAACCCTGTCCTGCTTCACTGGTATTCTGTGTCCTTTCAAGCCTTCCTTCAGAGACACCTTCCTCTCCTTTCCTCTCTGTTCTCTCACAGACAGTAACTCCTAATGGTTTTATGCTCCCCTCTTGTAAGGGCTGGAATGTTTATATTCTTTTTGGAATCTCAGAATATCACCCTATTTCGAAATAGGTTTTTTTTGCAGATATAGATCATTGTTAAGATGAGATCATTATGGAGTAGGACAGGGCTTTAATCCAATATCACTGTTGTCCTTGTAAGAAGAGAGGAAACGACACAGACACAGAGATGCGGGAGAAACAGCCTTGGAATATGAAGGCAGAGAGATACGCCTATAAGCCAAGGGAAACCAAAGATTTCCAGCCATCCACCAGCAGATAGGAGAGAGGCATGGAACAGATTCTCTCTCCGAACGCCCAGAAGGAACCCACCCTGCCGACACCTGATCTCACATTTCTAGCCTCCTCCAGAACTGTGAGAGAATAAATTTCTGTAGGTTAGGTCACCCAGTTGTGGTCATTTGTTATGACAGCCTTGGGAAACTAGTACACACCTTGATCAACGCTCTCCTTCCAAGTCCCACGGAGCTCTACAAAGTTTCATGTTCCATTTTCCCTCGGCCCATCAAAACATACCTGTCATGGGTTTATCCTTCAAGGCCATAGCCTTTACCCACTGAGAGTACGTGGGGAGACTGAGCGTCTAGGTTCACAATTAGCTAACATGATGCCCAGGGGCACAGCCTATCTCTTCCAGTTAGACTCTACTCTCTGCTTAAGGAAGCACTTTAAGAACCCTTAATGGCCAATGAGAGGAGAGAGATATAAGCCACTCCTTGAACCATACCCTGCAGGGCACCAGTCACCCATGTTCTGCCAGCTTGAGTTGAGAGGCTCAACTAGTGTGGAGACATCCTCAAATCCAAATACCTGCCCCCCCACCATTAGTTACTCCAGCAGGAGCCACACAGACTACAGGTACACAGTCCACTGCAGAGTAAATGTGTGGATCAGCCAGGTTGGGAAATAGACACCACGGTGTTTGTATCCTGTAAGCACCCCTTTATACACACTTGCTGCTCATTTCCAGCTGTCCTCCTTCCGTGCCTTCCCTGGAACTCTGCTCCACCATGTGATTAACCCTACCAGAAGAAGAAAAAGTCCAGGGTAAGAATATGCCACAGGCTTCCCTTGGGTTTGTTTCTTAGATGTCGTTCTTTAGAGGAAATATCAGGCTAAAATGAAGCTTTGCTTGCCGCAGGTTTTGTTTTGTTGTCTTGTTAGTGTTTGCATATGGCGGAGAGTGGAGACATAGCCCCGTACCTCTCTGCTGCTCCACTCTGTCTCCGCAAGCGTGGATTTGAGAGATGAGCTCACTCACTCCTGTTAACCGGGGACCTGGAGGAAGGTATGAGCCTACTAGAGTGTTGGTCTTCTCACCCTTGGGCTGGGGAGAATGCCTCATCACAGTGTGATATGAGGACCAACCAAGGACATGTGGCTATGGTTTTACAGAGTAGCAGGTGCACAGCAAGCCCAGGGGACCCTTCTCACCACTCTTCCTCCTTTCAGTCCTGTTGGAAGTATCACTTTCCCTGGTTACTTTGGTTCTATTCATTTATGCTTATTTAATTTTTTTGTGTCTTATCCCCCCAACTTCATAGTAAATTCAAGGCCAAACATTACATAGATCATTGTAAAAAAAAAAACACATTAATAATAGCATTTATGAGGCATCCTTATGTCAGATGCCATGCCAAGCACTTCCCTTACCCAGTCCTGACAATGACCACGGTAGGATATGAACCTCACTTTGCAAATCTGAAGTAAGGCTTGCGTCAGATCACTAGTAAGTAGTGACACTGAAATGTACAACAAAGTCTGTCTTAATTGTAGAATCTGTTCCCTTAAACAGTGCTTCTGCCCCACTGTCAGACCTTTAGGAGGGACTCCATAGCGATACTAAAAATTGTAAGCAGAACTTGATCTATGAGACACCATACAAGACATAAATGTGCATGTTAGTGGCAGAACTCACTTGAAAAAGACTTGTGTTAAAATCAAATAAAATTTATTTCATGATTATTCAAAAAATATATTCTCTCCAGTTAGGCTTTTCCCCACTCTGCCACCAAATTACTAAATTCAGTGGTGACTTCTCAGTCAGTGCTCTTGTTTCTTGATTTCTCTGTGGCACTAGATGCAATTGATTAGACCTTTCCTTGAAACACTGCCTTCACTTGGCTTCTAGAACACCATGTCTCTTGAGTTTCTTCCTATCTCACAAAATGGTTCCTTCACTGGCTCCTCCTTTCTATCTGTTAAAGCTGGAGTGCCCCTGGACTCAACCCTTGCCCTCTTCTCTACTCACCCACTGGATGATGTCATCCATTATCACAGTTTTAAATACCATACACTCAGTTCTGCTATGACACAACATAGCATTCCTAAGAATCACTGTGCCCTGCAAAATCCCACAGTGACAACCACGGGGCTTAAATGACAAATGTGACTAGGGCACAAAACTCACACACGTCATTGGTGCATTTACAAAAAGGAGAGCCTGCTAAAAACAGTAGCACAGTTTCACACACGTGAAATGGATAAGACACGCATGAATACTACAATAAACACGGTACTTTACCTTGACAAAGATGAACTTTGCTTGTGAAAGGGGTTGTAGCTTGGGAGTTAGTGTCATGTTATAGAAAGAAAGTTTTCTGAAATCAGTCAGGTAAGGTGCAATGACAGACATGAATGAGGATGGATCCTAATACACAGTGAACTGATGTGGCTCAGGTAGGTGTCTGAGGTGCGTGCCTGTAGTTTGAGTTTTCTTACGCAGTTTGATTCTGCCAGTGCAGTTTTATGCACTTTTTTAGTGTTTCTTCCAGAATAAATTGTACATAATCAAATGTGAAATCCCCATTATGTTTAAATTGTTCCCTACTGTATCAACCTATGTTAGGTCTGCAAAGACACTATATATAAATACGGTCACATTCATAAGTCTTGGGGGTTAGGGCTTCAATGTATATTTTTGAGGAGTACAATTCAACCCATAACTCAGAGTTTGCCCCTAAATTTCTGGAAGCCTCATGTAATGTCACACGAGGATCTTTTTTTTTAAATTTTTATTGACAGTTTCCCATAGTAAAAACTATATTTTACATCATGCCCCAGCACACGCAAGCACACACCCACCTGAAACTCAAGTTCACAGAACTTACTTTGTGTGATATAACCCAATATTTTCTACTTTACTCTATCAGAGAGAAAAGTTGCTATGCATGACCCACTAATTGATTTTATGACACACTTGTGAGTGTGACCTATATTTTGAATAAACACCATTCTAGAATGAGAACAAAAGGTCCTGTTCTATGATTAGATTATGTTCTAAAGGATCCTTCTTAAGTCTATTTATTTGTAAGTAGAAAACATGTGATCACCGTTGATTGCTTGGCATGGGACACTGATAAGCTTGTGTTCTATGATAAATCTTTCTTCTCCATAATTCTTCTATTTTATTTTGAAAGGTTTATTTATTTTTTGAAAGAGAGAGAGAGAGAGAGAGAGCAAGTGGGGAAGGGGTAGAGAGAAGGGGACAGAGGATCTGAAGCAGGCTCTGTGCTGATAGTCGGATGCAGGGCTCGAACCCATGAACTGTGAGATCATGATCTGAGCTGAAGTCAGACCTGAGCCAAAGTCAGACGCTTAATGGACTGAGCCACACACGTACCCCTCTTCGCTATTTTAAGATTCATTCCATTTGCATATGTAGATTCCACACACCCCTCCCACTTTCAGTTTGTTATATTTTCTCACATTTTGGCCACTTTGCAATCTTAAAACTCTCCTTGCCCACTGCTCTATCACATAGCAGACTGGATGAGGTTAACATGCTTACTGGTGCCTCAGAGCAAACCGTGAAGACAGGATAGGCAGGAAGCTAAGGCTTAAAGGCAGAGACAAACTGACCACTTGGCTTTCACCACCTGTCCTTGTCACACAGTTTGGAAAGGGAAGTGCTTCACTACTTTCAGCCTCTGCTAGTTTGTTTTTTCTTTCTTTTAATGCTTATTTTTGAGAGAGAGAGAGAGAGAGAGCGAGGGGCAGAGAGCAAGGGAGACAGTCCAGGCTCCACGCTGGCAGCGCAGAGCTCCATGCAGGGCTCAAACTCACAAATGGTGAGACGGTGACCTGAGCCAAAATCAGGAGTCGGATGCTTAACTGACTGAGCTGCACAGGCGCCCCCAGCCTCTGCTAGTCTTCATGGTCTTCCCGGGGTTTTGCCCTCCTCATCAGCCCCTTTGCCTGGTGGGCTGTCTTTAAGGAGCTCGAAGATTGGTGGTGGATGTCTGGTGCCATCTCCTGCCCCCAGCACCTGCTGCCCACTGGCCCCAGTAGTTGCATTTCACCAACCAAGGCCCTAAGGACACTCTGTTGCAATGGGGGGAACTCCTCCGTCTCACTCCAGCCCATAACTCACTGGATAATCCTGAAGAAATCCATCTCTATGCTCCCGGTGGCTCCGATATTTTGTGGGAGACCAAAGGTCTATTGTGTTAACTTTCCAAAAGAATATTGTAGGCCAGGAAGCTTAAATAACGTGCTCCTGTCACACCATAAATTAGTTGTAAAGTTAGAACCCAAACTTACATTCCTGATTATCCTGGGTGTTTTCCCATGAGCCATAAAAGGTCTTCATCTTTTCACAATATTGCCAAGGGCAGGCCCTGTTTCATCTTCAAATGAACCAGGATAAGTAAAACCTGTTCAGGAAATTCTATTGTTCTCTGAAGACAACCAAGTTTTACATTTGTTGTAAGTATCTACCAAGTTGGGATCTGATCTTTTTTTCTCATAATTCTCCTGGCCTTTCTCCCTAGCAACCCCCCAACACCCCACCCCCATCACCATTCCTCACATTCCAAGTGAGGAATCTGAGCTTGGATCTCTCCTGAAGGAGGCAAAAGAATGACTTTTCTTCAAAGACCAAAATCTTTGCTTTGCATACATTAAGTCTCTCTGAAAGTAGTCTGTGTAAGAATTGGTTTGTCCATTCAATGTGATTTGCTTTTTTTCCTTACACACACAAAAGCTGCATTTAAATTGATGGTGCTTTATAAAATCTACAGCATCTTAAAATTACACACACACACACACACATACACACACACATATGTATATGTATATGTATATATGTATGTATTTCATGGTGGAAATACCTAAAATTACAGAATTTTCTACGAGTTTTCTAGCATTAAAGAATTACATTGGGAACAGTTCTAATAATTTAACTAATGTGTTTTACTTTATTTACTTTTAATTTTTTTTTTTTTAAAGATAAAGAGCGAGCACAAGTGGAGGAGAGGGGCAGAGGAAGAAAGAGAGAATCTTAAGAGGGCTCCACACTATGCGGGACTCAGTCCCACAACCCTAGGACCATGGTCCAAGCCGAAATCAAGAGTTGTGAGCCTGACCCACTGAGTCACCCAGATGCACCACTAATGTGTTTTAGATAAGACTGTAGAGTTTTCTATAAAGACTAAATCTTCTGCTAAGACTGGCTAACAACTGAACCTCTCTCTCTTACCTTCTCTCTACTTTTTCTGGTTCTCACTAAGCATCCCACATTCCACATAATCCTACATACATGCTGCTGATTACACATCCTTCTGGCTTATTGTCTGTGTCTTCAGAGGTCAGAAGATGGGCACATACTTTTATGGAGTCTGTAATCAACGCTTCATGGAAACTGGCTGCCATTGGGGGATGAGAGAAGCTAAGGAGTTTCCCTCTAATTTGCACTCCTGAGTACACCACTCAGTTCTTCTGGAAAACCCCTCTGAGAGAAGTATTTTAGCCTTTAAAAACAAAGGTTTTTCTTCTGCAGTGATACAGAACCTTGACGTTTCAGAACTGAAAGGAACAAAATTCAACGACCCCCCAAAATAACACTAGTGAGAAAATAAGTAAACCAAGTCTAGTATAAACAGAGGCAGAAAATTATTATTTATTACAGAAATAAGGAGTTTAAGGACAAGCAGGAGCTAAGATTAAAAGCAAGAATGGGAGATGTTTTTGAAAAGAAAAATACTTGGCAAGGTCTCCTTGGCCAGCTTACATTAGCCAACAATTTGATTTTGGTTCTGTGAAGTTATTCGTTTCACTCAAAAGAGGGGTTTTCCATTAATAAGTCTAAAAATTATCATATAATAGCATAAGTTCATTATCCATTATAATATTATTAGTGTTTATTCCCACTGTTGTCAGGTTTCCATATGGCTTCTGCGGGATGAGGCATTTATGGTTAGGCTAGGTAATGTTTTTAAGCTGGTATTATGTTTGGTCAACCACGAGTAACAGAGAACCTAAATACAGTGGCTAGACAAAATATGAGTTGACTTATTCTTACATAACAGAAGTTGCTAGTGTGGTTACTGAAGTTGTGTCAGTAATGCAACAATGGAAGGGCCAATGTTTCTGTGATTCCCTAGCCCTGCCTTTTCTTCATGATTACAAGATGGCTGCTGAAGCTCCAACTATCAGATTTACATCCCCCAAAAGGGAAGATATATGTCCTTTTTAATGATGCAAGCAAAGTTTCTCAAAATTCACAACAGATTTTTACTTATATCTGATTGGCAAAAACTGTGCTGCTTGGCCATTCCAAGAAAGTATGGACTTTTTAAAAAATATTTATTTATTATTTTTTAGAGAGAGAGAGAGAGAGAGAGCATGAAATGGGACAGAGTATATGGAGTGGGCTCCATACTGACAGCAGAGAGTCTGATGCAGGGCTCAAACTCACAAACCGTGAGATCATGACCTGAGCTGAGATTAAGAGTTGGATGCTTAACCAACTGAGTCACCCAGGTACCCCTAGACTTTTGAGTAGAGGAAATAAAAGGAGAAAAGTGTTAGAAATGGGTGATGGATCAGCCAACTCACAACATCTGCCAGAGTTCTTGTCTGGATCTTTCTGATACCTGATAATGTGTAAACAACCCTAGCAAGGAATGGCTTTGAGAGTTGAGTTGGCTGAGTTCAACACTTCAGTGTCACCTAGTATTTGGGTTATATTAAAAATGAGAAATCAGATTAAATCTGAAAAGTGGCACTAGTAGGTAGAATAATGGACCCCCAATTATGGCTACATCCTCATGTTCCAAACCTGTGATCTTGTGATGGAGAGATGGGGTGATTATCATGCTATCAAGGTGGGCCCAGTGTTCCTGAGAAGAGAAAAGCAGCAGTGTCAGGGTCATAGGTCAAGAGATAGGATCATGGTAGCAGGTGCACAGAGACAAAGGAGGACATGTGAAGATGCTGTGCTGTTGGCTTTGAAGATGAAGGAAGGGGCCACAAACCAAGGAAGATCACAGCTTCTAGAAGCTGAACAAGGAAGGGAAATGGGTTCTCCCCTCGAGCCTTCTGAAGGAACGCAGCCCTACTGGCTCCTGGATTGTAGGACTTCTGACCTCTAGACTATAAGGTAATCAATCCATGCTAATTTAAGCCACCAAATTTATGGTAATTTGTTACAGCAGCTACAGGAAACTGATACAGTGGCCCAGGTCAGATTAGAATGGAGGCTTCAAAGGCTCTTGAAAAGTGAAAGTTAATGTCTCCTAAGAGTAGGGCTTCAAGCCTCAGAATTATCCTCTATGGGACAATAATAAGTGCTAACACTGAATAATTACTGTGTGATTGCAAAACACAAAGTGCACTGTAGGCATTTCATTACCCCCTTGAAACAACCCTACGAGGTACACACTAATAGTATCTTCCATTTTTCTCAGTACAGATGAATAAATTGCCAAGGGCCAGGGATGGGGGGGGAACTAGGGAGTCGAGCATGGGTGAGTTTGGGGCACATGCTGACACGGGTGTCAGGTTACTGCTAAGGAGGGTCTGGGGACAGTGGTACAGGTTCACCAGACTCCTTGAAAATAGTTGGCTGCTACATCAGTGGCTGGGAACCCGCAAGACCATGTGGGACACAAAGGGTCACTTAGGGGATTCTCCTTGCTCTTTTCATGAACGCTGGGAAGAACTGGACCAAGGACCAGAATTCTAGCCGAACAGCTTGGTGGGAACATTGAGCTGCACAGAGATCCTTTTGTGTTTGTCCTGCACTGGAAGCGTCACCAGCGGCTGGTACTAACAGAGGAAATATACGTCTGTAAAAGGCAATCTCAATAATTTCTCAATAATTTTAGAGAAAAACGACACTACTATCAGAATACCAAGGTGTTCTAGTCTCCCAAAAGTGATGTTTGAACCCTGATGAGGTTCAAACAAACAAACAAACATAAAGCAGCCCTCACTCCTCACGGTTCCGATACAAATGAGTTTCAGTTAGCACAACATGTGCAAAGCACGGGTTGCCTGTATAAATTCTCAAAGGAATGAAAGGGAAATAACCCAGAAAATTACTCCTCAAGAATTCAGATGTTAAAAACATGTTAGGTGCTACTGCCTTGAATACGGTATCTATCAAAAGCAACTATTTTAATAGTGTTCTGAAAATCCTAAAGGGATGTATATATGAAAGCAATTATTTAAGATTTAATGACATTTATGAAGAAAACTTCAAAACCTTCAATTTATTAACTTGATGGTTAGTGAAAGATGTTCCAAATGTAAGGGAAAATATGTTTTTAAAAAGTGGTTGATGAAATTATGCATAAGAATAGCTAACAAACACCAACTATTTAAATGTATTACATGTACAAACATCAGCATCAAAGTGAGGGCATAAGAGTCGCCAACTTTTACGTTATCAGAATGAACATGATCTGAAAGGGATCTCTTAAGTCCATTGTTTAGCTTACCTTGATATATTCTATTTTTGTAAAAAAGGAAACCAAACAAAAATACTTCTTTTCTAAGACCTTCCCTTTTTCTGTGTTTAAACTGGATTTAGAACCATTCAAAAATAACTCGGGGTCCCCGAAGACTAGCTGGGGAAAAAGAGTGTGTCTCATTCTCAGGGCACAGAAGGGGATATACAGGCAAGGAAATCACACAATGAGATGTTCAGGTTTAAAAAGTATATCAGATGAAGGGTCAAGCGGTCAGTTTACATGACTTATGGATGATCATCTGCGATCTTCATGTTTCAGACTCTTTTTACATCATCATCCTTTGTCCTAAAAGATGACAGTCCTGGCTATTACTTCCTGTGTACGTAAGGGGGGCTGGAAGGGAATGAGGCATAACCGGCCTCCTCATCCCCGTTTCCTCCCATGTTCATGGCATATTCAGACTATGACCACAGCTTCCAGGACCCACAGCTATTTCTGGTGACGCCTCAGAGCTGGCACAATGGGAAGTTTGGAATTAACCCATGGTTTTTCCACTTGACACGCTTCCTTGTCATTTCCAATTCGTGTCACCTGCGTTGTGGGACTTCCAATCATGCTTAATATATACTTGAAGGATCTCTCCTGCCCATTTTTAGAATCTTCCAGCGGCAAGCTTTTTTTTTTTTTTTTTTTTCTCATTCAGCACAAGACTTTAAGCACACATATGAAGGATTCATAGGCTCTAACCAAGGTGAAACAAGTCAGAAATGAGAACCAATCGCTAAAAGACGTTACACAAAGAAACTGATTTTGCAATCAATAAATTCGGAAATTGGATCACAACTTGCTGGCCCACCTGTGAAGCATTCTTAGCACACCTTCCTCGATCTCCCAGCTTTCGTGAGATATAGAATTGACATATAATGTGTAAGTGTAAGCTGTTCAGTATTATGATTTGATACCCATGTATACTGCAAAATGACGACCATAGTAAGATTTAGTTAGCACATCCATCACCTGACAGTATTACAATTTTTTTTCCTGTGTGGTAAGAACATTTAAGATCTCTCTTAGCAACTTTTCAAGTATACGATACATATTATTAACTATAGTCACCACAATGAATACTGAGCCCCAGAACTTAATCATCTTAAAGCTAAACATTTGTACACTTTGACCAATGTCTCTCCATTTCCCCCACCCTCAGGCCCTGGCAACCACCATTCTATTCTGTTTCTATGAATTTGTCAGCATTCAGTTTTCTGTGGTCCACCTCTTGAGAGTTACATAATACACTGAATTTTGACATACTTTTCCCAGCCTCTTCTTACCTCACATTGAGCCTGGAACATGAGACTAAAAGAGATACAGCTCAAAGCAAGCCCTTTCTACACATGGAATGCTCCCTTTAACAAACACCCATTAGAGTCCTATTGTGTACAATTCAGAAGTCAATATTTCTTTTTAGGACCTTGTTTTATTTATTTTTTATTATTATTATTTTTTTAATATTTATTTTTGAGACAGAGAGAGACAGAGCGTGAACGGGGGAGGGTCAGAGAGAGAGGGAGACACAGAATCTGAAGCAGGCTCCAGGCTCTGAGCTGGCAACAACAGAGCCCGATGCGGGGCTCGAACTCACGGATAAGATCACGACCTGAGCCTAAGTCGGATGTTTAGCCGACTAAGCCACCCAGGCTCCCCTAGGACCTTGTTTTAAATAAGATAAAAGGGAAATACGATTGACTGCTGGCTCTGAATTTGGCAGGAGGGCTGTTGGGCCATTTGTGATGTCCTAGAAAGAGAAGCAGCAGTCCAAGAACTTTACCCTGCCTCACTTTGTCTGTCCCTGTAGTGGGACTTCAAGGAAAGAGCAGCCTGAATTTCATCCCTGGTGATAACAGAGCTTGGAGAGAAATTTGCTAAGATAATAAAGCTAAGATGCATTAAACACTAAGTATGGAGCTAAGATGCATTAAACACTGAAGTATAGAGCAACTTTCTGAGCTGTTTGCGCATGTTAATTTATTGCCATCTCCTAACTCTAGGAGGCAAGTACTGTTATTATCTCCACATAACGATGCAGTAGAGGCACAGAGAGGCAGGGTCACAGGACAACAGAGTAAAGAGGAACCAGGATTAGAAGGGATGATTCCTAACAGGAGGAGCTGGCCCTCATCACGGGCATGGGGCAAGTACTTACAGAATGGATACAGTTGCAGACACTAGAAGAGAGCTCTGCTTTTCAGAGAAAGGGCATTTGGAGAAGGAACCCTAGCATACAGGAGTTGATTACAGTGATGGAGGCACTGTGAAGAAACTCCCAGGTCTGGGAGGCAGACAGGGTTAGTAGGTATCCAGAAGCTCTTGGCAGAGAGCAGGAACCAGGTGCCAGGTCAGGATCCAGTTCTGGGGGTGGAACGTGAAAGCCCAACATGGACTGTGGTGCTGAAACAAGTCTAGGTTGTTAAGATTCTGATTCCAACTGATTTTAGCGTGTGGCTTTCTTCCCCATGTCACCGAGCAGTTCTCTGTAGGACACCAGCTAGGTGTCCTACGATTCAACTCAAGTCTGATGCTGTCTGCCTGGAAGCGGTGTCAGATTGCACAGGTTAAAGGTTCAGTTCTACAAGACTCCGCCCATCCCCACTCGGGTGCCAGATGCAAGTCAGGTTGTCGCCTGTGCATCTGCCTGGCCACGGATTGGGGGTTCCAACAACCTCATCCTTGGGTTCAATTAATTTGCTAGAGCAGGTCACAGAACTCAGAAATATCTTACTTACTAGACTGCTGGTTTCTTATGAAAGAATATAACTCAGGAACAGCCAGATGGAACAGACGCATAAAGCAAGGTATGGGGAAAGGGCATAGAGCTTCCGTGAACTCTCCAGGCACACCACTCTCCTCAAATCTATGTGTGTTCACCAACACTGACACTTTCTGAGCCACGTCCTTTTGGGTTTTTATGGAGGCTTCGTTACAAAGGCATGATTGATTAAATCATTGGCCATTGATTCTAGCCTCTCTCCCCTCCCTGGAGGTCAGAGCCAATGGGACTGAGTTCCAAACTTCTCATTGCTAGGTTGGTTGGTTCCCCAGGCAACCTGCTCCCATCCTGAGGTGCTTGCCAAACACCCCCGCATGAACATAACAAACGACAACTCTATCACTTTCACGCTTTAAAAATTCCTAGAGTTTTATGAGCTCTGTGTCTGGAATGGGGTCAAAGACTAAATGTCCATTTCTTATTATAAATCACAATACCACAGTTGTCTATGCAGCTACTTGAAGAGAAATTTGAGAACTGGAACTAAAAGAAACCATCTGGTACTATCAAACGGTAGTACCAGATGAGGACTGATCTAAGGAAGAAGGGGGAGAATCGTTACTCAATGGGAAAAGAAGGCCCAGAGCTGAAGAATAATCAAGGAAACTAGCTGGACCTCCCCTCCAGCTTGGCCTTGGCCACTCAGAGCCCAGCTGTTCCTGTTTCTACCCATCCTGACCCAGTTGTGGTCAGATGGCCCAGCTCTTAGCCAGGAAGAAAAGAAGCAGTAGGCTAAATCTGTCAGGAAATCTAAAACCCCCAAACTCCCCATGCCATCCAGAAGACAAACACTGACTGAAAGGACTGAGGCATCCAGCAGTAGCATTTAAACTTGGTCTTGGGGTGCCTGAGTGGCTCAGTGGGTTGAACGTCTGACTTCAGCTCATGTCAAGATCTTGCAGTTTGCGGCTTCGAGCCCCGTGTCGCTCTCTGCGCTGACAGCTCAGAGCCTGGAGCCTGCTTCTGATTCTGTGTCTCCCTCTCTCTGCCCCTCCCCCTGCTCAGGCTCTGTCTCTCTGTCTCTCAAAAAGATATAAACGTTAAAAAAGAACTCAAGAAATCATAATGCTATTTTTTTTTAATATGGAAAGATAAGAAACAACCCAAATCTCATGAGACAGCAACAAAATCAGGAACAGTGTTTAATCACATAGTATACAGTCATCACACATCAGGTTTTCAAGGAATATTTACTGTCCTAGGAAAATACTCATCAAGGTATGACAAAAAGCAGACTAACCTACCAGAATGTTCTCTGGACTTGCTGAGGGAAATTACATTTATGCTTAATAGAGATATTACTCTGGAAAATATAGCCTTGTTTTACATAACAAATACATTGCTTCCAATCATGCAATATGATACACTGTTACACTGTAAAAATAATTGAGATTCATGAAATATAAAAATATTCTTTCACAACACTTTTACGACATTTTTTTTTAAAAAGCCTGTCACCCGAAATGTCTAGAAATATTGAAAATAACTTACTTAGGGTGAATTTTACCCTTTCTATTAACTTTTAAACAACTTGGGTTTTTTTTTTTTTCCTTTTGGAACTAAAAAATTATACAATTTAAAGTTACTACATAGGAACTATAATTATTCGCATACACTCTTTAACACAGCAGATCAATACACATTGGCGTTTACTTTCAATAGATAAAAATGAAAGTAGTTAAATATTTTTGTTAGGTTATTATCTGACCTAACTACCTGGAGGAAAAAAGAAAAACCTCTTTGAGCAGAATTTCACGGTTTGGAACACTTTTCGATGGTGCAGAGTTTCTGTCAGTATAGACTGAGCACCAAATATATGTAAATTTTAACTTCTTGAGGCTTTGAAACTGTAAAGTAGAGATAGGGAACTACCCACACTCTTTTTTTTTTTTTTCTTTTTGCATCATACCCTATGCATGAAATAAAATTTCTTTGGCAAAGGGCACTGAAACCCCACTTCAGTAGACCTTCAGTATTTGCTGATCGGGGAGGTGCGCAAACGTTGTTGATGGTAGGGAACTAGTTTTTATGTTTTTAAAACCTAATGGTGAGGATGGGAGTGGCATGGTGTAAAAGGAAGGTGGGCTTCACTGAAAAAGTGCAGATGGGCAGGCTGATTTCCTTTCATGCACTGACAGAAAGAGACAAGGCTGGAGATACGAGGTCCCAAGCGACAGGAACCTGAGAGAGTCAGGACAGGCTGATGGGTGGGTGGGTTGGGACAGGGCGAGGGTAGCTCACAGGAGCCTCAGGAAGCACAGGGAAAGGAGTGTGATCTGGTCCCAAGAAGATGACCTTAAAGAAGGAAGACAGATGGCAAAGGAAATGGGTCAGCTGTATGGTCAAGAAGCTGGAGTGGGGGTACCTGGGGAGCCCATGGTGTGGCCTCATAGTTTTATTCAAACTAAAGACTGAGTCTTAGGTCTTGCATATTTCCTCATTCTATGTTTTCTGGTCCCCCTTCCCCTCAAGAGATAACAACAACTAATTCAGGCACCACTGGGCAGCTGGGACCCGGGGTCCCGGGTATCATCCCCCGGCTTGTGGCAGAAAGCAGTAAACTGAGAAGATACTGGGGAGTCTATGGGTATTTGAAGGCAGGGAGAGGGGCAGGAGGAGGTCTGTGGACCAAAATCTGCACTTTGCCCCACCAATCTCGGGTCATTCTCGGCAGCGTCTGGATTTGCCCCACCACGTAGGGATGTAAAGGTACACCTGGTACACGAAACCCCAGTCAGGAACGCCTGCCCTCGGTCCAGTCAGCCCTGTGCTCGCTGTCCTCCTGACTCACCACAGGCATTTCTCCCACCCCAAGTTTGTCTTTACGATGTTCAGAATTACATCGCTCGATTGCCAGGATGCTTCCAAATGCATGTGTTCATTTTGGTTGATACTCCTACCTCCTCTCACTACCCACGCCCATTTTTTTTTTTTTTAAAAAGGACCTGACGTCTATAAGTTGATGCTCTGTATGCATTGAAATTGAAAATTAAAAACTACGTGGAGAAAGGAGGAAGCAAGTATACAAGCTGATATCCTCTCTGTAAAAGAGCCAGCCCCAAAGAAATCAATTAAGGAAGATAAATTACAATTATTAATATCTACTAATATCTCAGGAAAAAAAATTCATTTCCATACGAGTTAACATCAGTTTCATTGTATTTGATTAAAAATTGTCTTGTACCTTTGAAGGCAAATAATCCAAAAGATGCACAAATGTATTCATATCAACCTTAGCCAAAATGACATCAGATATCAGTAGCTGTATAAAGGCAATCATTTGGCAAAATCAAATGTGAAAAACAAACACAACGATGCTTGGTCACCAATGTGGAACCTGAAAATCAAGTAGAGTGAAGCAATGTTGAATTAAAAAAAAAAAATGTTTTTAAAATGTGGACTTTGAAATCAGACAGACTTGGATTCAACTTAGTTTAACACTGACTAGCTGTGTCACATCACCTCTCTGTGCTTCAACTTACTCACATTTAAATCTTTGAAAGCTTGCTTTGAGAAATAGGGATAGATGTCTAAGGAAACTACAACAGTGCCGGGTACACAGAAGTCACTCAATAAATGGTATTTACAATGAGCACCTACAATGCTCCAGACACGATTCTAGGTGCTAAAATTACAGTGACGAATGGAAGAGATCTTTGTTTTGGTGACATGTGCGTTGTGGTGGGGGCAAATAGCCAATGAAGAAGTAGGAGAAGAAGGAAGGGAGGAAGACAGGGAGAGAGGGAAGAAGGAGAGGTAGGAGGGAGATTCAGGGAGTGATATTTCCTATTAAAAAAATATCAGAGTAATAAAGGGTATCTTGCAGCAAAGTGTAGTTAGTCTAGCTAAGTAGTCAGGGAAGGATTCTCTAAAGAGGTCACATCGTCTCTGAGTCTTTTCTGATGAAAAAGGAAGCCAGAGTACGTTGAGATCTTGAGAAAAAGCCTTCCAACCAAAGGAAATGGCAAAAAGAAAAGCTGTGAAACGAGAACAAATTTTGCATTCTCCAGAGACAAATTAAAGGCCAATGAGTGATGGGACAAGGGGTACAAGATTAGATCCAAGATATTGGCAGGACCATCTCAGGGAAGTCCTTGGGCCCTAACAAAGTTTGTATTTTATTCTAATTATAGTAGGAAATTATGGGAGGGACTTAAATGGGAGGGTGAGTGATATTATTAAATAAAGTCTTTAAAAAGAGGATTCTGTGTGATGTATGAAGAATGAAGGGGAGTGTCTGTGGGTGGAGAGAGGGTGAAAGCAAGCAGACCAGTTAGGAGGCTATTGGAGCAGTTCAGTTAAGACACAGTGGCTTCTTGGACTAGCCTAGTAGCAGTAGAGGGGGTGAGATGTGGTTGGATTAAGGCTCTGTTTGGGAGGGAGAGATGACTTCCAAGGAATTGATGTGAAGGAATGAAAGAGACCTGGGTTGATTCCCAGATCCTAGACTTGAGCCACAGACTGAACAGTAATGCCATTATTATGACAGTAAAGAGGAGGGTTGGCATGGTTGATGTCAGGATCGTCGAACATATAAGTAGAGATGCCAAGGAGACAGGTAGACACACAGGCTGGAGATCAGGAGCACTCCTGGGAGATAATATTTATATCAGGTATAATGTAAAGTGCATCATGTGAAGTGTCCAATTCAGTTTTGCTAAATTGAAAAAAAAGTTTGAGCCCAATAACAAGAGATATTCACTGGTTTTCAGGAAATTAGATCTTGAAAACTTTTATTTAACTGACTCTTAAGCTACTTTTATTGACACACAAGGGTTGGCTCAGTGAAAACTATGATTTGCCTGTGGTCAGCAAAATGTGATAGAAGCAAGTAATGATTCCGTTGCAGTATCAGAAACACGGTTTCCATACTGACAAAACCCATAGAGCAAGCACAGTGTCCTTGATTCTAGATAAAGTGCTGCTTCACTGGTTCACATCTTGGGATAGGTGTAGTTAAAATCCCTTCTTCTGGAAGGAAAAAAAGAGAGAGAGAAACACCCACGGGGTTTTATTTTTCTTGACACATCCAATGCTATCCAAGCTGGCCTGGCAGGCATCATGACAAACTGATTTGAGTTAGATTCCTCTGTTCTTCTCTGGTAGGATCCCGGTGCTGCCATCAGGGAGCATCTAGTTTATGAGCGACTCGCTTAACACACATGAGACACAGGCAAAGGCAACGTAACTGCGTGAAAGGGACAACAGTGTGTGTGCGTTTTGATCTGTGCTCTCGGTTGCTTTTCTCCTACATGTTGCCAGCACTGGTGACACCTTCTAGGTGAACTACTCTCAGGGGAGAACAAATCATCCCAAGTCAAAGGAGTTTGTGAAATTTCTAACTGGGTTTCTTAAATGCAGAGCATGCACAATCATCTGAAAGCCAAAGAGCTACTTACTTATAAGAACTAGATTTCTCAAAATAAATAAACAAACAAACAAACAAACAAATGGGTTCCATGGAATTCTAAGAGCTGAGCTTTAGGGATCAAGAACCAAGTTTGGTGGAACGAGCACTTGGTTTGGACTAACTTCCACAGAATAGTAAGGAATACCAGTCGATGTATCTACCTGTCCATCCGAAAAGGAAATGAAGATTTACCAGTGAGCCAGAGGAAGAGATTCAGAGATGATTAAGACAGGGTACTTAAAAAGAATAACGTAACTGATGGCAAAATCTGGTCCCTCTGGCAGTCAAACCGTATGTGGAATGTGGTAAAGACACTCGTTAGGTTTAGGAGACTTCTAACAGCACCTTCCAAGGCAGAGCCCAAGAGGACAGGGAGTCTCATAGAAAAGCTTTGAATTTGAAAGACGTTGGAGCAGTTTGGCTCTTGGATCCAGATTGGCAATGATGGGGGGATGTGTCTGAGCAGACAGGCCTTAGCACAGCCTTGCAAAGTCCTGCATGGCACTGAAGAATAAGGAGAGGCAATTGAGAGTTTTGAATACCCAGGCAAGGGTGTAGAGGGAGTATGGGAGCTGGTAAGTCACGAGAGGTCTAGGAGCAGGGCAGGAGGACACAGCAGTGTTGGCTTCATGGTTGATGGGGGTCAGGTCAGAGCCCAGAGTCCTCAACAGCACAGCTAGCCTTCCACATCAAAGGCCAGGCAGGAGGGGAGATGCCTTAAGGATGCAAGCCATAGTTCTCCAGAGCCCAGAGCATGACTGCACAGTGGCCGTCAAAGGCAAAGGACTGCATAAAATCCCAGATTATTATTATTATTATTATTATTACTTTTAATGTTTATTTATCTTTGACTGAGAGAGACAGAGAGAGCATGAGCAGCGGGGGAGAGACAGAGAGAGAGGGAGACCCAGAATCCGAAGCAGGCTCCAGGCTCTGAGCTGTCAGCACAGAGCCCGACACGGGGCTCGAACTCACAGACCGCGAGATCATGACCTGAGCCAAAGTCAGATGCTTAACCGACTGCACCACCCAGGCACCCCCAAACCCAGATTATTTCTAAGCCCCCTACACACTGAGGTCACTCCTAGGGCATAAAAGGGGGAGAAACTCTGACTATGACTGCCTCCTTACAAAGAGAGGCAACATCTTAAACTGGAAGTAAGGAGCTACCTTAATGTGGAACTATTAAGAGCTTTAGGTTATCAGTTATCAGGACAAGTGAAGTTGACAAGTGGAACTGAGCTGAGGTTAATCACACAAGAATTCAAAATGTTACACTTCTTCATATTTGATTTGCGGCTGTACATTTGGAAATGGCTGCGTGGCCTGAGTTACGATACACCGGCTGAAAGCTGCACGGCATTTCAAAGTTGGGCGACAACGAGTGAGGCCAGGAATGATGAGGCAATGGTTAGGGAGGAGGGGAGGTGAGCTGGCCTCCACAGCAGAGAGGGGAGGGTGGGACGCTGGGCCAGAGGCAGTGCCAGAGCCGCATAAGCAGAAACCTGCTGGGTGAGACCTGAGGTCAGCAGAGGGCTCCTGTGAAAGGAGAAATTGCATGCTGGGAACGGGGAGCCCCACAGCGGAGAAGTTCACAGAGTCACCTTTCTTGCCCCCCCCCCCACCATGCTCCCTAGAGAGATTACTCCTAAGGTCACTGATGGGAGGTCGGTGCCGTGGGCCCTGAGCCTGCCTGTCTTCTAACGGCACCCTTGACTGATTGGACTGAGGGTTATACATACAGAACCCAAACAGGCCAACCTGGAGCCCTCTCCCACGGGTCTGGAACTGGGACACAAGGACTCTAGTTCATTGGCTCTCAAAGCTTAATGTACACAAGAATCATGTGAGATTCCCAAGCTCCAAAACCATATCTTTGGGGCTGGAGCTGAAAAATATTTGATCTTCAGGATCTGTGATCTTCAGGGTGTATCTGCAGCAGGTTTGAAGCACAGGACACTTTTTTTAAAAAATTTTTTATTTTTAATGTTTATTCATTTTTGAGACAGAGAGAGACAGAGCATGAGAGGGGGAGGTTCAGAGAGAGAGGGAGACACAGAATCCGAAGCAGGCTCCAGGCTCTGAGCTGTCAGCACAGAACCCGACGCGGGGCTCGAACTCATGGACCGCGAGATCATGACCTGAGCCGGAGTCGGAAGCTCAACCGACTGAACCACCCAGACGCCCCTACAGGATACTTTTAACAAGTATCCCCAGTGAGTCTAAGAGGGGAATGCCACAGATCACAAAGTGAGAAGCAGGCCTCTGGGCTGGGGGCTTCGCTAGAGCTAAGGTGGACGTTTTTAGCCAAACAAATGATGAAGCAGAAGAAGGAGGTCTGTCTATAGAGAGAAGCATAAAGCCAACATGCGCAGAGAAGTTGTGCGGCAGGTGGGAAGCTGGCTAACCCATCACCCTTCCCAACCCTTCCCTCCTTGCTTACCTCACTCAAGTAGAGACTAGAAACTCTAAACACCTGTGCCCGGTCTCCTTTGAAACCAGCAGGTCATATGACAAACTTTTGGCCAGTGAGAGGTACACGGAAGTCTGCTGTGTTGGGGGAGCACATTTTGGGAAAGCTTTTGCCTTCATGACGGAAGGGTAGCCACAGGGCACAGTTGCCCATCGTTGCGCTTCTTCCTGCACAACATCTGGGCCAAGACATCTGTAATCCATGAAGCAAGACCCACAAGCAGAGTCCACACACTGAGAATGCAGAGCAGGAGAAGGGCCTCCAGTCACAGACCCAATCCCCCCCCCCGCCCCTTGCGGGTGGTGCATATATACAGTGGAGTATGTTTACATCTTTAGTGACTTCGTAGGAGGGTAACGAGGACCAGGAGGATAAAACTGTAGACCTTCCAGGGAGTCCTGGAGCTGTATCAGTGGCAGGAGGAGGATCACTCACTGCCCCTGGTCTCACCCAACCACGAGGTAGAAATAGTTGAGAGCAAGGAGGCATGTATAATAATCAGCTCAGAAGCAATCTCAATGGGGGCAAGGGGTGCCTGGTGGCTCAGCTGGCTGAGCGTCCGGCTTCAGCTCGGGTCATGATCTCACGGTTGATGGGTTTGAGCCCCATTTCAGGCTCTGTGCCGACAGCTCAAAGCCTGAAGCCTGCTTCGGATTCTGTGTCTCCCTCTCTCTCTGCCCCTGCCCTGCTCGCGCTGTCTCTCTCTCCCTCAAAAATAAATAAACATTAAAAAAAAGTTGAAACAAAAAGCAAAAAACAAAAAACAGGGGCATTCTCAGATCATTAAAAAGAGAGCTAACTGCCTATCCAAGAAAATGAATCTGCTGGATTTTCCTTACTAGTATAATGAAGTACCTTTAAAACATATACAGTTATCCTATAGATGATGTCACTATATTATAGTTATAGGCAATAAGAATTTAAAGACCTCAATTTGCAAAAAAAAAAGAAAGAAAGAAAGAAAGAAAGAAAGAAAGAAAGAAAAGAAAAGAAAGAGAGAAAGAAAAGAAAGGAAGGAAGGAAGAAAGAAAGAAAGAAAAAGAGAAAGAGAAAGGAAAGAATAGGAACCCCCTCCCACTAAACTCAGTAGGAAAGGTGATTAAACTCCTTGGATGAAACCAGAGAGCACTGCCACAGAAGGATCTCAGTCTGAACAGTGGCTCAGGTTTGAATCACCATGGCCTGTACAACCAAGTTCAAGGACCCACCCAAGTGAAGAAAGTTTCCATTGATCTGAAAATCTTTGGGACAGTACAATAGCTGAACACCTAGGAAGGCAGACTTCTTAAAAATCTTAAATAATAAGATTGAGAAGCAACATCAAATCTGAACTTTTTAAATCAGGAATAATGAGAAGGTTTTTAAATAGTTTTGTAACCACAGTGACATTTCGCGTTGTGCTGTTTGCTTCCTAAGGTGGTAAATAGTATATTAGTTTCCTGTGTCTACATGACAAATCGCCACAAACTTAAAACAATAGAATTGGATTCGCTTACAGTTCTGGAGGAGGACAGAAGTCTGAAATCAAGGTCTGGCTGCCTCCAGGACCTCTAGGAGACAATGTAGCCCTTGCCCCCTCCAGCTTCTGCTGGCTCTAGGCATTCCTTGACACGTGACCACATCACTCCAATCTCTGCCGCTGTGGTCACATGGGCTCCTCCTCTTCTGTGTGTCTGTCTGCTCTCCCACTGTCTTTCCCCTATAAGGACACTTGTGATTGGATTAAGTCCCAGCCAGATAATCCATGATAATCTCCCTGTATCAAGACATTCAACTAAGTCAGCAAAGATCCTTTTTCTTTGCAAGGTTACCTTTAGGTTCTAGGAATTAGGACCTGAAATCTTTGGGTGGTCAAAAATAGGCCTACTACAAAGAGTTACTAAGAAAATTTGATAGACCTGACGTGTGATTTTAGATACATTTAAGCTTATAATCAATGTGTAACAGCTGAGGGAGTTATATTTTTATTTATTTGGACAGTAAGTATGTGAATATTTTTTTTAATTTTTTTTAACGTTTATTTATTTTTGAGACAGAGAGAGACAGAGCATGAATGGGAGAGAGCCAGAAAGAGAGGGAGACACAGAATCCGAAACAGGCTCCAGGCTCTGAACTGTCGGCAGAGTGCCCGACACGGGGCTCAAACTCACGGACCGCTAGATTGTGACCTGAGCCGAAGTCGGATGCTTAACCGACTGAGCCACCCAGGCGCCCCAGTATGTGAATATTTAAAGGAATGCTACTTGTTAATTTTAGGGGCACCTGGGTGGCTCTGTCAGTGGCTAGTGTCCAACTCTTGATTTCCACTCAGGTCATTATCCCAGGGTCATGGCCTCGAGCCCTGCCTTGGGCTGGGCACTGAGCCTGGAGCTTAAGATTCTCTCCCCGCTTGCACTCTCTCTCTCTAAAAAGAACACAAAGAAGTTAATTTGAAATAAATAAGATGAATACATTAGACCCTCAACAAAGTGCAAATGGTAATGAATATTCTTCTCCACACAAGTCTCTTGGATTTTAACAAGTATTAATATTTTATACTTGATGTCTCTCTTGATTTACTCTGTATGTGTGTGTGGGGGGGGGGGGGGGCGGGGGGCAGAGTTGGGTTTCAGGAACCCTTCCTAGACTATTTCTCATTCCTGACGTACAACATGAGGAAGAAATTGGAATTAATACACAAAGCAAACATATGTGCACACCCACATGCTTTCCCCACTCATGACAAGAGCTAGAGAAGCAAGAACAGGCACTGAACACGTTGGGTCATTCACAGCAGTGGGCAGTGGGCCAGCTGCCGCTACACAAGAATAGCTTCTGAGGTCACCGACTGTTGTTTGCCTCATAATGACTCGCGTCTTGTGCTTGTGGGTTTTGGTTCCCTTAACAGTGGGTCACAGGGCTGCTACAGAACACTTTGTGTTGTTTGTTTTCACTCACCATGCTCAATGCGTTCTGGGTTTTAAATCTCCTTTTTGAAGAAGAATCGTTGCCTAGACGCAAGAGTACAGGATATTCGGGTCCACGGGGCACGCGACTGAGTTCAGGGGTTGCTCGTCATGAACTTGATGGATGAACTTGATGGATACATCAAGCTCTGAAGAAAGAAAACAAAACAAAAGTTTTGCCCTAAGGCATCAGCTCCTCTCCTCAGCATATTGGATTCCTAAAATCATTTCCTTTCCTGGTCCCTGGCACTTCTCTTCCCCCAAAGATTTCCCACCCATGCCTCCTCAGGGTTTTCTGCGTGTCCGAGCAGATAAGCTGGTCCACCTCATAGAACTTGCATAAGTTGGGCAAAGTGGGGCTCTCCGAGGAAGTGGAGTCTCGGAGGCACTTAGAATGTCTTCCCTGCCTATTGCCCTTTTGGTTATTTTGTGTCTACTGAAACCACATCCACCACTGAAGAAGATTTTTCCTTTAGTCCTCTTTCAGTTTGCTATGTGGTCAAAATGTTGGGCCAACGCTTTATTTCATGTTACTTTCATTTTTGAGAATGACTTTACTGAAAACAATGCAGCAGATGAGTCATAATAATTCAAGGTCATTAATTCGCTAGGTTACACCAAATGCTACAGAGTATTACTAATTATGTTGTACGTATATGGCTTTTGAGATTCAGGATATGTTATACCCAAGAACTCAGTCACCTTCCTTATCATATAATCAATTCAACATGCCTGGCACCTTTTTTTTTTTTTTTCTTTTTTCTTTTTTTTTTTTTTTTTTTTTTTTTTTTTGCAGCTGAGGACTTTGGAGGGAGATACCTTAAGTGATTTACTCTGGGTCACAAAGAGGTGTCCTTGTCAGAGAAGAAACATGCTCTTTTATGGTGACTAAATAATGTATAAATCACTTCAAACAAAAAACACGTAATGCTGAATTAGTATTTCTTTAGTAACTAAAACAGCATTTCCTGAATTCTCTGGAAGTTTCCTTGGACATCTTCCACTGGAGTACAAATGAGCCCCAATCCAATGAATTCTTGGAGAGGAAATGACGTTATGAAAGGACTACATGGCATTTTTGTTTGCTTGTTTGTTTTTTCAGGAATATGTGGATGGACGTGAGACAAAAAGTAGGCAGCCAAGCGCATTTCATAAAATTGAGGGGGGTGAGGGGGAAGATCAGTTAATGATCAAGACACTCCCAACTGGGAAGGTAACAACGTTTGCTTTTTCAGCCCTAATAATATGTGTGCTTTCTAATATTAAGCCTTCCAGCTTTTTAACGAAAATGACCATAGCAAATTGGAGGGGTGTGCTGAAATAGCACAGACATGGAAGTTCTCCAGGGAGTTTCAAGTTCCTGCTTGAAGATTATATTTTAAACACATCTTGACTGCTTAGTCACTCACATGCCCGGGCATTGCAGGCATTTGCCGTCTGGCTGAAGTCTTCCTCTGTGGAAATTTCTCTTAGTGCTATTGAGAACAATGTATATGCAATCACAAAAGTCAATGCACAGGGTAGTGACTAACCTGAAATGCCTTGAGAGAAAATGGGGAAATTTCACAAAGGTCCCACCAGGGCTGCAAAATAATGCGCCTTGCAATTGGGGGAAATGGTCACATAAGCACATAAGATCAATGACTAGGTGGAGTGGGAAATTTCACTTCCCGGTGGGTCCTGATGGCAACAATGTCAAATCACCCCAAAGCCAGTGTCACCAACAAGTCCCCACAGGCTGGACCTGCGTTACCCCCCGAAACATGACAAAACTCACCCAGAGATTCTCACTTGTGTTCTTCAAAACTACAGTTTTCAATCAAAATAAAATTTAAAACGCTCATATAGTCGCGCATACACATACCCATCAGTATTGATGTCCTTACAGAATATAGTATAAAGAACATAGAATTAAGAACCAGAACACCAGGACTGAGAACTACCTTGACCTCTGTCCCCCTGGAAATTCTCTGAGCTTCAGTTTCCTGTTTGTAATGTGGCATAAGAATGCTCTCCTTACCTAGGTTGTTATGAAAGTTCAAATGCGGAAATCAGTGTGAATGCACTTTGGAGACTCAGTAGCTATTTATACAGAACTATTATGTCCAGCAATGTAAGAAAACTGAGTGTAAGGGGGAAACCTCTGTATTCACTGATGCTATGGCCGTGCTTACAAAACATGAAAGCAAGACCAAGTCTGGAGCTACAAGTAAGGCAGTGAGGGTAAGGGGTACAGTCCCACATGCCTCCTTATTGTATTCTCTTTGCCGGACAACTTAGAATAAGGCAGGAGTCCTCGGGGATTATCCACATTCCTCCCCACTTATTTCACCAGAGGCTCCTCTGGGTTAATGATGCCCTTACTAAGACGAAGATACGGTCTTGATAACCCAGGCAACTAAGCCCGTAGGCGTTCGAGCCAGACTACCTAGGTTCAAATTAGGGTTCTGCCGTTTTCTAGCTGCGTAACCTTTAGAAAATTGCTTGGTCTTTTTGCATCTCGTTTTCCCCAGGTGTGAAATGGGGAATTTCTACCTATGTAGAAAATTCTTAGTAAATGTTACTAAAGCCTAGTCTGAACGACCTCAGCCAGCTAAGAAGAAGGCAGTGTGTAGGGAATGTTTCCCGTCTTTTTAATACTTGAATAAGCTGATGTTTTTTTCCCCCGGAGCAACACAGCTTCTAGTCCCCACAGTGTCCCCAGGCACACCAGGCAGAGGCTTCCCTTCCTCAGGACATTGTCCTAACCCCAGTGGGGGAAAAAAAAAAAGTCTCTAATGACCCTAGAACTGAGCAGTCAACAACCTCTTCAGCCTTATGTGACAGTCCTTTCTCTGAGATTCAATCCCTTTTGTGAAAAAAAAAAAAAAAAAATCAGTCGTTGGTTTAGAACTTTCCAAAACCCCTCATAAAACTGAAATATTAGCGGGTTTTTTTTTTTTCTTTTTCTTCTACGTCTTCAGACTGGCTTCAGGGTCAGAGACCTCATCGCAGCCTAGGGCCTTATACTGGGCCAAGGAGAAATAATGAACCAAACACAGTGCAATCTCAGGTTCCCAGGGACGGGGACGGATAACAAAGCCCTTGTCAAACACATAGCTGGTGAGGCTTGCACTTTCTGGACAAGTTAGCACTCTTCCAACAACCTCTCCCCACCCAGAGAACCCAAAGGTGGTAACACGCAGCGTGAGCCTTCTCTGCAGTAGAGCCTCCATTTGGAGCAAGGATGCTTCTGCTTGCCTCCCATCCCACTAGCCAAAAAAAAAAATATATATATATATATCGATTTTTATACGGTTGAAACATGACACCTAAAGGCAGAAAAAGCAGTGAGAGGAAGTCCCTACTAACGGGAATCGGGAGTAAAACGGGCACAAGCAGAACCCGAGCAGCCACACTCCCTTCTCGGACACTGACTGCTCCCAGGATCCCGGCCCAGACAGGCCCCACGACACCACCAAGCCTCCCTCCTGGCTCGGGTCCTCGTCCTCTCTCTCCTCTCGCTTCCCGCCCCTTCTCTAGCCTCCCGGGCCCTTTCTTCCAGGCCCCTTCGCCCCGCGCTGTCATAAAGGAGTTGCTTCTCTGCTCCCAAATCACGGAACGGCAATGCAGCCACCTGCTCTTTTGCATGTGTGTTACCGGGGTGACCCCCTTGGTTAGCCCCATCATGTACCTCTGGGGGTGGTTTAGCAGTTTACGCCTCAGCGAGAACAGGAACCAAGAAGTTCCCTTCTCACAGGAGTTGTAACTTGACCTCCTTCTCAGAACAGAGATAAGAGGGATGTGGTTTTTACTTACAGGCCTAGAGGCACATCAGACGCTCATTTTACGGATGCCAAAAACTGGAAGCCTCAGAGAGACAGATTTTAGAAGAGGCTTTACATAAGGAGAATCTCCTAGGGTGTCTTAGAACCCGGGGACAAGTAAATGGCACCTGAGTACCAGGTCTGGCAGGAATCTCCCGAGATGTACCAGAGGTGTGTCTGTGCACCTAAATCCCCCTGGGAAGACTGAGTGTGCAGATGGGGATAATACCTTAGACAAGCAGAGCGCTTTGGTTTACAAAGGACTTTCATTTTTACAGTCTTTTCTCATCTGTAGAACCTGATGGGGTAGGCAGGCTGTATATGACAATTTCCACTGTAGAGGTGACAGAATGAATGCTCAGGGAAGCACACGGTGACTTCTAATTTCCCACAGCGAGCCAGGGGTGTGTGGGTAGACTTTTCTTTCTGGACTCCTACTATTATGCTCTTTCTACAGAAGGAAGAGGGTCCGACGGTGGTGGGGAAGCCAGAGAGCAGGAGAAGGCCGGCACCTGCCCTGCCCGAGGAGTTGCTGCAGCCAGAGTCGCTCTGGGACACAAAACAGCCACGAGACCCCTTCTGTTTGTGCGGCTGCACCAGCGTCAGGCCCCTACAAGGAGGCTTCCTGACTGCTTTTCTAGAGAACGCCTCTCTGAGGCGGGAGACGATCGGAGATGCCCCAGGGTCCAAGGTTTTCCCTCGACACATCACCCTCAGTCCCTCCTCTCGTTTATCATGTTTATGACCACGGCCGGTATCTGGGAGGGCAACACGTGATCCACTGTCATTCCTTCTTCGGTCACCAGCCGCATCCTCAGAGCACGCTCCGTGCCAGGCCGTGCTAGGCGCCCGGAACACAAGACTCAGTAGGGCTTAAGTCAGGAGCTCAGTGGAAGGATGTCAAGATGGAAACAAGCAAGTACAGATCGTTTATAGAGGACAACGGGGGGAGGGGTGGCAAAGGAGAACAACGTAGCAAACACATCATCAGTTTCCTAAGCTGAGAGGAGGAAGGGGGTAGTATCATGCTTAAGATGGCTGCCATTTCCAAGTCTGGAAGGACATCACCACAAGAAGGGCTGAGGCTTCTCACGGAGGGGCAGTGCGGAGCTGACAAGAAGGAAGCGGGTTCTGGAGTCTGGCATACCTGAGTTCCACCCTGTGGTTCCCTGCGCAGGACTGGTCACAGTCCTGCAAGTTTGCCCTGTTGACCGGTGCCCACAAAGGGGCGGTAATAGTGCCCGTGACACCATGCTCTGGGAGCCTAACCTGCCTGGGCTTTCATGCAGGGACCATCAGGGTTCTAAGCCTAGCACCATCCCCAACGCTGGACCCTGGACAAATGAATTCATTTGCAGCTCCAGGGACTCATCCACAAAAAGAATTGAGAACAGTACTGCCTTCAAGGGTTATTTTGAGGATTAAGTGATCTAATGAGTATCAAGTCCTGAGTACAAGCCCTGGCAAGTGGCAAACGTTCGGTGAATGCTAGTCAGCGTCATGCTGTCTACATGGCCTGCCAACACAAGAGCAGAAATCTTCAAGGCAACACCTTCATTTCCTTTTCCCACTGGAGTCTGTGCTTCTCGCGTAAAACTCAGAACAAAACAGAACTGTCCTTACGCTGCTTGCCTCCTCCTCGGTGGTGTAGGAGATCAGAATATGCCGTCCCCAAATCTGCCACTTTGACATAAGGACTATTTTAAGCTGTAGGCAGCTGGGAAAAAGCAGACACAAGAAAAAACTTACCACAGTTTGCCACCCCTAATCGCCTAAACCCTTTTTCCTTCATCGTATCTCTTCTCTACAAAGTTATTGTTCTTTATGAAGATGCTAGAGAAGCCCCAGTTCCAACCACCCCTCTGAGTGACTCATCACGGATGCTCCCACATGTAGGTGCCATGCACACCTCAATAAACTCTGTTTTTGTCTTAGTGTCACTCTAATTTGCAGGTTTGGGGCCAGAAAACCTAGGAGGACTGAGAAAAGGTGTTTTGTTTTGTTTCTTCCCCCCTCCACACAGTTGACCAGTCATCCAAGACAACTCTAGGTCTGAACTATCGTCAGGAGACAGATACTCCCTACACCTGAAGTGATATGGGTCCCGAAGGTCGGTAGCATACGTATCCAAATCCGGGGCTTCCTTCACCTGTTTGCTTCTACATCTCCCGTGGATTCAACATGAGGCTGTCTAAGGAGGAGTGTTCAGCCGCAGTGGACCCTGGTCTCATGACAGCCGAACAACAGCCATAACAGTGGCCACCATCACCAACACTAATATCACTGTGATCAGCGGGGAGTCCACGGAGTTTCCCTGAAGATGACACTGAAGCAAGCTCAGTGTTTGAGAAAATAAGGACTGTAACATTTAGAGTTCTCATGGGAGTTCAGATTGAGCGCTTCTTAAGTTTGGCAAGTTGTAAAGACATCGTTGGATGAGGAACAGACAATTAGAGTCGGCATTCTCTGGCATACAAAGCAGTGAGCTGTGAAGAGTGAGTGTACTCAACAGAATTGACAAAGTGTCTCAAAAAGGAAAGCGATTTATGATGACTGCAAAACATCAGCAATCCCAACATGGCTTCCAGAAGACAGAGCTCACCCAGGGCCTATGGGCTGAGATTATTTTGTATTTGGTGTAGTGGATCAGAGATCTGAAGCCAAAGAACTACAAATATGTATTGACCCAGGGGCGCCTGGGTGGCTCAATCTGCTAAGCATCCGACTTTGGCTCAGTTCATGATCTCATGGCTCATGAGTTCAAGCCCTGCATCAGGCCCTGTACTAACAGCTCAGAGCCTGGAGCCTGCTTCGGATTCTGTATCTCCCCCTCTCTCTCTCTGCCCCTCCCCTGCTCGCACTCTGTCTCTCCCTCTCAAAAATAAGTAAACATTAAAAAAAAAAATTTTAAATAAAAAAATATGCATTGACCCAAATTCCATGAGAATAAGCCAATGTCCAACTAGAATACATTCTCCTGGATCACGGGGTTTCCGTCCTTTCCATCTTTGGCTCAGAGAGTGGATTCTCATAAATGTTAGAGGATGACGACAGATATTCCATGTTTTCAAATAAGAAAGATTTCTGAATTACTGTTTTTATATGGAGAGACAGTTGTGTATGTGATATATATGAACATATGTGGATATAATCAATAAGATAAATTTGTATATATTTTATAGGACTGGGACTGAGCTTTTGGTACAGCATGAGCTACTGAGGAACTAGTACTTTCGTGTCTCTGTCTACCATTAATGGTAAGAAGCATAAAAAAAAAAAATGGTATGAACCATTAGCCACGGACTTCCTCTGAGAATGAGTCCCACATGTATATTCTACATGAAGAGACAGCCAAGCACTTATTTCCAGGATGACTAAGTGTGTATGTGTGCGTGTATAAAAGTTTATTTTATAAAGTCACATAATTCATAGGAAATTATATCTGGGTTAATACTGATTATGTTACACTGAAGAATCATATACTGTCTCAATTATGTATTTCTATTGTCACAACCTTTTTTTTTTTTTTTTCCTGTCAAATTCTATAAGGAGTTATTTAACCTGCACATACGGACAGAATTGTCTGAGGATGTGCTGTCATAGCTCCTGCCCACAGCCAAAAACTGCTGTCCCATGGTCACAATATCTGCCCTGGCTTGAGAGGAAAAGAAAAAGATACACTCCAGAAATCTTAGAGCCTTCTCAACACATTGCATTTAAATTCATACTTCTTCTGAGTAGTCAAAAGCTCATGGAAATTCATACTTCTTGAGAATATAATTTGCCTTTTGAGAATCCATATAATATTAAAATTATTGTTTCACACTTTTTTTTGGTGTTAGGGGCAATAGGAGGAGTTGAAAAAAGTTGAAGTATTAAAATGTGTGTTTTCTCTTTTTGAATGTAGAGAAGGTAGAAACTGAGTTATACAGATGAGTGAGTTAATGTTTACTCTTGGCAAATTTCCTAAACCTATTATTAAGCATGTGGTTTGAAAGCAGATTTTTTAAAATGCAGTTATCCCTAGGGGCCACTATGGGTTTATAGAAGCATAAAGTCCCAAAATAAAAGTGATACTTTTTTTGATGGTGGTTCAAAATGATTGCCTTTTATGCCAATGTATTTATAAAGATATTGAATTATTCAAGCTCACAGGTGGTGTCCCAGAGAGTGCTTTAGCTGTCCTTGTTCAAGCAACCTTCTCATCTATTTTCTGGTTTCCACATTTTCTCTCTTCAACGGGCTCTGTTTTTCAGTGATGGTTTCTGCTTTTGAGAACCCCAACATCCTATACAAGAGTGATGATGTTTTGAAGCTACTACATCAATGGGTTTTTCATTCCCTTTCTCCATATGCATAGAACGACCATTCTGTCATGACAGTTCAGGGGAAAAAGGGGGAGAGTGAGTGACACTTCAGAGGGCACAGTGTGGGGGAAGGGTCTATCAAACAGCAAGAGGAAGTAGAATGCCTGTTCATTTGGTCTTCATGGATGATAGGAAGGGGAAGAAAGACAGCGGAAGGGCAGAAGGTTCAGACTTAGACGTCAATGCTTTAACGGTAGAAATACACACATGAGAATAGGAAAGACTGAGATCATTCTGGGTCTGGGATATAGTCATGTCAGCATGGAGAAGGAACCACACCACAGAACTGGTAAATAAATAAAGGATGGCACTCCACATTTCTCACGGACTACCCAAACATGCACTGCAACTAGAAGTTTCCATGTGCCATGTAGAGGGACGCAAAGACCTGCGTTAAGGATGAAGACAGAGTATATGACTGGGTCCACAGTCTTCTGTGAGAGATGACAGGATGGTGGACAAATGACCACACAGACACCACGTGGCCCTCAGATCTTGTCTCTCCTCCCCCACCACAAGTCATATGTGCCTTGTCCCCCTCACATCAAGATGATGCGCTTTCAAGATGGCAAGGAGCAAGAGGTGGAACGTGATATAAAAAAAGACTGAGCAGCTGCCTAAAACAGCCTAAACCAGAAGAAGTAGCAATGTCATAAAACGTCAAGCTTAGTCATTTTTCATTTATGTTAAAAGATTATTTTTAAAGGATAAAACTATGATTCTCCCATGTGAAAGATTTTATTAACTCAAGTTATGAGGAAACTGGTAAGATTTTACAGCTGATTTAAAAGAGAATTCACACACACAAGTACAGGCCATCAGGAAGACTGATGAATATGAATACCGCATGAAACGAATGCCAAAAATTGGTCAACATCTACAGGGCAATAGGTAAGTGCCTCTCCACCAGACACAACTTGCAAAAAACATAAGCATTGTCATCGGTGTTCTACAGTTTGCCAGAGTTGTAAAGTAGCTCAAGGTCAACGAAAGGCAGATGTAACCCAGAAGAGTTTACTAAATAGGATACTTATCTTTTCTGCCCTTTTCAAAGACTTTCACAATTTTTCCCGGTATCTACTACCAAGGAGTGGGGACTCTTGTGAAAGTTCAGATCAGTTCTAGAAATGGAAGTTATATGTTCTTTGCACATTTTGGAAGTAATGTGTACATTTTGCAACTCTGTGAAGTCACCTTCCAGAGACACTACGACCATCTGCCAGTAATGGCCCTCTGATTTATCCCTCATCAATGCTCTGTAGAAGAAAAGGTGACAAACTGAGCCAAAGACTCTAAGAACCTGCAGTGTTCGTGTGCAGGGAACGCTAAGCCAAAGTTGCCAGGGTCTGAACGTTGGTAAAATGAGAAAAACCCTTCTCCCCAACTTGAGTGCCAGCCTCATTCACATGAAAACATGCAAAGCCATGTTCTCCAGGCCTGCATCATTTTTGAGAACTGTCCTTGAGATTTTATTTGGAGTCCCTCTCCCCAGGATGCTTACTAAAGATCTGTGGCTCGGTCCAAAGGGCTATCTGAGTGATGGGAAATGATCATTAAGTCCATATTTTAATTCTTTAACAATCTTAAAAGCCTTAAAAGACATCCTTAAAAGGATGGATACCATCCTTCCATCCATCCATCCAGTTGCTCGTACCAGGCCAGGCACTGAGCCAGGCTTATTGCAAATCAGTAGACGTTTCCTAAATCCTGTCAACTGATGCCTTTCCAGGGTGTTCTGACTCCTGTTCCAGGAAAATAGCATGACATCTCAGGGAAGCAATAAAGTGCAAGAGTCAAAGAAGTCCCACCTTAACAGCTTTCTCTCTCTTTCTCTCTCTCTCGCTTCAAGCAAATTATTATCATCTGTGAAATATGAGGACGTAACTCTCATCATCTCATAACCTGCTAATGTCCATCATGCAGCTAGACGTCAGGTTCAGGCCGACTGCTGCTAACACCTACTCTTTCTCCCACTTAGGCTCTATTTTACTTCCACATCAGTCATTCATGCAGATTTTACATTTCAGCTCTTTCTCACTGATTTGCTAGCATAACACCATCCTTCATCTTATTACATATCCTTTATCTCATTAACTAATATAATGTCATAACCCTGTTAACTTATTTGTAACCTATTAACATGACTGCAGTTGGACTAAAATTCTCTCATTTTTCTCTCCTATCACTATAGGCTTGTCGTGAATGATTTAATCTCTTCCTTAGTTTTTGTCCCTTTCTTCTCAATCCTCATAGCCTACTGGATTTTTCCAGTTTGTGATTCATTACTGGGATTACCAATGTTATCAAACCCAAACTTTTCAGCCTCCCCCACAATCTGCACCTCTTGTTCTAAGCATCATCTCTGTGACTGGTACAGCATCCCAACTTCCCCGCTTATTCATAACCTGGACCCTTTCCAGCTTTCCACTGTTCCACAAACATTGTTTTTTGTCAGGCCAGTCCTCAGGGCTAGAGATATAAAGCAGAGGGGCACCTGGGTAGCCCAGTTGGTTAAGCATCTGATTCTTGATTTCGGCTCAGGTCATGATCTCATAGTTTGGGGGATCGAGCCTCGTGTCGTGCTTTGCACTGACAGTGCACAGCCTGCTTGGGATTCTCTGTCTCCCCCCCCCTCCCCAAATAAACAAACATTTATAAGAGAAAGATATAAAGGATATAGAATGCCCTCCAGAAGTTGAAAGCCAGTGTATAGGAATTAAAAAGAGAGACAGATATTTAATTCAACATATGGAATAACTCTTTTAACATGTTTATTTCAAAAGTTGAATAGACTATTCCAGGAAATGGTGAGTTATCTTTTCCTGTACTGTTTAAGCCAAAGCTAAAAGACCATCCTATTGGGGTGGGAGAGGATGGATAAAACAGCTTCTAAGCATTGATGTTTCCAGTTACCTCTTTGGACAATGAAGACCCAACTCCAGGTTGGAGCAACCCTGCAGCGACCTCCTCCTCCCTTGCCATCTAGAGCGAGGGACCCTGAGCAGAGGGAGATAGTGACTGGAGAAGGCTGATGAAAGAAGATATCATTCATTCTGGTGACATTTACTTAATGATTTCTACAGGACTAAAAGAGCCCAGAGGCTCCTGAGTGGCTCAGTCCATTAAGCTTCAGACTCTTGATTTTGGCCCAGGTTGTGATCCCAGGGTCATGGGATCAAGCCCTGTGTCGGGCTCTGCACTGGGCATGGAGCCTGCTTAGGATTCTTTCTCTCTTTCTCCCTCTGCCCCTCTCCCCCACTCATGTGCTCTCTCTCTCTCTCTCTCCTTCAAATAAAATAAACAAAAAATAAAATAAAATAGCCCAAATGACATTTCTATTTGAGAGCACAGGATTTAAATTTGTATTCTTTACCATTAAACAGGTATCAATTCAGTGCCAGTGATGCGACTTGTTTAGTACAGACTAAATCGGAGACTGTTTGCAAGGACATAGTGCAAAGCAGTACATAAGCGATGAATAGGAGTTCCCCTCCGCCATCAGTGCTGTGTTCTCACTTAGGTCACTCGGACGTCTCATTGCTTAATTTGAACATTAGCAAAATCACAGTCCCTGTCTTGCTCCTTCAGATTCAAACTAAAAGCTCATTTCATCTTCAGTGCATTATGTTTGTAGCGTAATAGATTTCTATAACACCACTCCCGGGTATTCTGTATCTGCAGTTGACAGCTTCCCCTCAGCAGTGAGGAGGTATTTGTGTGTGTTCTCCTGTGTGTTCTAGAGATAATATTTCTGTCCTGAGGACAAGGATTATCTTCAGATTTGCTTTAAGTCTAACACAGAAGCCAAATACATTAAAGGCTTATAAAGATGTTCATAAAAATGACAAAGAGGGGACTTTCCTTTGGGCAAGGCTTGTCATTTTCTAGTTTAGCTATAGATGAAGAATGCGGCATTCAATCAGTTTTCGGTCCAGGCTGTACTGAAGGAAAGAAAAAAAGACACATAAAGACATAAATGTCTGACGAGTTGTACATGAAGAACTCTTACCTGGAAAGGAAGATGATAACGCCAATGATGAATTCACTGAGGAAATGCATTAGATACATCAGATTGTCATCTTTCGTCTCAAATTATGCAAAAGGGATAGGGGCCCACTCCTGACCATAGTGTGTCAACCAGGAGGGTGTTTTACAGGTTCTCAGATACGCTAGTAATGATTGTGACTGTTTTCTCAGCAGGCTGTAACCGCTGATTATTCAAAAAACAAAAAAAAAATGAAGATGCCCGGCTTAATGATTAATTTATCATATGATCTCCAGCATCACTCCTGCCACTGTTTCTTGATATACACTCCAGTCTTTAGAATCTTTGTGTCTGGCTACCTCCTCGAGTGTCACTAAGGTCAGCAAACGACATCCGACTCTTGGGTGTCCTTCAAAGGAAGGAAGCCTGAACCACCAGTGATACAACCTGGAAGGTGTCACAGAAGTGCCACCACAGGAAAAGCGGCTGTAAACCCAGGACCAAATGAAGCAAGTGAGAGAGTGCCATGGGTTCTGATGGCTCAGAAGCCCACCTCTAAGTATGAGACACATGAAACACTGGTGGGTGGCCACTCAAGTTTCTCTGCCGCTTCAGCCCTCCTGGCCATCTCACTGGCTGGTAGCTTGACCTCAGGCCATGAAGGTGGAATAACGCCTCTTATGCCTCTTCTCGTCTTCTCTCTCTGTGCTCTTTCCTTCCATTTGCTATCCCTCAACCAGGACCAGATACGTAATTTAGGGGGTCCAATGCAAAATGAAGACACAGTGTCCTTTGTTTAAAAATTATCAAGGGGGCGCCTGGGTGGCGCAGTCGGTTAAGCGTCCGACTTCAGCCAGGTCACGATCTCGCGGTCCGTGAGTTCGAGCCCCGCTTCGGGCTCTGTGCTGACAGCTCAGAGCCTGGAGCCTGTTTCCGATTCTGTGTCTCCCTCTCTCTCTGCCCCTCCCCCGTTCATGCTCTGTCTCTCTCTGTCCCAAAAATAAATAAACGTTGAAAAAAAAAATTAAAAAAAAAATTATCAAGTATTGGGGCGCCCGGGTGGCTCAGTCGGTTGAGCGTCCGACTTCAGCTCAGGTCATGATCTCCCGGTTCGTGAGTTCGAGCCCCACGTCGGGCTCTGTGCTGCTCCAGAGAAACCATCTTCCCTTCAGTGCCCCGTAGAGCCCCTTTTCATTTATTTCCTTCCTGTGGAGCCCTGGTCTCCAGCCCTACTCAGCTGAATTTATTTGTGATAAGGCACTATCACACCTAACAATGGAATAATAAGAACTAAGGAGTTTGCCCTATAACTCAGTGCAGAGTTTCTGGTGGAAGAATCTCAGGTCCTGGGACAAGTTTCCAGAGGAAGGTATTTAGGTCTTTTTCAGTCACCCAGCAGACACGTTGTGCTAGGTTCTGGGAATGCAAGGGTGAATGAGATCTGTTTCCAGCCTTTGAAGAACGGACTACTACTGTGGGTAGCAGACGCAGATCGCAGAGTGGTGACACCGGTCAACCAAAGACAATGGTAGGCAGCAGTTTAGTGATACTGGAGACTAAAGGACAGGTGGTAAGAACTACATCACAAAGAGTGCTTTGCTTGTGTTATTTTTGACCTTTATAATAGGTAAAAATCGAGCAGTTACAAGGCAAATACGTGCAGGAACATAATTGATTTTATTTCTAAAATTGACTCGCTGCCATAACTCTCACATTCGACTTGGAGCAGAGACTTTGTTCCATAATATTCAATGTACCTGAAGGGGATCAGGATACCCCAAAATATCCCACTTTGGCATAGTGACTATTTTGAGCTGAAGGCAATTTAGAAACAGCAGGTGCAGGAAGGACTCTCTGACCCCGCCTCACCCGGCTAAAATCCAAGTCTAACTTTCCAGCAAAAAAGGTACCCTCGCTGTACCAGGAAGAGAACATTCTTGTGACTGGAGATGGGGAGTCCATGCCAAGATGCGGCCGTACAAATAAACCTAACTAAAATAACCCTGATTTTCCATTAGTTATCCTCAGATACTTCCTAGTCACTTTCTCACAATTTACCACCCCCAGAAGCCCAAAACTTCTTTCCTTTGTTTTGTCCCATCTCCACCACTTTACTGTTCTTTGTTAAGATGATATGTAAGCTCCAGGGCCTATTTCTTTCTCTGGGTCTTTGTCTTCTGGGAAGTCTCCTACGCAGGTAAAATTTGCATGAACTGTTGGTGTCTTTTGTCAGTCTGATTTGTCTTTTGTTGGTGTTTTTTGTTAGTCTAATTTGCAAGAAGAGCTAAAAACCTAAAAGGGTGGAGGAAGAGTCTTTCCTTTTCCACATTGCTCAGCTCAATGTAAGGTTTTTTCATCCAAAGTCACATATTTTATCTCCGTCACTGTCCAGCTCAGACATAATCCTCTTAAGAGTAAATACCTGGTTACTGAGAGATTCTTCTCCACGTCCCTCTTCGCTGACTCTTTTCTAATTTTTAGGGGGAGGGACAGGAATCATATGTCGTCCTGTATTAAGGAAGGTGACTCTCCTGTCCCCTACGCACTGCAGACTCACCTGCATCCTCTCCAGGTGTAAACCTCTTTACTGGTGGCTTTTGCTGCTGTGCAACGTGATGGTCCTTGTCACAGGGTGCCAAGATCTATGAAGGTATTGGGGTCTGACGCCCTGGGCATTATCAGACTCTAGGAGCCGACACTTTCGGTGACCTCACACTGTTCTACCTCGGAACCTGGGTACTGCTCTCTGACTTTGCCCAAGTGTGCAGAGCTCCGTAAGGCTGTTATGAGGTTCACTCTCCTCGCCCTTCCCTCAGTCACCCAGTCATGCAGGTAGAACATCAGTCCCACTACCTGCTTGTCTGGAAGGACTGCATTCTCTCTAGGTATCCCTAGGAAAACAAAGTTCTAGAACATTCTCCCGTTCCCTCACAACTGCCTGCATTCCCTTACCCCCACTACCACCCCAGGTTCTGACCCTGACGCAAGAAGCCAGAGGATTCTCCTCTTTCCTGGCCTTCTCCCCATTATCCCCCAACCCAACCTCATCAGGGCTTTTCTTCAACTGTAAGGAGGGAACTTCCTCCTATGCCACATTTTCCCCAGATCTATGATCTACTTTGTAGTAAACCCTCTAAGTTTAGTTCTTGACAAGTAGAAAGCAAACTGTGGGATTACTCAGGAAACTCTGTCTTTTGAAAGCCTGATTTCTAAGACTCTTGTCTTCTAACCAAGTTTAGCATCTAAATTCAATGCTGAGCAAAGTTTTTATTTGTTATTTATTTTTTTACTTCAACTGTTTATGTTTTCTTCTTCCCTGGGGTTGGGTCTTCATAATATAAAGGCTACTGAGGAAAAAGTCTGAAACACTGGGGAGGAAAAATAAATCTCCTTACGATGCCACTATGTATAGGAGCCAGAACTTTATCCTATAAATATTAGATGCCACTGAGAGAAAAGAAACAAACCAGGTGACCCTCTGATTCTTCCAGATTTTTTCATGGAAGCAATTTCCAAACCACAGGAAGGGGGAATTCAGGCAGTGGTCTCTGAATAGAGGAGACAGATGTAGGAGATTGGGAAGACTGAGGTATCTGTCAAAGCTCCAGAGAAAAAGAGGTTAAACTACAGCTTCAAGGATGCCCTTAAGCCTGAATACTAACACCCCTTGTCTGAATACTAATCTATGCAGGGTAGGTTGGATTGCTATTAGAACAGCTGCTTGAATACTATAAGCTGAACAATTTCCTGAGCTAATAAAGATCTGGGAGAAAGTTGAGTTCTTACCAGCTGGGGTGAAGAGGCCTCACTGAATACCCAGTGCATTCAGTAGAGACCACAGAACGGTCATGTCTTAGGAGTGAGACTAAATTATCTCTAGATTAAAAACTACTTTCTAGGGGCGCCTGCGTGGCGCAGTCGGTTAAGCGTCCGACTTCAGCCAGGTCACGATCTCGCGGTCCGTGAGTTCGAGCCCCGCATCAGGCTCTGGGCTGATGGCTCAGAGCCTGGAGCCTGTTTCCGATTCTGTGTCTCCCTCTCTCTCTGCCCCTCCCCCATTCATGCTCTGTCTCTCTCTGTCCCAAAAATAAATAAAAAACGTTGAAAAAAATTAAATAAATAAATAAATAAATAAAAATAAAAACTACTTTATATCCTTTCTAATAAAGCTCAAAGATAGTGTCTGAAATCAAATTGATGACAAGTAACTTAATTTTCTACTAAATAATATTCAACATTCTTTAAAGGAAGACAACAAAATCTAAACACTCAGCAGCACAACATTCATAACCTGTAGCATTCAATGCAAAGTCATTAGATACGCAAAACAAAGCAACAAAACCTAAAACCAGGAGGAAAATCAGTCACTGGAAAGAGTCCTCACAGATAATGAAATTAGCATATAAGAATTTTAAAACAACGCTTTAAATATGTTCATATATTTAAAGGAAAATATGAATGCAATGAGGGTGTCAATAATTACACTAAATATTAAGAGTCTCTATTTTGCATCTGGATTCTACAGAGATTGCCAGACTGGATGCAAAGCAAGACCCACTACAAGCTGCTATAGGAAATATCAGTATTTCTTGTCTATATCCTTGTCTATATCCTCTTGGTATATCCTATACCAGTATATCCTTGTCTATAGAGACAAGGATAGATTAAAAGCAAAAGGATGGAAAAAAATTATACTATGTCAATGCTAATCACCATAAAACTAGAGTAACTATATTAACGTCAGACAAATAGACTTCAGGAAAAGTAATATTATCAGGGGTCAAGAAGGTCATTTTATAACAACGATAGGGTTTATCATCAAAAGGGCATTAATAATCCTAAAACTACATACTTTTAAAACACAGCTTCCAAATATGTGAAAGAGTAACTGATGGACTGAGAATTGAAACATTCAAATCCACGGTTGAAGATTTCAATGCTTCTCTTTCAGCACTTGACAGAAAAAAGCAGTAGAAAACATTAAAGTTCGGGGTGCCTGGGTGGCTCAGTCGGTTAAGTGGCTGACTTCGGCTCAGGTCATGATCTCCCGGTCCGTGAGTTCGAGCCCCGCGTCGGGCTCTGTGCTGACAGCTCAGAGCCTGGAGCCTGTTTCAGATTCTGTATCTCCCTCTCTCTGACCTTCCCCCGTTCATGCTTTGTCTCTCTCTGTCTCAAAAATAAATAAACGTTAAAAAAAAATTAAAAAAAAAAAGAAAACATTAAAGTTCTAGAAACCTTAACAGTGTCATAATCCAACTTGACCTAATAGAACATTACATTGAATAACAGCAGAATTCATAGTTTTTTCAAGTGCACAAGGAACATTAGCCAATATAGACCATATGCTAGGCCATAAAACAAATCTCAATACATTTAAAAGGTTTTAAATTATATAGACTATGTCCTTTGCTCAAAATGTAATTAAAATAAAAGGCAATATAAAATGATATCTGGAAAATACTCCAAATATTTGGAAATGAAACACACTTTTGAATAACTCATGGGTCAAAAGAAAGAACAGAGTACAGGCAATCCTTGCATTGCACAGGTTCTAATATGCACAGATTTCAGCTACCATAAATAATACCGGTCCCTCATCAACATGGTTCCCATTTCAGTTACCACATTTCGGTTATCATAGTTTATTAACTGTAAGTAATTCAATAAGCTTCATTGTTAGATTATCAGTCCATGAATCACTATGCAAATGATCAGTGGCCAATCACATCACTTCTTCCAAAATTCTTTGGTGATTTATTGCTGTGCCTCTATTACTCAGTGCACACACATAGAGTAATGCTGTTTCCTTCTTGGTCCCCCCTGACAGATCACATGACATTTTACAAAAATGGATGACCCAAAGAAGGAACCGGCCAACAGAGATGATAGTACATCAAACAAACAAAACGTGGTCATGTTGGAAGCATAATTTGAATCAAATGCAAATGGGATTAGAGAAGAAATCGCTAATGTGGGAATCTTAATATTGCAGCTTTTTGAGAGATTCTAGATTTATAGTCCGAGGAATGTAGTGAAAGTGACATAAATGAGGAATGTACTTACAATGGAAAGGATAAAGATGCCCCAGAGGAAGGGATCCTGGCAAAAAATGTTACATTAAAGGACTCTTGGATATTTCATACCATTGAATGTGCAAAATATCAAATGTTGGAAGCTGAATCAAAGTTATAAAGTTCTGAGAATGACAATTCACAGAGGCATAGAAAAAGTGATCACTCCTCATCATAAATTATACAATGACAAGGCAGCAAACACTGTTCAAACTCTTTTGATTTGCTTTTTCTGTCAATCGTAGCAATATATTAATAATACAAAATTCATTATTTCACCTCAGGGGGACAGTTCAGTGGCATTAGGTACATTCTCATTGTTGTACAACCATCGCCACCATCCGTCTCCAGAACTTTTTCATTTCCCAACTTGAAAGTCTGTATCCACTTCCTAAGTTTTTTATAAAGAAAGAAAACACTTTAGTCCTCAAAGCATTTCACTATAAACAGTTTAATGCTTCCAAGGGTTTAAATGACAGTGTACTCAATAAATGTTAGTTTCATTATTTTTTTTTCATTTTCCTATACAGTTATAGCAGAGTTTCTAATGCCATGACAAAAAAATCTTAAAGGTCACAGAATAGTTGGAATTTTTCCATTGATTATTAAGATCACTTTGCAGGATTTCAGTTTGCATGGTCATTTTTATGGTCCTTCAGTATTGTGTATACACTGTGTATCAAAATTTATGAGGTAAAGTCAAAGTGGTCTCTAATAGGAAAGTTGTAGTTTTAGTTGCTTACATTAGAAAATAAGAAAATTCTTTCAATATATGCATGTATCTAATCATCACATCATACACCTTAAATTTGCAATGTTATATATCAATGATATCTTAAGAAAGCTTGGGAGTAGAAAATAAGAAAATTTTCAAGTTCAGTTCTCTAAATTTTTACCTTGTGAGCTAGAAAACAAAGAGTAAATTGAATCCAAAGTAATTATAAGGAAATCATAAAGAGCAGAAATTAACACAATAGAAAATGCAGAAGCAACATAGTAAAATCAATGAAATCAAATAACCCACAATTATTATTATTATTATTATTATTATTATTTTGTATTTATCTAAAAGAAATGAAAATGTATGTCCACACAACACTGGAATACTAATATTCATATAAGCTCCATTCACAATAGCCCCAAACTGAAAGCAACACAAATGTTCATCAAGAGGTGAGTGGATAAATTGTGGTATATCCATTCAATGGAGTATTAATCTGCAGTAAAAAGCAATGAACTACTCATTTAAGTAGCAACATGGATCTTCACATTTTGAAAGCATCATGCTATGTAAACGACATGAAGAGGTACACACTATAATTCTATTTATATGGAAATCCAGAATAGGCACATCTGATTTACACGGACTGAAAGTAGATCAATGGCTGCCTGGTTCTTGGGGTGAGGTGGAGAGACTGAGTACAAGAGAGCATAGAAAACTTCTCAGGGTGATAGAAATGGTCTCTATCTTGATATGGTCGTTACTTGGAAGTTCTTTTTTTTTTTACCAAAATTCATTGAGTTCAACATGTGTGAATTTTATTGCAAATAAAATGAATAACCATGAGGAATATTAAACTGTAAGCTTGAAGGACATATTCACGTAATCTTGGGTTCTTATGAACCAAGTATGTTGATGGTGGTATAGGGGAGGTAGACACGTGGACAGTGATGCATGTTTGTGTTTATATTTGCATGTGTGTGTGTGTTGATGGTGGTAGAAGATGGGTGGCTCATTTGCCTGCCTCCCACCATTCTGCTCCAAAGGAAGCACCCCCTTCTTCACTTTCACTTCCTCTGCTAAGGCTTATTTTCCAACATCGCGTACATATTTGTACATATTTACATATTTACAACACAGAAATTCAGTCAACAATAAGAAGAGTGTAGCCTTCTGTGTTCTCTCCGTTAAATACCACTACCCATATAGAGCTGCAGGAAAGCACATTTCTCACCCGTGCATAATTTACAGACCAATGCTTTGCTACAAAGTGAGAATTTCTCTCTCCAAGTTCCCAAATGACAAGCTATCCTATTCCTTTTTTTTTTTTTTTCCAGGAACCAGGTCTTTCAGGCATACCGATGGGTAATAACTGCTTCCTCCTCACCCCTCCCCTAACACATACATACACACACACTCAATGCTGTACTTCCTGGGGGAATTCAGACCCAGTCTGAACTAGTTATGTCTGGCAGTTCCTCTGCAGCCTGCAGCCTGAGAGAACACAGGGCTGCCGCCAGCAGCCAGAAGCCAGAATGGAGAGCGGAAGGACCTCAAAAACTGTCCCAGATGGTGCCCAGTTTCCTACTTTGAAAGACAGCCCTGTTTTCTCTGAGTATTGGCCCCATGGCAAAAGATCGCAGACTTTACCGCATTTCGTTGGTCATCTCTCTTGAGCCTAAACCTCTTGCTCAGCAAACCAATGCCAAGGAGCAGGCTAGGCAGAATCTCTCTGGCAGTTTCCCTGCCAAAGACAGCAGCCAGGGCCGGGCTTCTCCAAGTAGAAGTTGGTTCATGCCCTGTGTTGCTGCAGACATATGCAGGCAGTAGAAGCTATCCTAGGCTCTGCCTCACCAGCAGCCTTTCTGGTTTGCTTCTGTTCATTCTTCCGTGTAGAACTATTTGTAAAACCCAGCAGCTACCTACCTCTGCTTCTTAAACATCTTCTTCACAAGCCACTTCTTTTAAGGGGTCGTATGTGATATTCCAAGTTTTGGAATCACATGGGCTACTTCTTGCCAGATGTTACAAACCACTCAGCTTGGCAGAAATCACAGAACGTCTTGTTTTTTTTAAACTGTCACTTATATAGAGATTGAGTACTAGACTAATATTGACTATATCTACTCCTTTGATCCATAACATGTTATCATTCAAATATCATATCATGCCTAATCCTAAATATTCAATAATGGTTCCCCAAACCAAACAAGCTGGCATGAATTGTTTCTTTTTTTTTTTTTTTTTTTTTCCCATGTTTCAGAATTTGGGCTAGCATTGTGTCCTATGAGAAACACTAGTCTCCCCGTCTGAGGCTGAGTCAAGGGTGGAGAGCGTGCCTATCACACAGCCAGATGAACAATACAGAGATCTGGACTGATCTGATCTGATCTGGCTTCTACACCAGCCTATGGCTTTCAGCTGGGGATCTGAATTTGACTTCTGAGACCTCTGACTCACTAATCAAAACTGAGTCCATTTAATCATTTCCAACTCCCTCTCCCTCTCAGTCTTCTTGAGACTGGTTATAGAGAGGCAGACAAATGAACTGTTCGTTCTTAGACCCATACATTCGGTCTGAAAACTCAAAGATATAAAATTTAATCTGAAACCCAAGTTCATTTTCTCTCATTGCAGCAGAATTTAGTTTGCGCCTAGAAATGCTGGCCCGAAGATGTTGATCATGTTCTGAACTGAACCAAAAGTCAGAAATAAATTTTAAATCTATCTATCAATAAAAAAGGTATCATGCACTGTTTTGCTTATTTATACTGTTGGGTAAGCCTTTGGCTAGGAAAACATGTAAGGTGTTTCATTTGTCAGACCGCATATTGGATAAAAATCTAATCTTGCCTGTTCTGAAAACATTTACGTCTTCTAAAAATCCCTTGTATTGCCTAAAATAAAGTTTTATTTTTTAAATACACCAAGCATAAAATTACTTAATCTTCAGGAGGCATCTGATATGAAACCTTAGCTTTGAAATGATAAATTCTGTATCATTTTATGAGCTAATTAAATAGGTCCAATCTCTCAGAAACATATATTCCCATGAAGACTGGAGAAAGAACTTTTAAAGCTACGTAAAATAAGAATAAGTAAATACGTTCACTTCGTAAAGCAGGAGAAAACGTCTCCTCTTGGCACAGTGCATTAGGTGCCTTACAGAAGAGTAAGGCAAGTGATTTTCCCTGCCTAGGAAAATTATCAGACTAAACATTAATGGTATGGCAGGCGGCCGCAGCTGTGAACATAAAAGGGTTGTTGTCGGCTACTTTTTCCCCAGTGATGTGCAGCATTTCCTTAAAAATAAGATGTGCATCGATATCACCACTACCTTCAACATTACCCTGACGGTGCGCTGGGATCTAGTCCTGGAGTAACCGATGGGTTATTAGGAGTGGAGGGAGAGGGGAAGGGAACCCCACTCTAATCCCCATCTTTGGGAGCATTGATAACTGGTAGATCTTTCAGACCTCCTGGAAGTTTGAAATAGGGGTACTGGCAGCAAGAATAAAATGAACAAATAACTAGCCCAGAACTAAGAGAAGTTGCTGTGTGCCAGCTCCCCACTGAAGTGACAAAGAGATTGATAAGGCAAAACTTCTTAATTAACCAAATGCTAACGTTGACCCGTATAAATATGTGTTTGAGTACATCGGACATCCGTTATTAAAATGGCTCCAGGCCATGTCAAATTTCCTAGCTGGGCCTTGTCACAGAATGTTCTTGAAAATGCTACTTTTTGTTTACAAATATACAAGAGTTTACAGCCAGTTGCTAGGTAGATACAATTTGGCTTTTCCAATGGTTTTCACAATTTTCATGGGATTGGATTGTCATCTACATCACAGAAGGAAATCCATGTAATAGGGTCCTGATTTCTAGCATAAAACAAGAAATGGGCCAGCTAAAATCTCTGGGGAGAATAGTTGAACGTCACAACCAGACCCATAATGTTAAGAATACGGCTGACTTGAGGGGCACCTGGATGGTTCAGTTGGTTAAGCATCCAACTTCGGCTCAGGTCATAATCTCACAGTTTGTGGATTCAAGCCCTGTGTCGGGCTCTGTGCTGACAACTCAGAGTCTGGAGTCTGCTCTCGATTCTCTCTCTCAAAAATAAATAAACATTAAAAAAAAAAAAAAAAAGGAGAAGGCAGACTTGAGTTATATAATAAATGAAGGACCCCACAGTATTGATAGCTTGTTATAGGGTCACTGTCACATTCCAAACCAAATCCTGTTTAAAACGTGCATGGTTAACTTTTGCTGCTATGGTGCTATGATGCGCTGTTTTTCCAGAAACAAAAACAGTTAGCCTGCTTTCTGTACGAGTGTTCTCATGGTGCCAGGGTAAAGGAAACGTAGGCAGGGCACTGGTACGTGTCCAGAAATGAAGAGAAGTTGTTAGAAAATGGCCAAGGCAGTCCACCAAGACCTCAGGCATATTTTAAACTCATTAATAGGTACAATTTGATGGTAGAAATGGCAGCCTCCGCCAACTCTCGAAGTGAAACAGCTTCAGCCCACTCCTTTGACTAATGCCACTGCTGTTTGGTACAAGGCAATAACAACAGAACTTAGAAAAGAAATCCCACGTTACCAGCCTTCAGCCCCTAGGGTGATCTAGACAGGGAAACAGGGTGGGAGGGGTGGCAATGGGGTAGAAGTTCCTCTTAAACCCAAACTTCCCAGAAACTTTTGGCCTGAAGTTGTAATAGTATTGGTAAATTTTTAATGAATTTACTCAATGTTTTACAAACACTGCTCTTAAGAGCTTTGTCTCACCAGAAGCAGAAGTGTCCAGTATTGTGGCATAACAAGGCCCCCCGGGTATTTCCAAGCAGCGGTGAGAAGCACTATAATCATCTAGCAAACGAAATATCATTCTCATGCATTACCCAAGAATTGTTGCTTAGCCCAAACAGGCTGAAGCAGGGTAGAGAATCTTTATAACAGATAACTCTTCTTTTTCTTTTTAATGTTTTCATTTTATTTTTGAAAGAGACAGAGCGTGAGCGGGGGAGGCGCAGAGAGAGAGAGGGAGACACAGAATCCAAAGCCGGCTCTGGGCTCCGAGCTGTCAGCACGGAGCCCGACGTGGGGCTTGAGCTCCCGAACCATGACATCGTGACCTGAGCCGAAGCCAGCCACTCAATCAGCCGAGCCATCCAGGCATCCCAGGGTAGAGAATCTCTAGAGAGTGATGTGGATGGAGACTGGCCCCCAGACGGACCCCACAAGTCAGCACTTACCTTGGAGAACTCACCACTTCCCCAAATCTGGTTCACAGTCTTGGGGGGCAGAAATGATTTTGTAAGTGTCCCAGGGTTGGCCAGACTTGAGATGCTGACTCATTTAATTTTTTTTTTTTTTTAACATTTATTTATTTTTGAGACAGAGAGAGACAGAGCATGAACGGGGGAGGGGCAGAGAGAGAGAGAGACACAGAATCGGAAGCAGGCTCCAGGCTCTGGGCCATCATCAGCCCAGAGCCCGACGCGGGGCTCGAACTCACGGACCGCGAGATCGTGACCTGAGCTGAAGTCGGACGCTCAACCGACTGAGCCACCCAGGCGCCCCCATGCTGACTCATTTAAACAAAGCCTGGAAGACACGATGTACAAAGCTAGAATGATAATTTAGAGTGTGGTATTCGTGGTGGCCTGAGTAGCCCAAGCTATACTATCACCAAACTGTTTGGCGGGCACGGGCAACAACCAAGGTAACGGGAGCACAGTAGCATTGGGTTCTGCAGTCTGTTTTACCCACCTGCATACCAGAGATACACCCGCCAGACAGACCAAATACATCGTCACGGAGAGAGTACCTTCTTCTGGGACACACGCCTTTGCGAGTCTTTTTCTCGGGGTCCATGCTGGTTAAAGCCTTTCCTCCTTGACATTTCTTTTTTCTACTTTCCCTTAAGTTTGTCAATAGGCATTCAACAGAGTTACTTTTTCTATGGCTGTGCTGGTCTGACATGCCGATTTCTTTCTTTCCTCTTCTTCTTTTTTTGTAATGTTTATTTTTTATTTTTTTTTAATTTTTTTTTTCAACGTTTATTTATTTTTGGGACAGAGAGAGACACAGCATGAACGGGGGAGGGGCAGAGAGAGAGGGAGACACAGAATCGGAAACAGGCTCCAGGCTCTGAGCCATCGGCCCAGAGCCCGACGCGGGGCTCGAACTCACGGACCGCGAGATCGTGACCTGGCTGAAGTCGGACGCTTAACCGACTGCGCCACCCAGGCGCCCCAGTAATGTTTATTTTTGAGAGAGAGCTTGAAGGAGCGCGTGCACGTGCGCTGGGGGAGGGGCAGACACAGAGGGGACCGAGGACCTGAAGCGGGCTCTGTGCTGACAGCAGAAAGCCTGATGCGGGGCTCAAACCCACGAACCATGAGATCATGACCCGAGCCGAAGCTGGATGCCTAACTGACTGAGCCCCTCAGGCGCCTCTAGCGTGCCCATTCCTTCATTTAAGCCATACAGGGCGCTTTCCTTTCACGTTGTTAGGGGCACCTACTGAAGTGCCATCCACATTGTGAAAGGAAGTATGTGAAGATATCTGATGAAAACCTTAAAGCAGAAAGCTCTCCTTGAGAGCTGGTAGCTCACGGGAGGAGGCAGTGCCCGAGAATTAAAATAGGAAAGGTGTTGCCAAGATGGCTGTGCATTTGGGGGTCTTTATCCGTAAGGGGATATTGGTTATAGGATCACCAAGGTGTGACAATCAAAGGAGGAAGAAGGAAGGGAAACGACGTAAATCCACGCCTGCAGTCTGGAGGCGGGGCAACCATACGGTGGCTCTGATTTGACAGCTTCTGACTCAGGCGTCGTCTGTCACCGCACACCTATCACGTTCAAGGTGCGGAGCTCTGTGCTACGAGGCTTTCAAGAGAAACAGGGACAACCTGTTACAAACGATTAATGAACTTTGCTCTTTCTGCCTTCTCAGTAGGTCAGTTTTTTTTCTCCGTTGGCCTGGAGTATCCAGAGAGGAGGAAGGCAGTGGGGAGGGGCAGGAGATTAGGGAGTTCAGTAGGGAAGGAATTCAAAGAGAGCTGAGACAATTATCACCTTCCAGCCTTGCATGATAGGGGTTTGCCGTGTAACCTTAGCTTTACAAACTTGCCCGACATTTTGAGAAAGGATTGTCCCCGTGTCTTCACCCGATAGCCTAGTAATGAGCCTGCCTGGCCAACTAGATCCCAGAGTTTTACATAAAGTACTTCAAAAACAGGAAGTTGGTTAGCGAAGGCCAGTTTGTGTGGCGGGGAAGGGGTCTGTCTCTGACCCCAGAGAAGTAGGAAGAAGAAAAGGAGGAAGGAAGGTGCGGGAGGTCGATAGCCAGATGAGTGTCCCATTTGCCCCTCCTGGCTTTGGGCCTGGAGTGGGACTGTGTCCAGTCACTTCTCCTCACTCATTGTACTTCTGTTCTATAACATCACCACAAACACTGAATTAGCAAATACTGGACCACGGCTCTTTGGGGACATACATGGTTAGGTTTCTGGTAACATCTTTTTTCCTTTCAAGTAGGTTTCTTTTAGGGCAGTTTTAGGTGCACAGCAAAATTGAGCAGAAAGCAGAAAGTACAGAATGCTCCCATATTCCGCCCCCCACCCCACAAACTCATAGTCTCCTGGACTATGACCATACCCCACCAAAGTGGTACACTTGTTACAATCGATGAAGCTATATTGATACATCAGAATCATCCGAAGTCCACAGTTTATATTAGAGCTCACCCCTGGTATTGTACATTCCCTGGGTTTTGACAAACAATGACACATATCCACCATTATAGGACCATACAGAAAAGTTTCATTGCCTAAAAATCTCCCTGCCCCGACCCCCTGGCAACCACTAATCTTTCACTGCCTTCATAGTTCTGCCTTTTCCAGAATCTCATATAGTTGGAATCATACAGCCTGTAGTCTTTTCAGATTGGCTTTTTTCACTTAGTAATGTATATTTCAGTCTCCCCTCCACCCTATCTTTTCTTGGTTTGATAGCACATTTCTTTCTAATGCTGAATACTATTTTATTGTCTGGATAGACCTCAGGGTAATGGACTGAATGATGTTCCCCCGCCCCCGCCGTGAAATTCATATGTTGAAACTCTAACCCCTGTATGACCGCACTTGGAGACAAGGCCGTTACAAAGGTAATTAAGGCTAACCAAGGTCAGGAGGTCATAAAGGTGGGGCTCTAATCGATAGGACTGTCCTTATAAGAAGCAGAGACATGCTCACACAGAAGAAGAGCCGTGTGAAGACAAAACGAGAAGCTGGCCATCTGCAAGCCAGGAAGAAATCTCTCACCAGCAAGCAAATTTTCCAGCACTTTGATCCTGGATTTCTAGCCTCCAGAACTGTGGAAAAAACATCTGTGTGTAAGCCATCCAGTCTGGGGTATTTTGTCATAGCAGCTGGAGCAGACTAGTGAATACACAGTTTATGTATCTATTCTCCTACTGAAGGACAACTTGGTTACCAAGTTTTGGTAATTATGAATACAGCTGCTATAAACAGCCAACGTGCAGGGTTTTGTGTGGATGGAAGTTTTCAACTCATCTGAGTAAATACTAAGGAGTGTAACCACTAGCTCATATGGTAAGAGTAGCTTCAGCTTTATGAGAAACTGCCAAGCTGTCTTCCACAGTGGCTGCACCATTTTGCATTTCCACCAGCAGTGAATGAGAGTTCCTATAGCTCCGCATCTACACCAGCATTTGATGGTGTCACTGTCCTATATTTGGGCCATTCTAATAGGCATGTGGTAGTCCTTCATGGTTGTTTTGGTTTGCATTTCCTTAATGCCATAACCTGTGGAGTATCTTTCCATAGGCTTATTTTTCCTCCACATATCTTCTTTGCTGAGGTGTCCAGGTCTTTTGTCCATTTTTAAATCAGGTTGTTCATTCCCTTGTCGTTGAGTTTTAAGAGTTGTTGGTATATTTTGGATATTAGCCCTTTGTCAGTTAATGTCTTTCGCGAATATTTCTCCCACTTTGTGGCTTCTCCTTCTCATCCTCTTTGTGGCTTATCTTCTCATTCTCATTCTCTTGACTTCTCATTCTCTTCTCATTCTCTCTTATCACAGAGCAGAAGTTTTTACTTCGTTAAATAATCAACATATAACCCTGTTTTCTGTGGGTATCTATTTGTTTAAGAACACCTTATTTAATAGACACCACTGACTCATTAACACTGAACTCACAGACAACGGTTCTGTGAAACACGCCTGGAGGAAGCTAGTCTGACACATTGCCGTCTTGGTGTGCTCAGGCTTCTACTCAGGCTGCCATAACAAAATGCCACAGACTGAGTAGCTTAAAGAAATTGAATTTCCCACGGTACTGGAAGCAGGAAAGTCAAAGACCAAGGTTATGGTAGGTTTCTGGTGGAAGCTTTCTTCCTGGTTTTAGATGGACACTTGGCCCTCACTTCACCTTTCGCCCAAGTACAGTGCACAAGAGAAAGCCCTCATCTCTTTTGATAACAGTCAGGACCCCCCGTAAGACCTCATTTGACCTTGATTACCTTCTTAGATGTGCCATCTTCAAATAGAGACACGCGGGAGATTAGGGCTTCAGCATATAACTCTTGGAAGACACTAACATTCAGCCCTTGTCACCTATGATTTCTCCATAAGGCACTTTGCAGCCTTCTCACTCTTAGGAGCCATCCTCAGCACATCAACACTGTACTCAAGGGGCCACTGTCAACAGCAAAATCACCAACCCAAAGCACGAAAATGCGAAAAGTTGAGCACCAAATAGGTCATGTAAGGAATACTTGCTTGACAGTGTGAGTCCTGAAGTAAGACCGGGTGTCACCCTATTTGACCCTAGCTGAGAAGGGGCAAAACAGGCAACTCAAATTTCTCACCACTCTGCAAACAGCCATGGATGTCTAAGAGGCTGATTTGGGGGTTAAAACAAGTTTTAGTGATTAGGCAAATTCACAAATACAAAAGCAGCAAATAATGAGGATTGACTACATATATTTTAGATACGTTGAAGGTATCATTCAAGTAAGGGGCCGCTCAACCTGCCCATTTGGATCTGAAGAAGTTCCTAGGACAGGAGCCCTATGCCGACACATCATGGTCATCTAGGTATTTACGAGGGGGGAAGGTCATGAGTAGACAGGAAAGGTCTAGCTGGCAATCTGGAATCTCCCTTTTCTCTTTCCTCACAGGATGCTGAGTTTAGAGCCAGAGGACCTGCCACAGGCCGGCTGTGGCAAAGCAAAGTGACCCTCCAGCAAAGGCTGCAAGTAGACAACCAGGCCAAGAAGCTTAAGGAAAAACAGCAGAAACTCAGGGTTCTGTAGCTCTTCAGAATTGAAGAGAAGCAGAGTCAGTGAGTAGGAAATGTTCCTGTTCCTCAGTCTGCAAGTCCTGAGCCACCCGAGTGGCTTAGTCGGGTAAGTGTCCAGCTCTTGATTTTGGCTCAGGTCACGATCTCCCGTTTCGTGGGTTCAAACCCCGCATCAGGCTCTGTGCTAACAGCATGGAGCCTGCTTGGGATTCTTTCTCTCCTTCTCTCTCTGCCCCTCCCCTGCTCACACTTGCATATGTGCTTTCTCTCTCTCTCTCTCTCTCTCCTTCACTCTCAAAATTAAAAAAAAAAAAATTTAAAAAAAACTTAAAAAATAAAAAAAAAACAGGAAAAAGAAAAGAAGAAGGAAGGAAGGACATATTCTTGAAAACAAACTTGAGAGAGCCAGAGTTCTCCGGCTGCAGCTTTCAGCTCTGGAGGGCAACAGAACTACCTGGACAGAGGCTGCCCCCTGGAGATGAGCAGATTCCTGCCAGTAGGACTCATGAGCCTTCAGGAGGCCAGGGGTCTGTCCGTACCCCACCAACACAACAGGGAACGAGTAAGCCATGCTCTTTTCCAAGAGTACACCCAGACTCTTCCATTTCAACTAGATTGTAACACGGTGGGGAAAGCCAGGCTAACCGAGCCACTGGGCAGCTTTATCCAGTAGTGACTTGAGATGGCCTAAGAGACTCTTTAAATTACTAGGGTTTTAAATCAGATTGAACAGTTAGCTTTTCTCCCAGTTACTTACCAATGGGTGGGGGCTCGGGAAGAGTGCCAATTTAATTAGAAGATAAGGAAATTCCTTTCTCTCAGTATATCTCAGCTGTACTAGGAGCTGAAATATATGGTCCAATTACACACACACACACACACACACACACGCATAGTTTTTTAATTTGTTCAATTGTGGTCATAACCTAGTGAGAAAAATAGAAAATCCCTCATTCATTAATCATGATGACAAGGCCGTTTATGAGTGCTCTAAATGTGAGTTACATTGACTTGTTTTATCCAGAGGGCAGCAGTGAGCTTTGGCAATGTTAGCAAAGGAAGACATTGGATGGTAGTCTGCAAGCTGATGATGCCACTCAGTCTGAATGTCCCTGGAAGGCTGGTCCAGTGCATTCAAATGTAATTATTGCTGTTTTCAGTCTTGACTGCAACAGATGAACTTTTCAGGTGCCCAAGCAGCAGAGCCCAGACAGACCATCTTCTTTCCTCTTACTCCACATCCCCTGATGAGTCCCAGGCACTTGGCCTGGGCCATCTCCTGTAACTGATTTTCTTCGTGGTGTCGACGGCTTCATTTTGATCTACTCACTCCTGTAATTGTCCAGCCATTCTTCATGTCTGTGATCTTGTCCTTGGGATTTAGAACATGCTGATTATCTTTCATCGCTTCTCCTGCCAATACTATCCACTTACTGCCTCTCTCCCCTGTTCCGTGCCCTTGAATTCCTGAGACGACGCGTTCAGGATTCTTGCTGCTGGCTTCCAGTTGGATTTCACTTCCTCCCTCCCTGCACCCTCCTTACTTCCATGCAGAGTCTCTAGCAAGTTGCTACATTCCTCTTTGACCACAGCCTCTCCGCGGCGGGGGAGGGGGGGGCTTCCTCATCCGCTCCCATCACGCAGTGGGATTTAGTGACACTCCCCTTGATCCATCAGCCCGCCTGTAGGTGGTGATGGCTTCTCACTGTTGCAAGTCTCTGAGTCCTTCATTTCCATTTCCCTTACACTGCCCATTCCTCCATAATTTCTTCACTGAAATTTTTTTTTGTTCAGTGACAGGAGTTGGATTCTGCTCTCTGATACTCTAGAAACCTCTAATTTACTACTTGTGATACTTCCTTGAGGGTTCCACAGACCATCTGCTTTCAGAATCATTGTAGGTGCTCGCTAAGAACACAAATTCCCGGGACCCATGCCAGCACCTTCCCAGTCAGAATGTTTGGGAGAGCTCAGTGGAGATTAGGCTATCTTCATTTTAACCCATTCAGAGCCCCCACCAAAACCAAAGACCTTCATATGAGTCTCCTGTCTGCTTGGAGTTGGCTAGCACCCAAGCGTGTTCCTGGGCCTGTCAGTAGTTTTCCAGAACCTTCAGGTAAAGCTCCTCTTTATTCTTAAGAATGAATCAAAGATTAATTACATGTATTTCAAGTAATTTAAACTTCTAAGAGAAAGAAGTGTCTATAAATAAGATATTTTTGAGCCAAACCCACTACATGTTTGGAGGCTTGCCACGATGAATCGCCATCTACACTCTCAGGAACTCAGAGCGCACCTGTTAGAAGGGAGCTAGAATGTTCAGTCCAGTTTGCTCAGCCACGAAATGGTCCCTATTACAAAGCCACGCCTGTTTCTTCTGCACTCACTGTTTGGAATTCTGAGAGAATTCAGAAGAGCAGTAAACACAGCAGCCATCTGGTTCCACTTACAACAAACTTTATAGAAGGGAAACCAAGCCGAAGGGACTCGCCTAAAGCCTCACACCTGGTCAGTTTGTTGAGTGCATTTTTTCATGGGTTTTCTTCCTCCAAAACAGACTTCAGGTGTTGCTTACATATAACTTGTGACAGAGGTGGCCCTCTAGGTCAGGTCCTTCCTCTGACACTTAAATCGGTGACATCAGAGTGAAATGTTACTTTTTTTTTTTTTTTGAGGATTGTATTAGTTTCCTATTGCTCATAACAAATTATGCAAATTGAGTGGCTTCAAACAACAATTAGTTATTACCCCTACAGTCTCTGTAGATCAGAAGTCCAGGCCCACCTGAGCTAGGTCTTCTCTGCTCAGGGTTTCACAAACTGAAGTAAAGGATTGGCCAGGCTGCATTTCTTTCTGTGGGTCAGGGTCCTTTTTCCCAAGTTGATATGATTGCTGGCAAATTCAGTTCCTTATGGTTGTAGGACTGAGGCCTCTGTTCTCTTGCTGGTTGCCTGCCAGGGTTATTCTTGGCTCCTAGAGGCCCTCTGTAGTTCTTTGCCATGTGGCCTCCTCCATAGGCCGTCTGTCACCTTGAATTGTTCTGATGTTGTTTTTTGTTTTGTTTTGTTTTGTTTTGTTTTGTTTTTGTCTCTGACATCTAGATCCAGTTGTAATGGGCCTGTGTGATTTAGTCAGACCCACCGAGTTAACTCAAAGCCAGATGACAAGTAACCTCATCATGAGAGGGATGTGCCCTCGTGTTCAGAGGTTCTGCCTACACTCAAGGAGAGGGAATTATACAAGAAGTGTGGACCAGGGGTGGGAATCTTGGGGCCATCTTAAACTTCTGCCTATCACAAGGTCTTAAAGCAGCAAACATTTACTGAGTGTTGCACATGGGTCTAAACTTTGGTAAAAGATGAACTGGGCATAATTTGAGATTTTTAAGAGTTTATTTAAGCAAGAACTAATTCCAACTGGGCAGCCTCAAATCTGAAGTGTCCAGGAGCATGCTCCAGACTAGAACTATGGGAAAGACTTATACAGAGAAGATAGGAAAGAAAAAAAAAAAAAAAAAAGAAAAGAAAGAAATTATTTGATTGCCTGTAGCTTAAAGTCCAGCTGACTGGCTGCGGTTGGTTGTCCTTGGCATTTCCATTTAGTAACCCTGAAGCATTTACAGGGTTAGATTTGGGGGTGTTTATGCAGGCCACCGTGGCATTAGAGCCACCAGTCTAACGGTCCCCAGTTTAATTAATCTAATAACCGTATACATGTTCTAACCCATATAATCCTTACAACAGCTCTAAGGAGTAAATGCCATTATTATTACCATCTTCTTTTTATAGACAGCATGTATAAGAGCAAATAAATTTAAGAAGTGTAATTCCCCTTGTTGAAAACAAGGGAAGAGACTCTTTCTCCTGTCCCCTTTCTCTTACAATTTCTTTCTTTGGCCTTTTCAAAAATACAAATCTCCGGCCAGTCTCTAGCCACTCAGGAATGTTTTCTCCAGAACTGGGGGCCATCTCTTTGAAAGGTAATGATCAGGGAAGATAACACCTAATCTCCTGATGTCCTGGGAAGAGAAGGGCCTACTGGTTACCTGATTCCAAATTGCAAAATCCACCTAATGAAATGGGTTGGATCCCTTTATTACATGACAGTGAGATTTCTTTCTGTCTTTGCAATCTCTTTAACTGATGGATCACATTCTGGTTTAATGTTTACCCAATAATAAAATTGTCCTATTTCTTTTCTACCTTTGTAGTGATGTTTTCAGGGTTGGGAAGAGATTCAGAGAAGTTAAGTAACCTGTCAGTGACACCTTACTGCTGAGTGGCAGAGTTTAGATCGTGAGCTCGGGTAGTCCACATATCTACCCACCTCACTGTCTTGCTGTTGTATTACCAACAATAGCTTGTGGCTTCTAACTGTTCTTTAGCTAAAGCTTCTCCATACACTGTTCTATGGCCAATGAGGCCTCCATATCTGATCCCTTAGATCAGGGTTCCTCAACCTTAGAAATATGGACCATTTAGGCCATGTAACTCTTTGTTGTAGAAGCTGTCCAGTACATTGTAGGATGTTTAGCATCACACCTGGCCTCTACCCACTAGATGCCAGTAGCACACCCAGTTGTGAAATCAAACGTGTCTCCAGACATTGCCAAATATTTGGGAGGATTAGGGGCAAAATCACTCCAGGTTGAGAATCACTCCTTTAGTGGAAGAAGTAGGGGACGCACACACACACACACACACACACACACACACACACACACATTGTGCTTGGCCAGGAGCAGGGAAGGAACCACACATGGAAGAAAGGCTTTGACTTTGACTTTCACAGAATGGCTGAGGACCACTAGTCTGGTAGTTGGGGCTGCAGCCTCGTAAATCTTGTCCTTTCAGAAACAAGAAGAGACCAGTGTTGGCTGCAGTGTCCTCATTTCTTCATCCTGTTCTTTTTTCTGGTTTGGTTGCAGAAATGCCTGAGAAGAGCAAGTCACAATAAAAACTGTTCTCCTTACCAAAGATGTTTGCAGCTCTGGTTTATTGTGTATTTCTCTATCTTTAGTGAAAACTAAAGTCTCGTTAAGTCCCCTAAAAGATCTTTGGGGGGAAAATGTTAATGAGTTTGGTCCAAGACTGAGCTTCAGATTTTATACAGCTGCAGACCACAGCACAAAAGTGACTTCAGCCTGGAAAAGTCTCAACTTAAAGCCTGGGAACAATCAAAAAACAAATTTTTTCAAGATTATTTCCCTGCTACATTCAAAACTTTGCGTCTTTCCTCTACTAACAAGAAACATATATATATATATATGTGTGTGTGTGTGTGTGTGTATATGTGTGTGTATATATGTATATATGTATATGTATATATATGTATATATACACATATATATGTGTATATGTATATATATGTATGTATGTGTATATATATGTATATATATGTATATATGTATATGTATATATGTATATACACACATATATGTGTGTGTATATATATACACACACACACACACACACATATATATATATATATATATATATATATACATATTTCAGAGCAAGAAAACTTATGAACTGAAAATCAGCCTAATGTGCTTTCACCTTTTGCCTGAACATTCTGTACTTTAAATGTACTTGAGAACCAAAGCCGTCTTTGTTCTGTGGTCATTTCCGCCCAAACTGTGTAAAGGACTATTCTTTTCCCGCAGTCAGCAAATAATCAGTATGTACCAAAGATCTGCTATCTCGCTGGTACTGTAGGAAGAACAAAGAATCATAAGGTCCAGTTTCCCTACTCTCAAGTTTAGGTCACTGCTATGAGAAAGCAGTTTTGTGTCTGAAATGGAATAACATTTGCAAACATTTCCGATTTGCGAGTTCTACACACAAACATGATAGGTTGCAAAAGTGGGCTCACTGCTTGTTGTTTATAAGTAAAAGGAGACCAAAAGGTGTTTACAGTTGTCTTGCTGCTTGATGTATTTCCACCAAACAGAAGTGGGAATGATTCCTTTCACGTTTTAGAATTGGACATAGGCTCTTTCTCTATACTCGGATACCTTATGGTCGCATTAGGCATCTTTTGTCTGAAAGAAAACAGCTTCGACTAAAATAAAGATCTATTGAGGAAGATTATATTTCACTTGATGATCTTTCCAAAGTTCTCTGAAATCCCTTTAGCAACCACAGTTATGCAGATGCCAACAAATGTTAAATTTATGAAAACCTCAGTCATTTTTTTACCACATTTTTACCATGCTTGAATTTGAGGTTATTAAGCCTGCAGACTAGACTTGCTTACATGAACCTTAGGCTACTGTGTATCTAGTCTCCATGCCTTGTCTGGGTAGCCTGATGGATCCTATTTTATATCTGCTATTACAAACCTAACGCTCGGCCTTGATCCTGATCCCTCTAGTACTTTCCACTACGCGGCCGCCGAGGATGAAGACTGCCTTCCAAATCTCTACGACGGGAATCAGGAAGCTTCTAACCTTGGGAAAATCCCTGCTAAACTGACTATGACATCACAAACATTAGTACAAGGGTAGGCTGACCTGACCTCTCTACTTCTCGAAACCAACATTACTAGAGGGCATTGTATGGTGCAGGAGAGGAATAACGTTTCCTCTGCTCTCATGTTTGCTTCCTGGAGGCTGTGAAATAACTTGACCGAAGGAAACCAGAACATGTCAGCCCAAAATATGCCACTTTGGCATATTGGTTATTTTGAATTCAAGGCACTTAAGAAACAGCAGGTACAAAAGGGACACTCTGATCCTCCTTTTCTCCCAGAAAGTAGGAGATAAAGCCCCCACGTGAAAGATGCCCTCCCTGTAGCGGAAGGAAGGCAGGCATGCTTATCACCAGAGACAGGGAATTTGGGGCCAAGAAAGCTGTACTAACAAACCTTGTTAAACTCACCCTTATCTTTCTGGTTACTTCCTCACAACTCAGTACCCAAAGCCCAATCCCTTTGCCTTGTCAATTTTTCACAAGTGGATGGTTTCTTTATCGAAAAGGTATCACAGCTTCCTGCTCCTCATTCTCTTGTGAAGGCTGACCTGAAGGTGTTAATCGGTCTTATGTCAGTTTAATTCTTAGGCCCAGTTTAAGACACCCAAAGAGATTAGAGGAGACTTTGTCCCCCCCTGCTTGACAGAAGACAGATTCACAGGAGAAATGCATACATATTTATTGGATGTTACTATTTTAATGTGATGGGGAAGGACTGCATAGGAAAGAAATGAAAACCCCCAAAGAAGACTCAGGCTTATGTACCATTTTAGCTAAGGGCACTAAATTATAAAGGGACTAGATGAAGGAAAGGGGTTTGGGTTTCCAGGGAGCGACTAGGAAATATATGGGTGAAATTAATGGAAGATAGGGTTATTTTCATAAGATCTGTTTGTGCAGAATCATCTCAGCATTAACTCTTGTCTCTAGTGATAAGAATATTCTCCTTTCTGGGGCGCCTGGGTGGCTCAGTCGGTTGAGTGTCCGATTTCAGCTCAGGTCATGATCTCACAGTTTGTGAGTTTGAGCCCCACGTCGGGCTCTGTGCTGACAGCTCAAAACCTGGAGACTGCTTCGGATTCTGTGTCTCCCTCTCTCTCTGCCCCTCCCCTGCTCACTCTCAGTCTTTCTGTCTCAGTCTCTCAAAAAAATAATTTTTTTTCTTTTAAATTTAAAAAATTATTTAGTTGGAAGAGTTTCTGTGGTGTACATTTGAAGGGAGCTATAATTCATTGTTTATCTCCTTCTAATCTCTTAGAAATAGTGTAGTGTAAGGGCAACAGAGGGAGACTAGGGATCAAGGTACTTGCCCTATTTCATTGCTCATTTGCTCTCAGACCCAGGTCTCTGGACCTCAATTTGGTTGCCTTTGAAAGGAAACGGCAGACTAGATTATTTGAATTTTGCATTCCAGTGCTTAGGTCCTATAAAAAGCTGTTCAAAGCCATGCATTCCTGTTCATTCCAAAAGCTTTTACTGTGGGCAGTGTTCAGTGCTAGGTGCACTACACAAAAGGGAATCAAAAAGTGGCCATTGTTTGAGAGTTAATGGTCTAGAAGAAGACATAAGATAAGCACATAAATAACAATAAGCGATGTATAAAATGATAATCACTTTTGGGAAGGAACAGATAAAGCAATGTCTGTTTAAAGTTGGTGGTCCGGTGTGTGGGGTTATAGCTCAGGGGTCGAGCATTTGACAGCAGATCAAGAAGTTGGTGGTCCATTTATGGATAACCAGGTAAGATATTACCCCTCAGTCAGATTGCTTATGTAAATGTGATTAAGGGCAGGGAAAAAATGTGATTTAATTCCCTTTCTTTGTTGAAATAATATATTTTTAATGTTTATTTTATTTTATTATTTTTTTTTTAATTTTTTTTTTCAACGTTTATTTATTTTTGGGACAGAGAGAGATGGAGCATGAACGGGGGAGGGGCAGAGAGAGAGAGGGAGACACAGAATCGGAAACAGGCTCCAGGCTCTGAGCCATCAGCCCAGAGCCTGACGCGGGGCTCGAACTCACGGAGCACGAGATCGTGACCTGGCTGAAGTCGGACGCTTAACCGACTGCGCCACCCAGGCGCCCCTGTTTATTTTATTTTTGAGAGGGAGAAAGAGAGAGGGAGAGAGTGGGGGGAAGGGGCAGGGAGAGAGAGAGAAAGAGAGAGAGGGACAGAGGATCTGAAGCAGGCTCTGTGCCAACATCAGAGAGCGCGATGTGGGACTCTAATTCATGAACCATGAGATCGTGACTGAGCCGAAGTCAGACGCCTAACCGACTGAGCCACGCAGGCACTCCTGAAATAATACTTTTTATGATTATTAAAGTATTATTAAAGAAAATTATAAATAATACTATAAATAATAAAGATTATTAAAGAAAATGGGGGGGGAGGGGCACCTGGGTGGCTCAGTCGGTTAAGCATTCAACTTAGGTTCAGATCATGATCTTGTAGTTCGTGGGACTGAGCCCTGTGTCGGGCTCTGTGCTGACAGCTCAGAGCCCGGTGCCTGCTTTGGATTCTGTGTCTCATTCTCTCTCTGCCCCTCTCTCTCTCGCACTCCACCTCTCTCTTTCTCAAAAATAAGTAAACATTAAAAACAAGAAAGAGGGGCGCCTGGGTGGCGCAGTCGGTTAAGCATCCGACTTCAGCCAGGTCACGATCTCGCGGTCCGTGAGTTTGAGCCCCGCCTCAGGCTCTGGGCTGATGGCTCGGAACCTGGAGCCTGTTTCCGATTCTGTGTCTCCCTCTCTCTCTGCCCCTCCCCCGTTCATGCTCTGTCTCTCTCTGTCCCAAAAATAAATAAACGTTGAAAAAAAATTAAAAAAAAAAAAAAACAAGAAAGAAAGAAAGAAAGAAAGAGAAAGAAAGAAAAGAAAATGGGACTACTTGGTGGCTTACTCAGTTGAGCATCCAACTCTTGATTTCAACTCAGGTCATAATCCCAGGGTCATGGGATTGAGTCCCACCCTCTGTTCTGGGTGTGGAGACTGCTTGAAATTCTTTCTTTCTCTCTCTCTCTCTCTCTCTCTCTCTCTCCCCCCCCCTCTGTTCCTCTCCCCCAGTCACTTGCTCTCTCTCTCTTTCTCTCTAAAGAAAGGTAAGGAAAGGAAAGGAAAGGGAAGGGAAGGAGAGGGAAAAGAAAAGAAGAAAATGGGTGAGAGACTCCAACAGGCAGTCATGAAAGGCCAGTCAGCACATGAAAAGGGGCTCGTTAGTTGACAAGGAAATGCAATTAACCATCCTGAGATACCACTCCACACCCACCCAAAGGGCTAAGATTAAAATGACTGATAACCCCAAGCGTTCATTAAAATGTGCAACAATGGGAACGCTCCTAAGCTGCTGGTGAGTGTGGAAATTCATACAATCATTTTGGAAAATTGTTTGGCATCACTGCTAAGGCAACTAAATGTGTACCTACTGGAGGATCCAGACATTCTACTTCTAGGTTCAAACCCAACAGAAACGTATGTGCCCTTGTAAAATGAATGAGAAGACGTGCACAAGAATATTGGTAGCAGCGTGATTCATAACAGCCCCAAACTAAAAACAACCCCAATGTCCATCAGCAGTGAAATGGATAAATATTGGTAGATTTATGAAGTATATATAACTTCATCCCTTAGGGGTACACTGTAAAAACTATGGTATGTTTCTTTATGGGTTTTTTTGTGCATATATAATATTAAGGAAGCACACCCTACATCCTTTCCTTAAAAATGTAATAAACACTTCTTCACACGATAAAACGTTCCAAACATGTTAATAGCATGCAAAAGTTGACTTTATTCTTGTTATTATGATATTTAACATGCCCTAGTTGTCAAACGCTGTGTTAAGTATTTTGTATTCTTATCCAGCCTAACCCCCAAGTAGTGTGTTCCAATCCAACCCTGAAGTCCTGGTCATTTGCTTCTGGCCCCCAAGCCCCAGCCTCAGGCCTCTGGTATATTAGCCCTCAGACCATTCCTTTATTTCCTTACCAAACTGTCAGCAACCAGGGCCACCACCTTAGACCCTCTGGCTTAGACAATTCCATCTACCAGGGCAACACCAACATTTGTGACGAAGCGGTTCTAGAGCCATACTTGCTACTGGTATGGCTGTTCTCCAGGTCCTCTAGTCCTTTCTGAACTTTCTACCGTATCACCTCACTCCTGCCCAAACAGTCCTGCTTAAAAAACTAAGTTCAAGAGAATCAGAACACTGACAATACACTTCTATAATTGCCCTATTCCCTTTTCCTTCCCACAATCCCCTAGGCGGGAAAGCATTGACTTGACATCACCTCTCCTTGGCTGGACCTCCTCTTCCTAAGGTAGTAAAACCATATGGTCTAACTATAATAGGCCCAAAGGAAGTCTTTTCTATGCAATGATAGGAACTGTATGGTCTGAGTCCAGGCTCAACCCTTGACATGGGACCAGGAGACAACTAGCAAGTAGTAAATATCCCACCCCAAAATGCATCCTGTACTATCTAAAACTTTAGATCCTCATCTCACAATTATTATTTTGGGTACAGCATGAGTGCTTGCTTCATATGCCTCTCCTGAAGTGTAATCGTTATTTATTTTTTTGAATCACCACATTTACAGACAAAAGAGAGAGAGAGAGAGAGAGAGAGAGAGAAGAAAAATAATCTTCAGTTATTTTAATTTCAATATTTTAAATTCCTAACATTGAAATGTTTTTCATTTGTTAACAATTTTTATTTCTTTTTAGTTTCATGCAATGTTGCATTTTTTCCTTATATTGGAGTTTTTCTCAGAGATTTTTATCATTTATTTTGAAAAAATCAAATGTAACAATTGTTTGTCGTGTTGGTTGAAAATATATTCCCCAGTTTATTTACCTTTTATTGATGTATGTATGTAGTTGGTTTGTTGCACTGAAGTTTAAAAAATTATGTTATCAAATTTATCAGTGGTCTCTGTTTCTCATTACCTTTAAACTTGAAAGATCCTTCCACATACAAAGATCTGGTAAATATTTATGTACCTTTTCTTTTTTAAAAAACATTTATTTATTTTGAGAGAGAGGGAGAGCAGAAGGGCAGAGAGAGTGAGAGGGAGAATCCCAAGCAGGCTCCACACTGTCAGCTAGACCCAACATGGGGCTGGATTCCATGCTTAACAGACTGAGCCACCCAGGTGTCCCCATGCATGCTTTCTAAAATGTTTATGGTCTGATCTTTTTATAACTAAGGGTTTCCATGAGGTTAAAAATCTAATATGTTTACATTTATTCTCTTAGTAAGATACATTTCCAAACTGGAAACTTCTTTTGTTGACTACCTACTATGTGCCAAATATTTTGTATATGTTTTCGTTGACTCTGCTTGAAATGCTTGTAGATGGGCATAATTATTTTCCCTTTACAAGATATACAATTCAAGATCAGCGATATCAAAAGCACCAATTTGCCCCACAATGAGGACAGCTAGTGAATGGAGCAACTGGACTTGAACCCAGTGGGACTGATTATAGGACAGAGGGGCACTGTAGATCTTCCCGCCTGCTGTGGCTATTTGCTAAGCCAGGCACCAAAGGGCTGAGTCATGGCTGTGAGTGTTTAAACACAGCTGATTTCTCCAAGTTTCCTTTTCAGTTTCCAAATTCACAGTGCTATTTCACGTAGCTTCAGTTGGGGTAAAGAGAGTGACTGGGCCACATTTCTGAGGAAAATGATGATGGGTTTCTCTTCTTTTCATCTCTACTCCCACTCCCAAACCATGTTATTAAAAAGCAACAGCGGGGCCTGGGTGGCTCAGTTGGTTAAGCATCCAACCCTTGATTTCAGCTCAGGTCAAGATCTCATCGTTCATGAGATCAAGCTGCGCATCGGGCTCTGCCTTGACGGTGGGTGTGTAACCTGCTTGGGATTCTCTCTTTCTCCCCTCCCCTCTCTCTGCCCCTCTCCCACTCATGCTCACTCTCTCAAAATAAATAAATAAGCTTAAAAACAACAACAAAAAAAGCAACACTATCAACAGATGTCCTGAACCTCTGTTCTCTTGCCACACTATTGCACTACGGTCTGTACTAGTCTTGCTCAGTAGAATTTTCTGTGATGATGTAAATCTGTATTCACAATGCCCAATATAATAACGTGCTACTGGCCACATGTGGCTATTGAGCACTTACAAATGTGGCTAATATGATTGAACGTTTAGTTCTATTTAATTATAATTCATTTAGGGAGTCACACGTGGCAGTGACTACACCCGTGAACAGGGCACGCCTATATAGATCAATTCCTTGAGATTAAGGACCAAAGACTTCTAAACCCCAAACTTTAAATTAAAAATGCTTTCCCCCATATTGGTCTAGTGTGGGTGAAATACTGCAGCTTAGCATTGGGTTCACTTTGCCCGCATGACATTATTAGTCACGTCTACCAGCAGAGAGTCAGGTCGTGATGGGCTGACGGAGCTTTGCTGTTTCTAAGGAAGAAAACATACAGACCTTATACAGCACATGCATGATTTTTTGTTAAAATTGCTTGCATTGCGTCATCCAAGCAGGAAGGATAACAGCGTCTGCCATCATTCAATCCTAACCCTACCCTGCCTAGCTTTTCCACATCTGTGTTCACATCTCCCTGGAATCCTGAATAGAAGTGGTGGCTGCCACCACAAATAACTGAAGGCCTAGAGACTCCCATTTCTCTTTGAACATTCACCTGTGGCTTCAAGCTTTCAGCAAGCAAGAATTGTAAAAACCAAAAGTAAGGTAGGGGAAGAAACCCAGAATGGTAAGAGTCCAATAAGTCAGCAGAAAAATCTACTCTTCTGAATTGGACCAGTTACTACATCCTTTGGTTCAAAATAGGTAAGGTCCCTCCTTGCCCTGCTGTCCTCCCTTCCTTCCAGGGCTGGATCTCCTGGGACTTGCTCCTTTATTGTATATGGCTAATTGCCCCTGAGCCTTTTAGGTTTGTTCTGGTTCCTGACGGTATAAGTCACTTTTCTCTGGTTACCTTTGGCTTCAAACTGTGGCGCACTATTCTGACAAGGTCCCACTCCACTACTTTTCCAGGGTTTTCCACTGTTTGGGGCCTCCAAAATTCTACCTTTATTCCTATCCCATTAATTGTTTCATGTTGGGTGGTTTACCTATTGGTGTTTAGCAACCAATTGCCAAAACATGGTCCACTTCTCCCACGTTGGGAATGAAGTAGCTGTTGAACAAATATTTTGTGAATGACTCATAACCTGGGAACATTTAAGTTGCAGAATGAATGACCAAGTCTGTCCCAACCAGGGGACTGATGTTGCCATAACTCATTTCATAGTAGTGTCACAACTACCAAAATACTTTAAACTTCTGTAACAGAATTAACATTTTTGAAGCATTGAGTCAATATCGTTTTGTTTCTAGTGATTCCTTTTCCGGAAATGTCTCACAAGTTACTACCCATTGGATCCGTTGGGCAGAATTCAATGAGAATGAGAGCTGCCACTGCACTTTGTTTGAAAATGGATCTTAAAAGATTACAGTTAGACAAATGTCTGAAAAGAAACACTTCTGTTTTGCAAAAGCTGAGCCTTGCTGAGAAAAAAAAAAAAAGGAGGGGTTAAAAAGGAAATGTGTGTGGTCTGATGGGCTGGATGTTGGAGGACTGGTTCTGGGGCAGAACGGAGAGACAGGTGGTTCTTAACCCCAAGAAGGGACTAATTCACTAAATCCCACAGCACCCTTCCTGGGCTGCAGAAAGGAACTGGATGGCCAGATGGGAGGGACAGGAGAAAGGCCAGGGCTGGACCAGAGCATAGGGTCAATTAGAGAGGTTTGGAGGAACCTGGGAACACAGCGTGAGCTTGGAGAACAGTCAGTTCTTGCAGACTTCCAGCACCCTTGACCTGAAGGAATGGACTGGCTTGGGGCTGCCCAGGGTTCCAGAGGGCTCACACACAGCAGCATGGCGCTAAGATGGCAAGGAGCACATGTGACTGGGGGAGAAGGGAGGATATACATGCCAAGGGGACTATCTGACTGGATGAGGCCTGAGGACAGAGTAGACAATCCACAGACCCATGGAGACCTTGTGAGCAGGTCCCTGAACATCAGTGGGTAACAACAGCACAATATCCAGGAAGGATGGGGCTAATCACCCCTCTATGAACAGCAGAACTCAGGGAGCCCACTCCCCAACAGAAGGATAGGGGCTGCAGAGGGCAACTTGGGAACCCCCTCACCCTTCCACCCCCACACAGTCCTCCAGTCTTGAGCAAGAGAAGAGGGGGAGGGAAGTTCTTCAAAGGGGAGAAACTTTCCTGAATGAGGGTTTAAACTTTGAATGGATTCAGTATTTACCCCCACAGAACCTTTGCTGGCCTGGAGAGAACAGAAATTGTCAAGGAAAAGATGCCCGTCTTTTCATCAGGATAAACAGGAGCTCTGAGCAAGATGAGCTTGTAAAGAAAAAGAAAGAAAGATGTACTCTTTCTTTTTATGAATATCTGATTCATTTTGTGTGAATTTTTTTTTTAATTTTTTTTTCAACATTTATTTATTTTTGGGACAGAGAGAGACAGAGCATGAACGGGGGAGGGGCAGAGAGAGAGGGAGACACAGAATTGGAAACAGGATCCAGGCTCCGAGCCATCAGCCCAGAACCTGACGCGGGGCTCGAACTCACGGACCGCGAGATCGTGACCTGGCTGAAGTCGGACGCTTAACCGACTCAGCCACCCAGGCGCCCCCATTTTGTGTGAATTTTGATCCCACTACAAATATTCCAAGCGCTTTTCCATCAAGGTTAAGAGGGGGAAAAAATGCCCCCCCATTCCCCAGATTAGAAGCAATGATTACCAGATTGCATCTTAAATCCAGAAAGTTCCCTCACTCAATATAGACTGGGTTCTTGATATGCACCACGCAATGCACAAGCTCTGTAAGTTCAGATTAAAAATGTAATGTTTAGTTTGGACATTGTGAGCAAATTATCCTCACTCTTAGGGAAAAAAGGAAATATTCCTAGAAAAATAATATCTGCATTAGTCATAATATTTTTAATGCCTTCACCCAACACCTCAAACCAAGGTTATGTGTGTGCTCATTGTCATTTCATATCTACAGTTAACCCTCCACACCTCTAACTCTTCTTTGTAACCTATGTATTGATGTTTAAATTGTCACTTAAGCCCTTAAAGTTAAGCAATACCTCTGTATGCAAAATTATATTCCTAAATTCATAATATATCATCACCATTAGCAATAACTTAAGTTTATTATATGAATTATAGTTTACACCATGATTCGCATTATTTCACTTGATCTGAATGGCAGGTAGGGCCTTTATTACACCCATTCTACAGACGAGGAAATAGAAGCTTCTCTGTTCAATAGTCTTTCTGAACCAGAACAAACCCAGATCTTCAGATTCTCATACCTGCACCAGCATCCTACTCAAATATCTACCTTGGCTTTTGCCATTCCTGGGAGAGCTGATTTGATCTTTGCCACTTACCGCAGCTGTACTTAAAAAAAAAAAAAAAAAAAAAATTCTTTATTTTGAGCAGGGGGAGGGCTAGAGGGAGAAGGAGAGAGAGTCTTAAGTAGGCTCCGTGCTCAGCACAAAGCCTGATGCAGGGCTCAATCTCAAGACCGTGAGATCATGACCTGAGCCTAAATCAAGAGTAGAAACTCAACCGACTGAGCCACCCAGGCGCCCCTACTTATAGCTTCAAAGTGGAGTGTAGTTCCAGATCCACTGTTGGCACAAACACTTCCCTGGCCAACCTTGTCCACACCGGCCTCACCTTCCTATTAACGCCCACAGCGTATCTGTCCTCTTGACATTGCCTTGGTAATTCATCATATACTTCCTCGAACACCTCTTAGCTGCTACTTATCTATCAATATATTTACATCTCATTGCCTCAACTAGACAGAGCTCTTGAAAGATCTGGTCTTTCCATACTCCCTGGCAGGGTACTTGGCACACCACAGGTCTGCATATATTTCCAGATTTGTTGATTGACAAAACAGTTCGCTTCCTCTCATTCAAAGGAAAAGGGCCTCCTGAGATTTCTGGACCCCTGGGACAAGAGGAGGACTCCAAAAAGCAGGCAACCACACTGAGAGAGCTGATGTCCCGCTTCACGTTTTGCTTACGACCACCCCCGCCAGCCCCAGCAATTAATTTCTTATTTAATCCAGCCCGGTAAAAACTGGGTGATTTCATCCTTCCAGCAAGAGTTCTCTTCTGTATTTAATGACTGAAACATGCATGTGTGGCTTGCAAGTATTATAGTAATGACTTGATACACAGATCAATGTATGCCCAGGCTACTGCCTTGCACAGCACTACCAAATGTAATCGGGCTTTCTGACCTTGTGACACAGCCCATCAGCTACAGAGTGCCCTATTTCCTTTACTTAAAAAGTACGTTCAATCTACTCTGGACTTTCCCATCTGTCAGAGCAGCTTGAGGTGACTTCCTGCTCTGTCAGCTGACCGTGAGTCACATCACGGCTGCACGTTAGTGAGGCTGCTTCTGCATGTTCAGCAAGCAGGGAAAGAGAAAGATAGGCGTGAGCTCTCAGACCTCCTTCTCAGATCTCAAGCCTCTGGGATCACCCTTTTTCCATGTCATTTAAAGCTTCCACAGTTGGGAGCTCTGCTCTTCAGCTTCTGGCTGTGTGGTGATGCTTCAAAAGACAGGAAGCCCAGTTTCCTACTTTCCAGAGTGAAAATGACATTTAGAAAAATCCACCTCGGTAGTGAATGAATCATTTATCGGGCAACCCCGTTCTCCAAGAGGGTCCTTCCTTTGAGCCACATTTCTGGGATGTCTTCAGTGAGGTAAATGGCGATGACCGAAGGGCTAGTTCTGGGATTTGAAATGATGCAAGTCGAGTTTAAAAGGAATTTCAAAATTACAGGAAAGTAGCTGTGAGGGTAGATAGGGTGGATGTGAAATCAAACAATAAAACTTCCTGGATTGAGGAAGCTTTGGGAGCAAAATCATGGGGAAGCTGGGGGCTTAAGAATAATCTATGGTTTTATTAGAGGAATTTGGGGACCACTTCTGCCTTCTGCAAATATCTTGCATATTATTTAGCTTTTTAGGTTTAAAGTCGTTCTCATTAAAAAAAAAAATGACAATAAAATAAAAAATAAGGCCCATCTCATTAAAAGAGGATAAGAGAGCAGTGACACTAACTTATCTCATCTGATGCTTTAGAAGAAAAGCCAACGAAGTGTGATTGTAGTGTGATAATGTAAATAAATTAAAATGTAAATAAATTAAACATGTGCTTTTCCTAACTAGACCAGTAAAACAATAGTCCAGTTTGTTTGTCATTGCCTCTGATTTATCCAGATATATGGCTCATTAGCAGCACCAAGATATTGCCTTGTTCTGTTTGTTTCATTCTTTTCTTTTTTCTAAGGACTTCTGGCATGAAAACTATTTGGAAAAGAAAAAAAAAAAGCAGATAAATTAGAGATGTGGATAAAAGAGTATACGTTTACATATACTCTCACAGCTCCTAACAAGAGGTGTGTTTGATGGGGGGGTGGAGAGGAACTGGACAGCCAAAGTCTTTTGAGGTTTAAAATAGAGAGGCTCACTGATCCTGACATAGTAAAGCTAAGGGAAGATCTGTAAGCCTCTCCCACTAAAATGTTCCATCAACATTCTACATATTTCAGTATCACTAGGGATTAAATTACTTGTAACCATTCTAACCAAAATGCCACCACCTAAACTACTGACATATATGTAGTTTAAACACATGGCAATCTTCCATTCTGGATCTTATTCAACATCATCTCAATTTGAAACATTCTTGTCCATTTGCTGGGCCATGCATTGGATCATATAGCCTGATACTGACTTCAGAAAAAAATGTGTCAGGTTTTTTTATCGAGGAAAATCAGGCTAATGTCCGTCAAAGGAATAAGTGATGAATAATGGGAACTGGATACAAATTAACACTGGCTTAAGAAAAAATAGAAGGCTCTTTTCATATAAGAGTCTGGAGGTAGGAATCTGGGTCTGGTATGGCAGCTCTCATTTCCAAATTTTTTGGAGGCCCAGGTTCCACCCAGGTTTCTCTTCTGCTGTCCCAAAGCTTTGGTTCTGAAGTTCTGGTCCAGGAGGGAGGTACCACTATCAGACCTACATTACCAGTAGAAAGAGAGGGGAAAGAAGAAGCCTAAAGGGCTTGGAGCACAGATATCATTGGTCTGCTAGGGAAAGTTCCCAGAAGCTACCACCGATGTGGCACTTCCCCTTACAAGCCATTAGTCCGAAGTTTATCACTCAGACACACCTAGCTGCAAGGGATCCTGAGAAATGCAGTCGTTTTCTGCATAGCCATGGACCCAGCCAAAAGTCCATCACTGAGAATGGAGCAAAGCTAGATATTGGGGGTAATTTGCCATCTCAGCCACAGAACCAAAGAGCATGATATATCACTTAAACAAGCTCTACAAACTTCCATGTAATATGCTAGTAAAGTCATCAGTGTTGGGGTGAAAGTTTGGCTAGAAACAGAAATAGTAATTTATATTCAATATAATAATTTAGGGATCGTTTGGGGATTCTAGACAGGACATAACCATCTATTAGCTCTATCTTATCATGTGTATATCTAACTACTTCTTTATCCCGGCCTTTCTTGGTTGGTAACAATATAGATTTATGTTGGAGAAATAAATGTAGCTATTAACATCTTGGGGGCAGCACTTTTAAGCCCCAAAGAGAAAAACATGTGTGCAGGTCAGGGTCTTATCTTTAGAGCATTCGTTGAAGTTATTCTTGGTGTGCTATTTTAGAGAAATTCTCTCCTGTACCTACATGCATGTTTACATGTCTTGTTTAATAAATTGGTTCAATTTTCTGTATCCCTTCCCATAAAATCTGGTGATTTTTGAGCACTTCTCCATTGTCCATTTCATAAAATTTAAGAAAATTCAGTAATATAGATTGAGGATCTGGTGCTACTCAATTAAATTGGAAAAAAACCTCAAAATTGTAATAAGGAGAAGCTTTACCTGTTATCTAGAGATAATTGCTGTAAGATTAGCTATTGGTTTTTATTTAAGAACACCCTAAAACCTCTGTCATAGGGTTTGGACACTCTTGTTGTATCTGAGTTACCAATGGAAACATGGTGATCATTCTCCAGGGTCAAACGTACTACTCCTAGAAAGGAAATGAATATCTTAAACTAGACTTGAAGTAGAATCTTTAGGAAATAGTTCATGAATCTTTCAATTAAAATGAGGCCGCCTTTTCAAGATAACATATTCTGTAAGGAATTTTTTAGGTCCTGAAGTATGACTTTAGAGCCTAGCTCTAGTGACTAAACCCCCACACCAGGGAAAAGATAAAATTCTGTCCTGACTCAAAGGCAGAATTCTACTACCTGAGTCACCTACGACACTTCAGCAGTAAGCTGGATTTTCCTAAAAGGATCCTCAGCCAAGGACTGGGCAGGTTGAACCATGTTCTCTTATGAAACCAGCTGATGACACAGTCACGAGGACTTCAACTCAAAGGTTATGGATTGGGCTGGTGCCAATCCTGGTGCAATGCCCTCCATTCGGTACAAAGAAATTGAATCTCTTTATATATCAAGACTCTTGAGTTCAAACATCTATGTTATCTGCTCATGGGAGAAGCCCCCCTTTCAGCTCTATCTTATCGTGATAGCTAAGGGTATTTAGTCCATGCTGAATCGATTCTGTCCTCTCTTGACATTTATGGAAAACATGGGCTCATTGTCAGCTGCATTTGCTCAAAACCATTACTGAAACCATTGTAAGAGCCATAAGGGCTTTTAAAGATCTAGTCCAAACTCAATTCAAAGCAGGGTGCCCACATCAGCATTTGCCAGTAGATGTCCAGTCAGAATTGGGCCCTGGAGGGGCATCTGGGTAGCTCAGTCGGTTAAGCCTCCAACTTTGGCTCAGGTCACGATCTCATGGTTCGTGAGTTTGAGCCCCCGTGTCGGGCTCTGTGCTGACAGTGCAGAGCCTGGAGCCCACTTCCCATTCTCTGTCTCCCTCTCTCTCTCTCTGCCCCTCCCCAGCTCATGCTCTGTCTCTGTCTCTGTGTCTCTCTCTCTCTCAAAAATAAATAAACATTTAAAAAATTAAAAAAAAAATTAGGCCCTGGAAATTTTCGATGCCCATAACTTTGACACAGACATTACACATCTAGAAATTTAGTTTACAGATACTCTAAAATACATACAAAGATATTTGTGCAAGTGCTCACGTCGCAGCATTGTTTGTAGTCAAGAAATACTGGAAACAGCCTATCAATAAGAGGACGTCTATCAATCAAAAGCTGATCATTCAAAGTGATGGGGGCATGTGTAAGTGATTGCATATGTGGAAAGAGTGACAGAATGTCCACAAGCCTGTCTTAATAGTGGTTATCTCTAAGGGATAGGATTTGCTAAGCAACAGAGGAGGAAGGCTGTTCACATTTTTTGTTATACACTCCTGTTGCAAGTTTTTAAAATGGACCTGGTAAGGGGCATCCGGGTGTTGCAGTTGGTTAAGCATCTGACTCTTGATCTCAGCTCAGGTCACGATCTCACAGTAGGTGAGTTCGAGCCCCGCATCAGGCTCTGCACTGATGGCATGGAGCCTGCTTGGGATTCTGTCTCTCCTTCCTTCTGCCCCTCCCCAGCTTGTGCTCTCTCTCTCCCTCAAAATAAATAAATAAATAAATAAATAAATAAATAAATAAATAGAAAGAAAGAAAGAAACTTAATTTTTTTAAATAAATAAACATAAAGTGGAGCTGGTAATGGGTAAAAAGAGCACAGGTGTGACTTCCTCTCTGGTGGTCACCCTCTCCATTAAAAGTGTCAGGGCAAATTTTTCCCAGCTTACTAAAAATGTTTATCAGCTTGCCCCTTTCCCCGCTGTCCAGATAATATAAGATAAACATATTCCACATTCTTTTCTGTTGGGCAATGCTGGAAATGTGGTTTTTTAAAAGCTTCAGTACAATGGAAAATGATCCATTTTCCCCATCAATACGTTCTACAGCTTGTTAAGGTCACCTAGGTGATGATATGGGAGTTTTGATAAAACTGTGAACTTTCCTCCCTTACTGTGACACTCTTCAGTGGACAAACTATGGCCCTTTACTGGAATATTTCTCTCTCTGAATCCTGTGCATGGGGATGAGTCCTGGCTGTGATAACACTAATACTATAATTCAAGTTTCCTGTGGTCTTACCCAACTGTGCAGATGAGAACACCAACTCAAATTCCTTGGCTCTTTTGTAGCCTGGGAATAGCAGACCTTCAACCCTCCCTGAAAGGCATCTTTCAAATACTTCTGAAGGTCCCTAGAAGATATCTGCCATGTGCTGGTGAATCAGGTCCCTGCATGAAGCTAGTCTAAGTTCTCTCCCGGCCATTTGCTGGCCATCACACTGTCACTTGCTTGGCACTTCCTTCTCAGCTACTTCCGCAGCTGAGGCCCTGGAAATTGGAGATGTTCAGCCTGCATGGCATTGTCTTTTCGATAGGAGGGATGCTTCCTTTCCCCAACCCCATGCCCAACCCCATGGAGGTTACTCAGCAGCGTGGCTTCTGGCCCAGTATATTACAGAATTACTCGTAATTCAGAATTTCAGTTTCCCCTTGCAGTTCCTCTACTGTTCAGAGGAATCAGGCTTTCATTTCTAAATATGTATTGACTCCCTGCTCTGTGCAGACACATGTAATATATGCAGCAACGAATGAAACAGCTAAGGACGCTGCTATCATGGAATTTTCAGTCTATTCATGGAGAAAGGTAACAGTCAAGTACATAAAAGCAAATAAATATATAACTGCAAATTGAAACAGATGCAGTGAAGACAGAGGGGTGTGCAAGAAAGGAACAAAAGAGCCACTTCTGATGGGGTGGTCAGAAAAGGCCTCTGAAGTAGTGACAGTTCATATAACAACTAAGTCACTGAAAACCCAGATTTGGGCACAGAGATTAAAGGCACAGCATAGGGCATATGGGCAATGGTATTATAATAGTGTTGTATAGTGACAGATGGTAGCTACACTGGCAGTGAGCATAGCATAACGTGTAGACTTGTTGAATCATTATGTTGTACACCTGAAACTAATGTAACATTTTGTGTCAACTATACTTCAATAAAAAAAAAAAAAACAGACTTAGAAGAGGGAAGGGAAGGAGTTTCTAGAAGAAAGAGAGAAGAAAGAGAAGATGGTGAAGGAATAGGAAGAGGAGGGAGAGGAGTTAACATTTTTAGTTACTATGAACTAGGAACATTCTAGGAACTTCATATATACCCTTTAATGCTAACACAGTGTCCTGTGAAGTAGAACTATTGTTAGCTCCACGTCACAGATGAGTAAAACGAAACATAGGATAAATAATACCTTCGTCACACAGCTAGCAAGTGATGAAGGCAGAACTTGACTCCAGGCAGTGTAAGACCCTAAAGAAGGAAAGATGTTGGATTATTTCAGCAACTTAAAGGCTAGTGTGTTTGAAATAGAATGACAAGGGGGAAATCAGCGTGAGATGGAGTTGTCGAGGCCGGCAGGGACTGGACCATGCACAGGTAAGTGGCCATATTTCATCCTCACGTAATTCATGTTTGATTAACACTACTCCACAGGAACAATATTGTCCTGAGGAGCCAGCTGGAGTAATGAAGACAATGATCACTTATATTATTTCTATATACATATATTTCTATATATTATTTCTGTAATATATATTTCTATATATTATTTCTGTAAGCTGAGGTATTAGAAAGTAATATTTCTGTAATATATATTTCTATATATTATTTCTTAAGCTGAGGTATTAGAAAGTGAGGGTGCTTCCCTCATGAATAAGATAGGAGATCAAGATCCCAGAGACTGAATTACACCTTCTGGCTCATATGCTGACCTGGTACATAACTTAGGAAATTACACCATATCCAGCACCTCCCTGTAGTAACCTGCACCTGTGTTAAAGAATTATGGGTAGCCAAATCAAACAGCATTGTACTTGTGGTTGGATACTGAGTTAGTAAATACAGGGACACAGAAGGGTAAGGAAGGAGTCATTATCACAGTGAGCTGGTCCTCTCCAGGCAGTGATGAGTTTGGCCTTGCCGGGAGCAGCTCTGGGTGACACCCTTTTCATGGCCATTGGCTACAAACCTGGGACCTCTCTCTACACTACCTGACTTGGACGATAAATCCAAGATGGAGAAGAAGAAGTACCAGCATCTGGTGAGCCAATGCAGAACAAGAATGAAAAGGGGTGACGTGACTGCTTCTTTTACAACACTGTCAAGTTCTATCAATTGAAAGAATGAAGAAGCAACAATTTTTTTTTTTTTAATCCTTAAAGTCGGCTTTTTTTTGTTCGCTCTCCTGAATCCCTTTAGAAGATTCCTTCAACTCAGGAAATCTCAAACTCGCCAAAAAATGAGAAAATAAACTCAGTCTAACCACATAAACTGAGTCTAATCTCAGCTCCGGTCACATAAACTAAGAAGAAGTCACAGAGAGGGGATTTCCCAAATTCTGTTTCCTTGTAATGGTAAACCCTTACTGGTTAACGTGCTTCTTGCTGACTAGCATGGACATCCATTCTGCACTTTCCCCTCTCCAGCAGCCCCTCAATTTCTGCTTGGGGACCCATGTGTTTCCTGAAAGGCTAATTCCATCTTGGTGGTAAAGAGGGAACATGTAGCTGAGGCTAAGCCATCAGCACATCTTTTCTCCTGGCCACCGTGACTGTGACCTAAGCCAATTACTTCAGAGTGACTCTCAGACCTCCTGCTGAGAATGCAAGATAAACCTTTTCTGTACCCCCTTGCTGTATTTGAATGACAATCCCCGGAGATAGAGCTATCTGTGGATCACAGGAGGAGCCTGACTTAGGATAGAGTCAACACTAAGGAACACAAAGTAGACCATGAAAACAATGAAGAACTAGGTCCTGGATGACATCATTGAGCTAAAGGACTCCACCTCACCAGACACCTGGACCTTTCAGGGATATCAGTTGGTGAAATTGAGTTCAACAAATATTTATTGACTATCTACTTATGTGCCAGACACAGTACCAGACCCTTAGAATACATTAATGCATGAAACCAATACAAATCCACAAATCCCTGTCCTTGTGGAGGAGACAAACAATAGGCAATAAGTATAACAAGTAAAGTGATAGTATGTTGGACAGTGATAAGTGCTGTGGGAAAAAGGAAAAGAAGTACAAGGTAAGGAGGTAGAGGATGGGGGAGTAGGAGCTGGGGAACAGGTTCTCTATCATGTAAGCCGGTATGAGTTGGTTTTTCTGTTACTTGCTGTCTACTACTTGCAAATAAAACTACAACACCTTAGAACATTTTGAATATTTGTAACACCTCCACACCATCCAAATACACATCCAGAAGCAGAAATTATAATAGACTAAAATACACACATACATAAATATATAAATAAATAACAAAGAAAAGGAATGTCAATTTGATTTGCCTAAGGAGGAAAAAAATGTTGCATTTGAATTCAGGATAAATATTGAACTAATTTATTTTAAAACACAGACCACATTTTTGGGCAGGGTTTGAGCAGGTCTTTAAATGCTTCCATCTAAATCCCATAGCATTTTGGGGCACCGGGGTGGCTCAGTTGGTTGAGCATCCTACTTCAGCTCAGGTCATGATTTCACAGTTGGTGAGTTCGAACCTGCATTGGGCTCTGTGTGGACAGCTCAGAGCCTGGAGCCTGCATTGGATTCTGTGTCTCCCTCTCTCTCTCTGCCCCTCCCCTGCTCGTCTCTCTCTCTCAAAAATAAATATTAAAAAAACTCTTAAAAAATAAATCCTACAGCATTTTGGTATAAATTATAATACTTTCCTGAAGCAGCAAAAGTCCTTTCCTCCCATTGCCTCTTAAAATTTAAAAATAATCTCTTGTGTCTATTTCCAATGCTCAATTTATGGAAAATGCAGAAAATTAATATTGACAATGCTTCATAGCTTGAGATGTTAAATTCTGTGACTAATTTGTCAGGGACCAACTGGCAAGAATTATGACAGTGTGTAACTGAGTTGAATGCCAACAAGCAAGAAAGGTAGGAAGCAAAAAAGCAAGGAAGAAAGAATGAAAGAGAGAGAAAGAGCACATTAACTTAATATAGAGATGTCTACTCCCAACCACCTTTCTGAGTGTGTGGCTAGTGGCTTCCTGTAAAGGAAACATTTTGTCGACTCTGGTCTTAGTTAGTTAAGACTGGCATTCCCCCCTTTGTACAAATGCACTGTGTTGTGTAAAAGAAGAAACCATCACCATAGAGACTCAGGTCTCTAAATACTAGGATACTAGGCTGCAGATATTCTGTCCTTGTCAGAGTATTTACTTTTTAAGTGAGCATCTGTTCAGAAGCTGTGTATTTTTAGATCTAATGCCAGACAAACCAAAGAAAGCTATACTCTGATAATGCTAGAAAGACATTTATTAATGTGACTAAATTAGCCTGGTAGGTTTTCATGCCAATGCATTGTGCCTTGACCAGTTTCAGATATTGAGTCCAACTTTCCCTAAATGCCTCAGAGTCGAGCCTCAGTGAGTCTGCTCCCAGTAGGCAGACAAGAGAGAATGGCAGATCCCAGGAGAGAACAAATGCAGGAGAAGGTTACCCTGCCCCTCAAAGTCTCTCTCTGAGTCCTAGCAGGGTGAAGAAGAACCCGACTCACTACAGGAAGATACACTGAAGTGAAATAAAATTGGTGGGTTTTTTTTAAGTTTACTTAATTATTTTTGAGAGAGAGAGAGAGAGAGAGAGGAGGAGGAGAACACACAAGAAGGACAGAGAGAGAGAGGGGGGGGGGAAGAGAGCACACAGGAGGGACAGAGAGAGAGAGAGAGAGAGAGAGAGAGAGAGACAGAGAGAGGAGGGAAAGAGTATCTCAAGCAGACTCTACACTGTCAGAGCAGAGCCTGATGCAGTGTTCGAATCCACAAACCTTGAAATCATGGCCTGAGCTGAAACCAAGAGTCAAACACTCAAGCGACTGAGCCACCCAGGCACCCCTAAGTAAGATTGTTTTTAAATTAGTGACAAGAGATACCTTAAATCATTAGGAAAGAAAAGATTATCTAACAAATCATGTTGAAACCATTGGTGAGTCCTTTTGGCAAAAGAAGATCCTTCCCACCTCCAATTAAATTCTCAATGGTGAAACACATGCACATAAATGCACACCCACAAGTACTTACACACACAGGCAAAGGAATCTACATACAAGCGAAGAAAAAAATAGCAGAATATTTATTTTATCACTAATGGTGAAGGGTACCCTAAGTCGGAGTCATGTAAGAAATCTCAAGGGAAATGATGAGAGCCCAAGCACATCAAAACACTGAACTTAAGGATATGAGATGGAAACATGAACATTTAAATACAGAGGAAGATCTATGATGAATATAATGATTACATCCTAACATCTTTTTTTTAAGTTTATTTATTTATTTTGAGAGAGAGAGAAAGAGAGAGAGAGAGAGGCAGAGAGAGAATCCCAAGGAGGCTCTGCAGTTGTCAGTGCAGAGCCCAACAAGGGACTCCAACTCACGGAACCGTGAGATCATGACCTGAGCCGAAACCAAGAGTCGGACGCTTAACCGACTGAGCCACCCAGGCACCCCATAACCTAACATCTTTAAAACATAAAGAGCTTTGGAGCACCTGGACAGCCCAGTCAGTTAAGCATCCCACTTTAGTTCAGGTCTTGATCTCACGGTCTGTGAGTACAAGCCCCGCATTGGGCTCTGTGCTGACAGCTCAGAGCCTGGAGCCTGCTTCAGATTCTATGTCTCCCCCTTTCTCTGTTCCTCCTCCGCTCACGCTCTCTCTCTCTCTCTCTCTCTCTCTCTATCAAAAATAAATAAACATTAAAAAAATTTTTAAAAACCTTAAAGAGCTTATAAAAATTGGTTAGAAAAACATGAAAATTTCAGAATAAGAATGGGCAAAAGACACCAGATAATTTACAATAGAGCAGATAAAAATGAATTTTAAAATAGATGAAAAATATCCATCTCACCACTTAACCACAGCAAAATTGAGGCAAACAGAAGGAAAAATTTCTTACTATCAAGTTAGCAAAAATAATTTCTTTTCCTAATAGTGCTGATAAGAGTACAATGCAACAGGAAATCTCATTCACTGCTGGCAGGAGTGTAAAACTTTCTGGAAAGCAATCTGTTGTTTCTCAAGAGGCCTCAAAGATGTTTATATCCTTTGGCCTACTAATCCTACTTCCAAGAATTTATCATCAGTAATTTAAAATTTCCAAAAACATGGACAAATAATCATGCATAATATCTGCTCATTTCAGCATTGCTTATAAAAATGGAATGTGTCCTAAATGTCCAGTACTCATTTCAATATTTCATTGAGTATCTACTATGTGTGAAAAACTGAGCTAGAACAGAAGTCAAATACGACACAGACCTGGTCCTTACCCTTGCAGAACTTTCAGTTCGGGAGGAGATAAGCAGTTAAGCAAGCAATTGTGACATTTGCTACAGAAACCAGGGGCAGAGGGAACCTGATCAAAGGAAGTGATGTTTAAACCGAAATGGGAAAACGTTAATCAGAAGGGAAGAGTGTTCCAGCAAAAAGGAACAGTACATACAAGGACCTGGAGATAAATATCGGCTGGAGAACTTGGAAGTTCAGCAGGGCTGGAGCAAGGAGCCAACTGGGGACAGGAGCCAAATGGGGAACAGCTCTGTACATTGTATTAGAACTTTGGATTTTACTCTGAGAGCAATGGTTTGATAAATTATGCCACATCTATTACATGAAAACACAAGCTATTAGGAGAATAGTTTCTATTTTGTTCTATCATCTGAGGAGACTCCCAAGAGTAAAAAAGGTAATTTTACTCTCTTGACTTACTCAAGGACATGGGAGTCCACAGATCCAGGCTTTGCTTTCTAACCCCACTCAGGCAATTTTCACCCTTCCCAACTCAAGTAAGAATGTCTTTGTATATCCAAGTGGCAATAAAGAGAGTCAAAGCCTCTACCTGGAAGATAAGGACCTAGCTAGCAGGCACCAAATTGGAGGGGGGAGATGTTGGGAAATGTCCAGTGTGCCCCCTCCCCCCACCTGCTCTCCTCTTCCCTTAACTGCGGGAAGTTAAACATTAGGTACCGTGTCTTGAATTCACCAGAAAAGACATGAAAGCCTTGCTCATCAGGAGGATCACCCCCCTACTTCTGGAGGCACCACAAGGGCACAGCAGGGAGCTTGGGGCATGGCAGTCATGTTGGATGGAAGACCAGAAGAACCCCATATCTCCAGTTTTAGTTAGCGTCATGTTCCAGGATGTGTGTGTGTGTGTGTGTGTGTGTGTGTGTGTGTGCGCGTATGTGTTTATATCTCCAGAAGAATGGTAGAGTCATCCCCAAACATGAATGAGATTAACTTTTCCAAAGAATCTTAGTGCAGTCAAGACAAACTTTTGACTTAGAAATTAAGAAATCTGTGATCTATGCAACATGTTTATAGGAAAAAAGAATATTTATTACAAAAAAAGATAACTGTTATATAACCAATAAGTTTATTTATGAAGAGTTTGTAAAGAACAAAAACTAAGCAAAAGAAAAAGTAAATGATAATTATATAAATGGTATATTGTCAGCTTTGCTTAAAACACCCACACAAACTCAGTCAGCAAAAAGCAAGAATATGCCCTACTCTGTTAATGGAGGTTACCTCTGAGTAACATTTTTTTCCTCTGCTTTAATGTATTTTTCAAATTGTTGGATGGGCATATTTTACTTTTGTAAATGCTTATTGTACATTGTAAAGGTTTCAGAAAGTTAACACCTTTTTTTTTTTTTTTTTTTAAATTTTAGAAAGAGAGAGCATGAGCAGGGGAGAGGGGCAGAAGGAGAGAGAATCTTTAAGTGTGCATGGAGCCCAACACAGGGCTCAATCCCATGACCCTGGGATCATGATCTGAGCCGAAATCAAGAGTTGGGATGCTCAACCGACTGAGCCACCCAGGTGCCCACAGAATGTTAGCATCTTAAGAGAAAAAGCCTAGCCTTTTTTTTTTTTTTTAAAGATTTTTAAAGAGTTTTTTAAAGATTCTCTTAAGATTGAAAAAGTTCAAGGTCTCACACATAGTAGCACTACATAGGTAACATTCACCAGTGAATGAGGTTAATCAACTTTATTGTAAGGGTATACACAAATTGTTAGGGTAATTAAAATGTGTTTGACCTACAAAGTGTGCACAGGTCCTGTTGATTCTGACAAATGACCTACTTGCTGTATTTAGAGTTTTCTTATTTTGGTGGTCATCTGCCAGTTACAAGTACATCGACTATTTCTTCTTTCCTTCACTCTTGACAAACAGAGAAGAAAAAAACAAAATCGCGTATTGTTTCAATGCTTTCAAATCTTTAGCCTTGTCACCACTTATTTTTGGGGGCTTTAGGAAAGGAGGCGTGTATTTCCCCTTACTTCCTTCTTGAAATTGCAAGTCCTATGGAAGTTTATTTAAATTAATTAAGAATTTTCTATCGAATAAATCAACAGCTTTACTTCTATGGTCCTCTTCACCTGGGCTAAAGGTAAAAATGCAACAAGAAGGGGCCGGTGTTTTCTGGTTAAAATTGACAAGTGCGAGACACATGAATGGCTGTCTACAAGTTTAGAAACAGGAAACAGGGTTGCTGCACTTGCCAAAGGGCATATAAACCGAGAACGTTGTCATGTAGGAAATCAAGATCAGAGGGTGAGTGCAAAGACCCAAAACAGTCTGTGGTCACAAGCCGTGACGCGAGGTTGTGTTTATATGAACCCGAGCCCTCTCATCCCAAAGCTGGTGACTAGAGTGTTTTCTTCACCCACAACGACTCTGTTGCCAAAGGGTACGGGGCTGTGAGTTGTGGAAGCATGTCTGTCACTGTTAACGTATCAAACAGAGGTCTTGATATTATCTGCAGCTGATCAGTTGATTGGGTTTTACCTACAGGAAGAGCATGGCCGCCGGGCTGCCACAGGCCAGCCACGCATGACGTGCACAAGAGTCCTTGTTACACCCCGGTGGGAGTGATGCAGGCGAAAAACACATCTCATCCCATCGGCCCTCCATGGCAACAGGGCTGCTTGGCAGGCCAGATAAGGATGGTCCATCGTCAGGAAGAGGCTTGTCCCACGACAAGAGGGTGTTTTTTAAAGGCAACACGTCAACAACAATGCCTCAGCAACACTGTTTGTTATTGTGGTCGATAGGGATACAAAGAGTGGGCAAGGCTGCTAGCATAGTTTGCACGTGGAACAGAAGGTGCCTGTCGTGGAAGAAGGGAGAGTACAGTCGTCCCCCTTGTCCACTGAGGATCCATTCCAAGATCCCCTAGTGGATGCCTGAAACCACGGAGAGTACTGAAGCCCACACATAATGATGTTTTTCCTCTACACACATACCTATGATAAAGTTTAATTTATAAATTAGGCACCAGAAGAGATTAACAACAAACACCGACAGAGGCACCCGGGTGGCACGTTCAGTTAAGCGTCCGACTTCAGCTCAGGTCATGATCTCGAGGTTCATGAGTTCAGGTCCTGCGTCAGGCTCTGTGCTGACGGCTCAGAGCCTGGAGCCTGCTTCGGATTCTGTGTCTCCCTCTCTCTCTGTCCCTTCCCTACGGGTGCCCTGTGTCTCTCTCTCAAAAATAAAGCATTAAAAATTTTTTAAAAAACCACCAAGAGTAAAATAGCAATTATGACATACTATCATAAAATTTATGGAAATGTGGTCTCTCTCTCTCTCAAAATATTGTACGATACTCACCCTTCTTCCTCACTGATGATGTGAGACGATAAAATGCCTATATGACGAGATGAAATGAGGTGAATGACGTGGGCACTGTGACGTCGCATTGACTAGTAGAGACCTTCTGATCATACACCAGGAGGATCATCTGTTTCCAGACCACAGTTGACTGCAGGCACCTGAAACCCTGGAAAGCGAACCTCGGATAAGGAGGAACTTAGATATAAATGTTCTCTGTTTCCTGGGTGGGGGGGAAGCAGATAAACATATGCTGAGTCGGAGCCTCTATTCATCCAGAAGCTATTTATTAAATGAACAGAACATCTTCCTCCTGAACAGCTCAACCCCTTGTAGAGAGAACCTCAAATCTCTGCCATTTGGGCTTGTGAGTTGTAAGTAGAAGACATCAAGGAAGTAACAGAAACTCAGTGAGAGAGGAAGGAAATCGTGGCACTGCAAATCCAGGCAAGGTGGGACCCCGCCCGTCTGGACTCCCACAGCTTTTCTTTTGGACTTTACCAGAGGCTGTTTGCGATCTCGTTGGCTTGTTTGCTTAGGTGTCTATTGAGGGCAGGATCACAGTCTCCTTTTCATTTTGGTATCCATAGTACCTGGCACAGAAGAGAAGCTCGATCAATATTTACTAGTTGCTGGTGGTGATGGTGACAGTTGTTGTGTAGGAAGCAGAATGGACAGCAGTACAGCTCACTGATGAGACATTCTCTTTCCTAGGCCTTAGGCAGTTGTGGAGGTCCCTGGGATGTGCCCGTCCAGATCCTGGAGGAGGCCCTCTAGCGAGTCTAGTCAAGAGTGGGACCTCTCGTGGTGTCCTCCCCAAGAGAGGCAGGAGAGCCTGTTGAGAACATGGGCTTTGAAGCCAGATAACCCAGATTAGAATCCTGGCTTTCCACCAAGCTGTGTGAGTGTTGGCAACGTGGTTCCCTTCCCTGTGCCTCTGTGAGGATGAAATGAGTTCATTACAATGGTGCCTAGTACCCCAGAAATGCTCTCTAAAGTTTAATTACCACTATTTCCAGTACTGCTGCCCCATTGAGGGAGAAGGAAAGTCCAGGTGATGAGAGTCCTTTGCCTCAGATTTTGAGTTTCACATTTAACTTTGCCCTCTTATTCCCTAGGAGCCCCTGCCCGGTTGGAAGATGAATCAGGTGGCTGAACTTTCACTTTAAAGCTATTATTTAGACCACTGCCAGTCTCGAAGAGTGCTTCTCATTTCCTCACTTAACTTCCCCAAATGTATAGCTAAGCCACTTGATGAGAAAAGATAAATGGTCCAAACCTGGCACCAAAAGATAAATGGTGCCTGCATATGGGGCGTTTAGGTTGCCCTTGAATTATTATGATTTCATTTCCAGGTGTGAAAGCACCTTGCCAGGTGCTACAGTCGGGACTATGAAGAGTTGATAATAAAGGCTAAGAAGACCTAAAGGCAAGTTAGGGAAATGACATCAATATTAGGTAATTAAAGTTAATATACTTACCTAACCAGAGAGTGGTCAGGTTGTTCCCCCAGCACGCACCTGCACACACACACATACACACACACTGTGAGCCCACAGAAAACTCAAGTGAATATGGGGATTTTGATAAGGTTCTTTTTTTAATGTTAATCAATTTATTTAAAGAGACCCAGAGAGAGAGACAGCGCGCAGTGTGAGCAGGAGGGGACAGAGGCAAAGGGAGAGAGAGGATCCCAAGCAGGCTCTACACTGTCAGCACAGAGCCCAGCACGGGGTTCGAACCCATGACCCATAAGATCACGACCTGTCAGCACAGATCCCAACACAGGGGTCCCATCTCAGGAACCATGAGATCATAACCCGAGGTGAGCCGCCCAGGTGCCCCAGTCAGTTCGCTCTTGAAGCCAATGATATAAGGTAATCCATAACTACAAACCAGCAGCAAAATATTGCCTGGGGCACTCTGCTTTATCCAGACCACCTTGAGCAGATTCTGTTAGAACAGAAAAAACAAAAAACAAAACAAAACAAAACAAAAACAAAACAAACAAACAAACAAAAAAAAAAAACAGGAAGAGGGAGAGAGAACCATTGAAATGGTTTCCAGGTAACTATATCCAAAATGTCGAAAATTTCCATTAAGAATTGTAAGTCATTACAACAGGTGACTTTCTTATCTAGGATTGTATTCCCATTGCATGGCTCCAGTATAATAAAGTAAGAGGAATCAGTTACCTTGTCTTTTAGCTGTTAATATGCTGATGTGTGTGTGTGTGTGTGTGTGTGTGTGTGTGTGTTTATTTTTATATATGTATATACATATATATTTAAAGTGCAGCTCTAAAAATCACTTGAAAGTCACAAAACTATAAATAAAAGGAAGCAAAGATCTGTTACATAATTTATTAAGAACAGGGATTCATTCAACTAAAAATTATTTCTTTTCCGTGGTGCTTTTCAAAGACAACAACTCTACGTCTGACATCAGGAGTGGTTTGCATTATAACAGCCAGGAACCCCCCCCCCACCCCCCTCCACCCGCTCCCTGCCCTGCTTTGATAAACTCTGTTTATCTTAGAGCAGTTTTAGATTTACAGAACTATTGTAATTAGCACAGTAATACTACAGAGAATTCCCATCTACACCACACCCAGGTTTCCCTATTGTTATCCGATTACGTAAGTATGGTACATTTGTCACAACCAATGAATCAATATAGATACATTCTTTTCTCAATTGTTCCCCAGTGTCTTTCTTCTGTACCAGGATCCCACCCCAAGATAACCACACCGCACTTCGTATCCACGTCCACTCACGCTTCTTTTGGCTATGACAGGTTCTCAGGCTTTCCTTGTTTCTGACGACCTTCACAATTTGGAGGATTACTGGTCAGATGTGTCCTTGAATGTCCCTCAGTGGGGGGTATTTGATGTTTCTTTCTTGATCAGACTGGGTGAACGTACTTTTGCAAGAGTGCACACTGCAAACGGTCTTGCGCTGTCAGGAGGGTTTTTTAAAAATTTTTTTTAATGTTTATTTAAAGAGAAACAGAGCACGAGCAGGGGAGGGGCAGAGAGAGAGAAGGAGACACAGAATCAGAAGCAGGCTCCAGGCTCTGAGCTGTCGGCCCAGACCCCTACCTACGTGGGGCTCGAACCCATGAACTGCAAGATCATGACCTGAGCCAATGTCGACTGCTTCACCGACTGAGCCACCCAGCTGCCCCAAGAGGTTCTTTTTAATGTCTAAAGTAAAACCTTTTGTATAATAATAATAATAAATTTAAAGAAAATAAATACCTTTTGTTAGAACAAGGGCTGCCAAAGTGTGGTCCCTGATCAGCAATTATCAGAGTCACCTGGAACTTGTTAAAAATGCAAATTTTGGGCCTGGTGGTCACAGACCCACTGAATCAGAAACTCTGGGGGTGGGGCTCAGCAATCTGTGTTTGAACAAGTCTTCCAGGAGATTCTTTTGCACCTGAAGTTTCAGAACCACTGTGTCTGAGGTTGTCTAACATGTTTGGCCTCAATGTATACAGAATGTTTCTCACCAGTCACCTTTTAACCATTGGCTGTCAGCCTTGCTGTGCTATATAAATACCTAGGACCAAACACCAGCCCCAGAGACTCTGATTTAATTGGTTTGGGGAGGGGTCAGTTATTAAAATGCTCCCAGGTCATTCTAAGCCTGGACACGGTTGAGGGCTCCTGCCTCTGGCCCCTACCTGAGAGAAGCCCTCCCTCTTCTACTCACTTTTTCCACGCCTCTCACACTCCCCTTCCTCCCACCTCAGACTTCGGAAGAATGCATCAATCGGTAGCCTGCTTTCTTAGAAAACATCAAACGGGATTTAATACTATAGAATTTCAGAGTCGTAATAGCCATAAAGGTCAACTAGTTCAGTGGTTTTAAAACCTTTTCTTCTTTTTTTTCAGCAGATCCCCTTCAAAGGAGATCTTCGTGGGAAAGCCCAGTGTAGAAAACGAGAAAAAGCAGAGTGGCTCTGATGGAAGGGTGAGGGGCTTGACGGTGCTTCCGGTCGCCCTGGCACAGCTGGGCCACCACTGACCTTGTTCGACATTCCCAGTGCGTGGCTGTCCACCTTCTCCTTTGTCACCTCCCCTGGTCAAAGCTTCTCTACTGCTAAGCCACTTTGATTTTCAGGACTGCTCAAAGCCTTCATTCTTCTTGCCTTTGAGCCGAAACCTGTCTCCTGACATGAGATCTTTGCGTGGCAGTAGAGAGGACACCAACAGCCTTTCCCCTCTGAAACCTCTTCTCGTTTCACGCTCAGACCTGCTGCCCTGTGAACAGGGGGTTTCAGCTTGACTGTGCGTTAGCATTTTAAAACTTGTGACGTCCAAACTGCCTTCCAGATCAATAATTCAGTATCTCCTTGGGTGTGACTGGGGAGGGGGACTTTTTACATGGTCACAGGCAGAGTCAGGGGGCAGAGAGCAAGCTGAGAGCGAGCCAGAGCCTCCCTCTCCTGCCCAGGCGAACGTGGGTCTCTTCCACCTGCTTCCGAGCTGACATCACGTTGAACCTTCCCACCGCCTTCTCTGCTTTCTCTGCAGAACGCTCCACTGCCCAGATCCCGACACGAGTCCTAGCAACGCAACTTGGACGAGCTGGTTTTGTAGACCGGATGCAAAAGCTGCAAGAGCTGAGGTGGGAGAACACCGTCTTCTTCCTTTCCTCCAGTAATTAAGATAAAAGGTAGCGATTATTTCCTAAGTCAACCATGTAAGCACCTCCCCAGCTGTTTCCCCTTCCCCTGTCTAGGAAAGCTCATACAAGCCCTCCTCGCCTTCTCCGGACGGATTTGGCTTTTGTCAAAGGGAGCAGCCTTTACCTTCACAGCTAGTGTCTTTGCCCTGCCCTGGTTGTATGATGGTTTTTGATGAATGACCCGGTTGTACGAGGGGTGGCTGGTATGATGGTTTTTGATGAATGACCCAAGCAACTCCACCCAAATGGCCCAGTTCTTTGGTGAGGACTCCTCTCTCCTCCTCTACCTCCTCCACCTGTTAGTCAGCAAACAATTGAGCTGCGCAAAACACAGGCTGCCTGGGTTGTCAAGTTCACCTGTCTCCCAGGGGCTCCTCCCGAATCTTCTTAACCGGTATTTCCTGAATGAAGTTAAGATCATACAGGCCAGGAGCCAAGTAGTTCTGCGGGACAGGGTGGGGTAGAAAGCTTCGGTGAAGCTTTGAAGTATCTCGGCTACTCAAGAGCCAATGATAATTACTCGTCTCCATCAGGCTGAAGAACACATTTCGGCTATTTCTATTTCCTTTCGTTAGCTTGCCCCCTCTTTATCTGATGACTCCTAGCCATGAAGTCCAAGGGAACACCAGAGGGATAATGTCTGCAGAGATTCTAAGACCAGGTAAACTCCACCAGCTGCGCCGGGCTGCAGAGCATGGCTGAGGCAAACACAATAATTGTACTGAGTTTCACCTTGAACTCACGTAGTCCGCCTTCAGTGGGAGCCTCAATCCCCCCTTATAATTATGTTATGTTTTCTTACTTAGCTTGCCCCTCTATGCTCCACAACAGTGTCTCAGAAACTTCTTCCAGAGCACCAGCTATCTCATCTCTACCATGGGGATAATCACAGCATCTGCCTGGACAGGTTGTTTTGAGTATTAAATAAAATAATGGGCATAAGGTTATAAACACATGGCAGGTATCATATGCACCTAATAAATACTATTATTATTATTGTTATTATGTGGATGTGATATATTATGCATGCTATTATTATGTAACAAATAAAAACAAAATAACAAAATAATAACTCTTATTTTCTAGTCATCTCAGAGTCAGAAATTGAATGCCAATTATATGCAGTATTGTGACAAGCACTGGAATTTTTAAAAAATTAGTAAGACATAGCCTTTGTCACAGGGCAAAAGAGGTACAGAATGCTTTAAAGTTGGCACAGCACTTTGACAAATACCCTCTGAAGATCCCAGCTCCCACCCTTCCTCTCATTTTCCCTCATCTCATGGCCTTTCCTTCCTTATTAAGATCAGGGCAAGTCAATGGAAGCCCTTCTGTATCCCTTTTAACTCAATATTTCTTCATATCATCAAGGTTCTTGTTTCTCTGTCCTCTTGTCACAGAAGACTATGGCCGCTCCACTCTGCGGTCCTGGCCATCCCCTCCTTCCTGTGGTGTCCTGGAGAGCATTCCCCTCAGCCTCTGCTGTAAGCTCTGAGCTTACACAGGTTTAAAACTGAGTCCTTGGTCTTGGGGCGCCTGGGTGGCTCGGTCGGTTAAGCGTCCCACTTTGGCTCAGGTCATGATCTCACGGTCCGTGAGTTAGAGCCCCACATCGGGCTCTGTGCTGACCGCTCAGAGCCTGGAGCCTGTTTCAGATTCTGTGTCTCCCTCTCTCTCCGCCCCTCCCCTGTTCATGCTCTGTCTCTCTCTGTCTCAAAAATAAATAAACGTTAAAAATTATTATTTTTTTTTTTAAAAACTGAGTCCTTGGTCTTGAAGACATGAGAACACAGTTGAGGTGACAGGATCAAAAAAAAGAAGAAGACCCCCCCCCCAAAAAAAAAAAAAAACAAAACCTACAAGATGGCTCATAACAAGTGCCATGAGTCATTCAGAGGGAAAAAAAAATGCCACAACCTTCAGCAGAAGAGAACCATTGAGTGCCAGTTGAAAAATACTCTTTTCCCAGTAGGAATAAAGTTAATTCCAAAAATGTAATCACACTATTATTATTTATCCTATTAATAACGGTCTAATATGTTACAGGTTTTATAATTTCACAAAAATTGTTTCCTTTGAGCTAGCTACTCACCTCAGTGATGAAGGTTAAGGAATGTTTTGCCCATTTTACAAATGAGGAAACTGAAGCTAAGAGAGGGAGGGTAGGAGAATTCCCAAGGAGGCAGCTAGCAAACGTTGGAGTCAGGACTTCAAGATGGGTCTCGGGAGTCCCCTCCCCTGCTTTTTCTCCTAGGACTTGAACATTCGTTAACTCGCTACGTGCCACCATTATGGTGGGAACTTCACGTGATGGTTTCTTACCTACCCTTTACAACCTGGGAGGTAGGTCTGACGACTCGCAGTTTGCAGATGAGGATGACCTCACCAGGAGGGGCTGGCAAGGGAGCGAGCCTGTAAAGTAACTTGCCCAAATCCCACCGTCAGGACGCTACAGGTTTGGCACTGAAATCCGGGCTCACAAAACCGGAATTCCACATTCCTCACATGTTAAGGACTTTTGCTCGTGAGAGCAAAAGATAATACAAAAAAAAAAAAGCAAAAGCAGCTAAAACTGGACACAACCATGGTTGAGTAACTTGTCCATGCCGAGACTGAGCCACAGTGCAGAATGGAGAGGAGAAGGCACTCCTAGGTAATGGTAAATGGTAAATACCCAGCTATGTTTATGAACATTTTTTTTTTTAATTTTTTTTAAATAGGCCTCACACCCAGTGCAGAGTCCGACACGTTTGAACTCATGACCCTGAGACCAAGACCTGAGCTGAGGTCAAGTCGGACACTTAGCCAACTGAGCCACCCAGGTGCCCCCTAGTTATTTTTGAAAGGAAAATGATTTAATTTGGTCATCCTTTGGTTTTCATTGCTCTCTCTGAGAACATGAGATCCCCTTTCGGGAGCTCTTCAGTGGCTAAGTTTTATGGCAGTGATCTGTGTGTCCATTCAGACCTATTGCTTACCTAGATAGCCTCTAGCAAACGATTTGATGGCTTATGTTTCTCAAATAAATTCAATTCTTTGTATTACATCGGGCACATAGACATATTTTTAAAGTACCTTAATTTTTTTTTTTTTTTTTTGAAAGAGAGAGTGAGCAGGGGAGGAGCAGAGAGAGGGGGAGAGGGAGAGCTTGCGTAAGCAGGCTTCATGCTCAGTGAGGAGTCCCACACGGGCTCGATCCCACAACCCTGGGATCATGACCTGCACCAAAATCAAGAGTCGGATACTTAACTGACTAAGCCACCCAGGTGCCCCATAAAGTACCTTAATTAACTTGAAGCTTAGGATGTTAGCAAAAATCTGCTTCAAAGAAAAACATCAAGGAAGACATTAGGAACAAATTTAAAGAATATGTGTCCTAACAGAATATATAAAAATAACATTACCTAATATAGTGTAAGAAAGTTTATGGCAGAGACTTGACGTGACAGCCTCTTTGGAGTTTTCAGTCTGGAAATATTTCAGTGGGTTGGATCTCGAAATTCGAAAGCGTGACTGAATAATTTTCTACTAGGTATAGTGTACTTTTATGAGGATTTTGTCCTTTTTTTCTCCTTTTTGTGTTCAGAGTGACTTGGTTGACGACGGTGACTCAGAAGATAGACTCACCAGTTGTGGTTTGAAGGGCATCACTCCAGAATTCTAATCTCTTTTGTCATGGACCATCCCTGGGGATTCCAAAGTGCCCTAAAGGAACTCCCCTTCCTCAATAACCACGGCTCCCAACAAGAAGCGAGCAACTTCTGAGAGTGAAAATGGGACATTTTAGAAGCATTAACTAATAGTAAAACCAAGTCAAGAAAACTCTCTCTGAAACCTATTTACCTTATGAGGAAAAGATGCATGGCAGACAGACAAAAGCTTCATAAGAAATAAACTGGACTAATTTTGTGAAAAGCTTATTGACCGAAGATTATTGTTGTAACTGCTTCCAGCAACGAAATATGTTAGAGAAGAAGGAAGAGAGGATAAGTTATAACCTACGTAGGACTGATTGCCCCACTTTTTCAGATCAGAGAAAGCCATCATTCCTAGGCTTTCCTGAATCAAATTCAAGTCTGATCAGCATTTGCAAAGGCCTGCTTTGCACCATCCTGGGTTAACAGGCACTGGGGAGTAAGTAAGGCAAGGCCTTTCCCTTCAAGGAGCTCACTGTCCAGTGGAGGGGCTCATATTCACAAACCTTTTAATATTTGTTATCAGAGTTATCAGGTACTGCTACCTACTAAGTGCTTTGCTCTGTCCTCAGTCTGAAAAAAGGAGAGGGCCCGGGCCGTGCAAAGGCCTCACATACCACCTCACTATAGACTTCCATCTGTGGATTTATATTTACTTTCCTTAATCTGTGCCGGAGAGAGACACATTCATTCATTAATGATACTGTAAGCACATTGCGTGCATCCCAGAAAATACGACATACTTCTATTCAACCCAGACACTTAACTCTTAAAAAGTAAGAGACTGATTGGAATCAAAGAGGAGCCGACCTAAAAATTAGAAGGGTGTGGTAGAAAAATCTCCAGAGGGCCAAAGTTAGAGTTAATGTGAGCCAAGGATTGCCCGACTGGGCCTTGGTGTCGATCAATACACTGTTTGCACAGACAGAAATGGTATAGGGATTTGCGCAAATCGTTTTCTAAAAAGAGTATAGCACACATAAAATACTTCAGCTTTCCAGATTCAAAATTCCCAAGTGGAAAAGGAATTAGGGACTTTTTCAAGGGAGTAAATGACTCAGCCTGACTATCTGACTTCATTCAGTGAGTGTTTAAACCAAACAAACAAACAAAACACACGCATACACACACACACACACACACACACACACAAAACTAGCTCAATTACGCAGTTGGGTAATACACTCAAAACACCCACAAAGGTCTTAAATTTGTAAATTATGTCAAGTAATGGCATGTAGACTTTCACTCTGGATTTTCTCTTTCCTTTAACTCCCCCCACAGTAATAAGCAGAGTGTCATTTCCTTCCCAAACATTCATATTTGGTGATATGCCTTTCGAATGAAAGAACAGACGAATGAATGACTCACTCAGAGCTTCTATAGGCACAGATGTCCCTGGGTTGAAGAGTGTGAGGACTTGTGGATTTATACCTTCTAAATTCTACATCAGAAAATTACAATGAGCCCCAAGTCAATGTTTTCTAAACTTGTCTGCTTATTATAAGAATCACCAGGAACCATTTGTCATAGGTGCTGATTTCCAGGCCTCTTTCCTGGAGACTCTGATTTAAGAGGACCTAAATCTCCATTGTCAACAAGTAGCTCCTGGTGATTCTTGTTATCGAGCAAGTGTACAGAATACCGAACCAATGGATTCACACTGCTCTGTTTATAACATTCATTTGTTTGAGGGTGTTAGTTTGTTTTTGCTTTTTTATCACAGACATTCCAATGGTCCTTTTCTTAGCCCCCACTCCTGCTTCCCTACATTTTCCACTCCTGGAGTTTCATCTACTTCCTTCAAGGGCGGCCACGTAGCCCTGTCCCAATCCATAGCCCTAGCCTGGATATCTAGTCCTCCCAGTTTATAGTCATCATTGATAATACTTCATTAGAATCCCAATGGTTAGAGCAACACATATGCATTTCAAGAACTTTTAGAACCCTTTGAGAGATCAAATAGTTTTTTATCATTTAATGAACTTCAGGAAAAAATGGGGGAAAAAAAGCCCAAAACTTGAGGAACTGAAAATGTCTGAGGCCTGAAGTCAGGAAATACACCAAAGGAACAAAGACCCAAATCTCTTGTTCATTCTTCCTTCAGACTCACTTATAATTTATTTGCACATTCTTACTTCAAAGAAGGTCATTTTCTGCTTTGACCAAAGTTTTCAGAGAGTGGAGATGATATTCATGTATTTGTATCATAACTGGCTCGCTTACGGTCGTGTGTCACTCCCATTAATGTGGGGAGGGTATTCCCACATTAATGGATAGAAATACCTATCCATTCATTTCTCATTTAGTCAGTAATTTACAGAGTTCAAATGCCTACGCCGTGCCATGTGCTATTCTTTGAGCTGGTATACAAAGACTGGTAAGAGATATTCTTCATCCTTAACTAACTCACAATTAATTGCAAAATAGACACACAAGCAAGTAATTGTGCTACAATATGACTGTTATATTAAGGTGAGGTGTAAGGTGCTATGAGGATATAGAAAACTGTATTGTGGGTATGGGGAAGGGTCACCTTTAGAGGGGAGATGATCAATTTCTTTTGTAGTTAGCTATTGCTAAGCCTATTTTAAAATTGTATACATAATATGATAATGTTACGAAGAACTTTTTTCTATCACTTTGTGCATTAACGATTTTCTTTTTCCTACCTTCACATCCAGTCTTTATCCATATGTAAATATATATGCATATCATGTATATATAAGTAAATATATGTACACATATATATTACCCACAAGTAAATATATGTATATATTATGTATATATAACATTTCATTTGTTTGAGAGTGTTTGTTTGTTTTTGCTTTTTTATCACAGGCATTGCAATGGTCCTTTTTTTGTCCCCACTCCTGCTTCCCTACATTTTCCACTCCTGGAGTTTCACCTACTCCCTTAAAGGGTGGCCATGCAGCCCTGTCCCGATCCATATCCATATATATATACATAATATGTATATATAAGAATATATAACAATATATGACATATATATGAATAATAACATATATAAGTAAAAATTCTATAAAATACATATATTAGAATATATAATTAGATATTCTATATATCTATATATATACTATATAATTCTATATAATATATAGTTCTATATATTATATAGAATATATAATTAGAAAGTCAAAATCATAGCATCTACAGCTGTGTGTTCCAAAAGTTTGCATACATTTGGCTTTTGAAACTTGAAATATGTTTTCCTATAAAAAGAAAGTTATGAAAGGTTGTTAGCTTTCCCAGGATAGTCTATTTAATACATACCACTCTTGCTATACTATGGTCACACAGTGATAGAGTAATTGTGTAGTAGTTAGAAAAAAATACTGTTTTTCTAGCAAATTTCTTTAGTAAAAAAAAGAAAACAAATTGATTTTTAAGTATTTTTTAAATGTATTTCAAGTGTTCATCCTGGAGGGGGGCTGATAGCTCCTAGCCAGGTAAGGAAGAGATGTCAGCCTGCTGCCAGTGGGATGGGCAATTCTGCTTCCTTTCAAAAACATTACGCATAGAAGGTAGGAGTGTTGCAGTCCAGGGCTACTAGAAGAGAGCAGGAGAACAGCGTGGTTTTTCTAATTTAGAAATGGATACTCTCTCTGTGATGGAGGCAAAGCTGAGCAAATATGGATCGGGGTCAGCCAATGGCTAATTGGGAAAACTAGCATCCTGGAAAGTTACGCCATGTGTTTGGCAAAGTGGGGAGAGAGAAAGGGATGGGGTCCACATTCCAGATGGCTTTTTGGCACAAGAAGCTGTTTGCTCTGTCTCCTAAGACTTGGCATGTATAGACAGAAGAAGTAGAAAGACTGAATGCAAGGTGTTCCCCGTAGTCTGGATCCTGGACCTTGGATCCCAGAATCTACTGGTTTTGGAAAACAGTAGCCCAGCAGCGAATTGGCTGGGCGTAATCGTCATTGCTGTGGGGGTTCCCAGGTGTCAGAAGAATGGTGTCCATGGACACTGAGGGGACATTAGTGTTCCTATATCAGAGTTAAGTATATCTTAAGGAACTTCAACTGTGCTCTGGGATAATTGTAAATGTGATGTTTCCAACACAGGGAATGCCTCTATGTATGTGGTTTGGGTTATTTTTCTGAGCTATATAGAAGCTCAAAGCTTTAAGATTGTTAAATTAAAAGGCATCTCTTTATTACAAAAATTTCCTACTATCCCAGTGCAACCATGAATCAAATGTGTGTGTGTGTGTGTGTGTGTGTGTGTATAAAAGCATATATAATAATCCATTTGGCTAGCACATAGAGTACATGAAGAATGAAGGTGGAAAGTTAGGCTGGGATTATATTGTGGATAGACATGATGGTTTAGTAGAGTAGCTTGTAAGCTGACTTGGTAAGCGATAAGAGGGACTTCAAATTAGGCTTTTGTAAAAATCATAATACTAAGTCATGAACATGGACAAAAATCCAAATAGTATTCTTTTTTATTAACCATTCATAAAGTTTTCTATACAATCACGTTTTTGGAGCAGAGGCTTGAGGCATTTCTGAAAGATTGCTTTAGAGGCAACGTGAAGGCTGGATTCCAAAGGAAAAGGAAGGACCGAGATTAAGGGCAGAGATCTTGCAATGGGAGAACTGGCAGGACTCGGTGGCAGATTGCTGGGAGGGGCTAGGGAGCATGAGCAGAGCTGACTCCCAGGATGCAAGTCGATGTTAATGAGGGACTATGCTTTTATTGACTGAAATATGGAATTATAAAGAGGGAAGTTTATAGATTTATTTTTGAATTGTGGTAAATTTGGGGTTACCAGTAAAACCCTTATTTGGAAATATACAGGCCAACTTTCCAGACCAACAACCTACAGTTCTGAAGGAGGCTGAGGACAACAATGCAGGTTTCCAGCTCATTCACCTGGAGATCCCAGTTGAAATCTCTGGGATGAGTTGTGTAGAGTCTGAAAAGACTAGTTTCCAGTAAACAAATAAGAAATTGAGTAAAGGAAGAAGAACCAGAGAAAGAGACAAAGAAGGATGATCAGAGGTCTAGGGAAAAAACCAGTATATTAATATATTCTCCCAGAAACCAATAATGAAGAGAATTTCAAGGAAGGTTTATCAAATGCCACAGAAATGCCAAGGCCACAGGGTTTGGTAATTGACAAACTTTGACAAGCTTTGAAACAAACTTTGAAATAGCAATTTCAGTAGATCCATGAACTAGAAACCAGAAGGGGTTGGAAAGGGCATAGGAAGTACAAAGTTCAAAGTGGTTTGGCAGTGAAGACAGCCATTTCATTTATTCATTCCTTTATTCATTCATGCATTCATGCATCCAACAGATAAATAAATTGGGCCTGTGCACAAGGCACTGTGCTAGACATTTGGAACAGATCCTAGACTTCATTCTACTGAAAAATACTTACATGTATGAGTTAGAATAATAAAATACTATTATAATAAGTGCAATTAAGAAAATAATTAAGTATGAGAGCAGCGTCTGGGTGGCTCAGTCAGTTGAACATCCAAGTCTTGATTTTGGCTCAGGACATGATCTCACAGTCCTGAGATTGAGCTCTGAGCTGGGCTCCGTGCTGGATGTGGGGCCTGCTTGAGATTCTTTCTCCCCCATCCCTCCCCCGCTCATGCACTCTCTCTCTCTCTCTCTTTCAAAAAAAAGAATTAAGGATGAGAGAGTGAGGTCAGTGCTGGGTGTGGGGGAGAAACTCCCATAGACAGGATGATCAGGGCAGGAGCTGAGGGAAGAGGGTTTGTTTTGTTTGAATAGGAGACGGCCCATTTGTAGGCTAGTGGGAAAAGTCAAAATAGGAAAAGAAACAAAGGTGGAAGATAGAGGAGGAATGATTTATGGGGCAAAGTACAGGAAAAATGGGATTGTATTTGATCCAAGGCACCAGGGTTGACGTGAACCTTGGAAAGGACCAGGGATACTTCGTCCTCAAAACGGGATCGAGGAAAAAGAAGGGGCATAAAGAATCTTCTCTGGAAGGGCACCAGGGTGACTCAGTTGATTAAGCGTCCGACTTCGGCTCAGGTCATGATCTCAGTTTACGAGTTCGAGCCCCGCGTCGGGTTCTGTGCTGACAGCTCAGAGCCTGGAGCCTGCTTTAGATTCTGTGTCTTCCTTTCATTCTCTGCTCCTCCCCTGCTCATGTTCTGTCTCTCTCTCTCTCTCTCTCTCTCTCAAAAATAAATAAACATTAAAGAGAAAAGAAGAAGAAGAATTTTCTCCAGAAGGAAGGAAGAAGAAGGAGACTGAAGGGTCCCACATGAAGAGAAGTGCGTCTCAATAAGGTGGACCATAGGATCATTTGCCAAGACAGAGAGGTCGTCCTTTGGTGTGGTGACCTCCTCTGAGTTGCCATTTCAGGACAGGCACTGTGCTGCGTGCAAGGTGGAGCGATGCGTCATTCCTGTCTTCACCGAGCTTGGAAGCATTTTGAAGAATAGAGATTCGAGGACATGTTACTGCGACCAAGTATAGTACATGCTCTGATAGAAAGAGGCACTAGGTAGAGTGGGGCCATGGTAGAAGGAGGGATCAGGACTGCTGGAGGAGGGGAGGAAAGGGGCTCAGGAACTGGTGAGCTGAATCTCCAAAGATATCAAGTAAGTGGGAAGTGACCTGGGTGAGGCACACCAAGTCCAGAGGCAGGCGCTAGCATGGTGGGGTACAGGAAGGAGGGCAAGCTTGAATGGATAGAATTCAAGGTTCAAAAAGTGGAATGAGGGCAGGAGAAGGAGGTGGCATACCTGAGCAGGAAGGTGGGTGAGGCGGGCAGAGGCCAGGCCGCAGACAGCCCTCTTTTGTATATAAGGATGTTGGACTTTCCTCCTATAGACGATGGGGGCTATTGAAGAGTTTTTTTAAAAAGCAGTGACAAGGTTAGATATCATGCCGGAGGCCTTGTGGAAGAATGACTGGAAGAATTCCAGATGAGAGGCAAGAAAACTGAGAGTTGGAATTTGGGACACAGCTACGGGGATAGAGAGAGGGAAATGAAAAAGAGAGGCTACCTTAGTACATTTGACAGGGTTCAGCCATTGTCTGAATGTGTGAGTGAGGAAAGAAAAGTCCAGAAGATGCCCGGGGTCCTGGCAAGGGTGCCAATCCCTGGGACAGGAAGCAAATGTGGGAGAGCAGGCTTGGGGGTTGGGGCAACAACGTTTGAAAGTGGTTAGGAGGAATGAAAATAAAAATAGTTACCAAGTTGCATGAGGGTCAAGCGGAAGCCAGTAGCGTGAATTAGTAGCAAAACCTGCAGTAAAGCTGAGTGTCCCAGCAAAACTCAAGACAGGAACAGGGATGACAGGCTCGCAGGCTCTCTGGAGGGAAGTGGGGAGAACGTGAGGAAGAGGAAGACAGAAGGTCAAGCAGAAAGAGAGCGCTCAGGTACTTCAGTAAGGGTTCCAACAAGGTGCCTGAGCTTGAGCTCTGTGCTGGGCTGTCCATGCGAAGCCAAAGTCAGAGAGGGACCCAGTGAGTGAGCCAGGAGGTCCAGAATGGAAGGGGAAGGTGCTCTGGGGCCACAAAGCAGTTCAAGGGGAGATGGAGGCATAAGTGGCTGTGGTCACAGGGAGAATTTCGGCATTTGGGATAATAAAGACAGAGCACCTCGGGTTGACCTTAAAGCGTAAGGTGCGGCCATGTTCAGCGGCAGCTTACCCGCGGGGACCCTGATGTGATGCAGTTCTAGGAGGACTGATGTTGCTGTGAAGTCACTGTGACTCATGGCAGGCAAAGACAGAGGGCACAATCAGGAAATCAGGAAGGTTGAGAAGGGTCACGAAAGCCCTTACGGAGGCTTACAAGGCCCAGGCCGCTGTGCGTCTCCCTCCTGCTCCCCATACCACCCAGACTGCACCCCGCCACTCCAGCCCAGCTGGCCTTCTTTCAGTTCCTTGAATGCTCTTGGACTCTGTTTCACCTCAGGGCCCTCACAAATACAATTTCCTCTTCTTAGAATTTCTAACCCCCTCCAGCTTCAACTCTCCCTTCCTCACTCCAACCAGATTTCACTGTGAATGTCACTTCCCCAGAGAGACTTTCCCCAAATCCTCAGGCTGCATTAGAACCTTCTGCTAGACTTCCCCATATTACCTCGTATATCTTAGCATTTACCACAATCATAACCAACTCCTTTTGAAATGATTTGCTTACAGCCAATCTCTCCCAATGGATAAGCTTTCTGAGGGCAAACCCTATCTGTTTTGTCTACTGCGACAACTCTCTGTCCCTAATAGACTCCCCATTTCTGCATTTTTACTTAGCCTTGGTCCAAAGGACTGGATGTGGTACAGTGCAAGGGTACAGAGTATTTCTTTTTTTAAGAAAAAATTTTTTATATGTTTTTATTTATTTTTGAGACAAAGAGAGACAGAGCATGAGCGGGGAGAGGGGCAGAGAGGGAGACACAGAATCCGAAGCAGGCTCCAGGCTCTGAGCTGCCAGCACAGAGCCCGACGTGGGGCTCGAACTCACGGACCGCGAGATCATGACCTGAGCTGAAGTCGAACGCTTAACCGACTGAGCCACCCAGGCATCCCTGTACGGAGTATTTCTATGCAAAATACCGAAACAGTATTACATTGCATAAAATTAAAATATTAGACAAAATGTCTAAATGAATGTGAAGGTGAACTGTTCATTGGCTCGAGAAAGAGTTAACATCTCCTGAAGTAAAGCACTAGAGTGTATAAAAATATAAGAAGCTTTCACCCAAACGACTAGCTCTCAGTCTGTCACAGAGTACCCCACTGCCAAATCAATCTTCTTTAAACAGCATGTTTATCCCAGAATTTCCCTGCTGAAAGTTTTCTGACTCTCCCCTTTCCCTTTCTGAGCAAAGCTAAAGTCCTTTGGTGGCTTGCAGTGACCTTTGTCCTGTTTCCAAGCCCAGGCTTTTTACTCAAGGCCGGCGAGTTTTCTCACTCCCTAGGTAATTTGCTGTTCTCATTTCACACCTCAGTGACCCGGCCCACATAACTTCCCTCTCCTGGAAGGCCCTTGTCTTTCTCCAGAACCCATCTGACATTGTCTCTGTCATTTAAGACCCTTCTCCACTCTCAGTTCCTCCATAGACCTTCACGTTGTGGCCATTTCTCACCTTGTTAACATACAAATTCCTACAGCATTTGATAAATGTAACATAAAATAGTACTTAATTGTCTATCGTCCTGGATTGCTCAGTGTAGACTCTGAGGACTTACACATATCTCAGCATCTCCTAACAGATAATAACTTTCTCATCTAACCAAAGGGAACCAAAGCTTAAAATAACCTAAATTACCTTTGAATTCCCCCAGACTGTGATGCTGGTTAGGTTATCTATTTACTGAATGTCCAAACATTCATAGAAATCATTTTGCCTCAAAAACTTATTTTCAAATTTAAAATGTTTTAGAAAACGTATTTTAGCCACACATTTTTTGTTTCCCGCCTGCCCCCCCCCCACCCCGCCCCTTCCAGTCTCATGTAAGCAAATAGTAATGGGGCATTTGGGGTTGGTTTATGAACAATCTTTTTCTAGAACACAAAATCAACACTTTAGTGCCATCTGTCTCTGGTCACTTACTAAAGGTCATACGTTATTTACGAGGGAGGCTGGGGTGGGGTTAGGAATTCCTGGTATTCCGTGTATTTTTCTAACTGATTCCACAGGCTCTCATAAGATATTAAGAAATTGCTACGAAGCATGTTTACAGAATTCAGGACTTTTTCTATGACTGTTTTTCGCTTCATTAAACAACTCTTTCCAATGATTTTCTTGGCTGTATATTTCATAGAAATTGGGCAAACTCTGTCCTTTGGCCACTGAAGACGTATTTCTTAAAAAAAAACTCTTAATTCCTTCCATTCCAAACCTTCAAGTATTAAATCAATAAGAAAGAAAACTGAAAATAAGTTTACATCACAAATGCTAAGTAGTTATGTGTCTGTATGAAGTCATTATAGTCATGACTATCATTACATTAATAAAAGTATTATTGTTACCTGTTATGTTCTATTAATAAAATATTACGTATGTTAAGATGTGACGTATCTGTTACTCTACTGGAAACAATGCAAAGGCACAGAATCATTAATTGATTGGAAGGATTCCTTAAAGAATTTGGAGAATTTGAGATTGTTTTGCTTAACTGTGACACTAATGCTCCAAGCTTATGAACACAGATTTTTATAACCATAAAGATATACAGTGCATATATCTTTTTTTTTTTATCCTTTGAGAAAAGATAACATTTCTAGGTTCGGTGTTCCTCTCGCAAATTAAAAAGAAAAAGAAAAAAGTGGTAGTGGTAATTCTGAAATATCCAGGAAATCTGATCTCACTAATGAGGAAACTACCAAATATGGGCACAGCCGGTGAGATAATTTTCCAGTGCAAATTCTCTGAGGTATATTGAGTTGGGAATACCCTTATTAAAAATTCCTTTTCCACATTGAATTTAAAATGATCTGCTCAATTATTAGAACATAGCTGATGGGGAAAACAATAGTCATGATGTGGGGAATCACCCAAAGTTTTCTATAGACTCATAGGATCCAAGTAATCAGAGGCACTAATTTCAGGAGACCTGGTTCAAGTGACATTTCCTTCTGATCCATAACGGGCATCTTTCTGTTTCACATTGCCTATGCGCAGTCCACAGATGAGGCCAGGGTCATCACCCACACAGAAAATAGATACAAATATGTATGCCACCCCCACCTGCATCCGAAAATGAATCTACATCAAGACATATAGTCTGAACTCACACTGTCTGCCGTATGAATTAGGGCAGAACTCTGGTTTGAGAGATTAGTAAATGTGAAATACAAAGACAAAAAGAACGATTTCCATTTCCATATGAATCAGATTGCTATCTGTCATAACTGAGTGGCATAAAAGAATTGCAAATCCTCAGGGCCCCATTTGCTCCCAGAGAGAATGTCCCCTACCCTGCAGTCCCCATGGTCAGCCACGCTTAATTTATCTAGAGAGTCTAGAGAGCCTTAGATGAAAATTTCCAGGGAAATTTCTTAATTCTGATTAAGAACGAGCGTTGGAACCAAACTGTGCCACCACTTAAAGAAAGGGTGGCCTTGGGGATGTTACCCTTTCCAATGCCTCAGTTTCCTTATCTGTGTAATGGGGATAATAATAGTGCCTACTTTATTAAGTGATTGTGATGGTGAACTAGATTACTGCTTATAAAACACTAGAACATTACCGAGCACATGGTAAGTGCTGTGAGGGTCAGCTCCAACATTTCCTGTCTATGTAGACTTGCCTATAACATTGAACTTGATCCTCAGGTTTCTAATCTGCAGAGTGGCTCCAAAAACATCTACCTTTAAAGTTTACTTGGAGGGGGGCGCCTGGGTGGCGCAGTCGGTTAAGCGTCCGACTCCAGCCAGGTCACGATCTCACGGTCCGTGAGTTCGAGCCCCGCGTCGGGCTCTGGGCTGATGGCTCAGAGCCTGGAGCCTGTTTCCGATTCTGTGTCTCCCTCTCTCTCTGCCCCTCCCCCGTTCATGCTCTGTCTCTCTCTGTCCCAAAAATAAATAAACGTTGAAAAAAAAATTAAAAAAAAAAAAAAAGTTTACTTGGAGGTATAGGGATACTATCTATAGTGGACCCATCACAGTGATGGCCACACGGCAAGCCCTTAAAACACTGAAAGTGAATGGGAGGGCCAAAGACTGTGGACACTGGGCCTCTGGAGCATGTGATCTTTCTAATTAAGAGTCTACCATTCGGGTTCCATGGAAAATGAGGAAACTGGCAAAACTCTTCAGTGCGTTTGATCAAAAGCAAAGACCATTTCAGTGTGTGCTATGGATTGAATGTTTGTGTCCCCCCCAAATTCACATGGTGATCCTAATCCCCCATGGGGTGGTATTTGGAGGTGGGGCCTTTGGGATGGGATTAGGTTATGAAGGGGGAGCTCCCATGAATGGGATTAGTACCCTTAGTATACCTTATAGTACCCTTACTATACTATACTATACTATACTATACTATACTATACTATACTATACTATAGTATACTTACTATAGTATATATACTATAGTATACTTACTATAGTATATATACTATAGTATATATACTATATACTATATAGTAAGTATAGTATACTTACTATACTATAGTATAGTATACTTACTATACTATAGTATAGTATACTTACTATACTATACTATAAGTATACTTATAGTACCCTTATAATAGTACCCTTATTAGTATCCTTATAAGAGACATCCCAGAGAGCTCTCTCGCCTTCTCCCCCCACCTGAGAACACAGTAAAAAGATGGCCATCTACGAGCGGGGGAATCAAGCTCTCACTTGGGTGCGGACACCCAATCTGCCAGCAGCTTTATCTTGGACTTTCAGCCTCGAGAACCGTAAGAAATAAACTCCTGTTGTTTGCAAGTGACCCAGCCCATGGTACCTTTGTGAAAGCGGCCTGAATGGGCTAGGGCAGTGTGTTTGATCAGAAGGGAAGACTTCATAAAGCTGTCCAAGAATGAGTAGGGAACAACTGCCTTCTCCTCCAGCTCATCCTCATTTCCTCCACCTGGGCCCTTGACCGCCACCTGCAGGCTCAGCCCCACCCTAGGCTCTAGGATAACCACCAGCTTAGTCAGCGTGCAGGTGACTCAACCTCAAGTCAGCCCCACTCAAGGACCTGCTGGCGCCACGTGTCCTACATTCAGAACCCAGGTGCCCGCCTCACACTTCATGCATTCACTCACCAGATACTTTTTTGAGTATCTCCTGCATGCCGAGCAGAGGGCCTCCTGAAGACAATACAGCAGTGGGCAAGACAGACATGCAGTTCCTAGGAGCAAGGTTCCCCCTGCACCCCCACTGAGTCCATCCTTTCCCTGAGTATCTGCCTTGCCAAAACACCAAAATACTCGACTTCCTCCTAAGTCCCAGACTTGCTCTGACACCTAGTCCTGCCGGTGTCTCGTGCCAATGCTGTAACTACGTGGGTCTCCACATGCGCCTGTTCCCAGGCTCGCCCTGTTGGACCTCACTGACGCTGACCTTCCAAATGCCTGCCCCCACTCTCTCAGTGGTGGTTCGCAGGCCCCATGCCCTCCACGCCTGACTGGAGCCTCCTCTGTCACAGAGCATCCCTTTGGGTGCTTTAGTGACAATCCCTCATTCTTTAACCGTGACAGGCCTCACCAGCTTGCGTGGAAACAAGCCCAAGCTAATCACATCAATGGAAACTATAAAAGGAACTCTGGCTTTGTTCATTCACCTTTTTTGATCATGGGATAGTCCTTATGTTTTGTGACTCATGCTGAAATGCTTCGAGTGTGCTCTTCCTTGGGCAGTTTCCCCTGATTCACTGGCCACATGCTTTTTCCCCTGGGGGGTAAGCAGTTCACTGGATCACCTTCCAGTATTGCTGAAATATTTATCAGAGGTTGGAGAAGTTACCTGGGAAAGGTCAAATGGAGGTGTGACACGAACAAGTTTTCTATCAAGTGAAGGCATTAAAAAAGGAAGAGAAATAATTGAATAGAGAGCAAATAATTGAATAGAGAGCGGTCCTCTGATATTGTTGCTAGGGCACATTCAGATCACATGAAAATGTACATCTTGTTCCCTGAAAGCAAATGCAGCTGAAAAGACAGTTCATTTCCCCAGGATTTTCTCAGGTTGATTTTCAAGGAGGACCAGGATTTTCAAGGTAGCTCTCAATGGGGTATAACTTTACTAACAAAAAGATCCTGACTCAACAATACCTAGCATGACAATGCTACCATTCCAGATGAAGAAGCACACTCGGATGTGCAAATAGTATTTTAACTTTTTTATAGTCGCCATTATTTAATTTACTTCACAAATGCTAACTTAAGCATTGTGGTTAGTATCACAGACTCTAGAGACAAGCCAATCTCTAGGAGAGGTTTTGTGAATTTCTAGATCTGTGACCTTAACCCTCAGTTATTTTATCGGTAAAATGGGATAATGATGCCTATTTCTGAAGAACTTAAATGTGAGAAAGCAAATAGAACATTAAGCTCAATACTGAGCATACAGTGAGTGTGCTATAAGGGTATATAAAATACACGGATATGGGGCCCTGAGTGTAAGAAGATGATAAGCCAGACTCTCCATTTGATTGACAACCAAGCAATCTTTTTTTTTTAAAGTTTATTTATTTATTTATTTTGAGAGAGAGAGAGAGAGAGAACCAGCAGGGGAAGGGCCGAGAGACAGAATCTCAAGCAGGCTTTGCACTGTCAGCATGGAGCCTGATGCGGGGCTCGAACTCACAAACCGTGAGATCATGAACTGAGCCAAAACCAAGAGTCGGATGCTTACCCCGCTGAGCCACCCAGGCACCCCAACAACCAAGCAATCTTAATCAACCCCCCACTCTCGACTATCCTATAGAGGGAGATTCTCTACCTTTAAAACAGGAATAAAATAGATTTAAAATGTATTAAGTATCCAGCAATATCTTCTTCATTCTGTCCTCGGTTGTCAAGGGATGTGAAGTAGAAGGCCCAACCAGTTACCTCTTTCTGGGTGCGGCTGAGACCCTCCTTGGATAGGCAGGGCAGTCACAACCTGCCTCTCGTGGGACATCTGGGCCCCCTCGCTACACCTGTCACAAAGGTGAGTAGGGCACAGGGAAGAGTGGCAAAGACAGGAAAAGAGTTTCTACTTCAGTGTAGAGCCAAGTACGAGTCACAACCATGGAAATTTCCGATTATTGAGAGACTGATTTATCTTCTTGGTTTAATCACACACATTCTAGGATAGAGCAGTAAGGTGTGCATTTGTCACACATTAGATGTTTTAAGCATGGTTCAGGGCCATGTACTACATATTCTCTTCATTTAATTCGTACCATAACTCTTTGAGTACTATTTCTATCCCTCTTCATATTATCTCCACTTCATCACATCTGTATACGCAAACTACTACCGAGGGACACAAAAATAGTTAAATGAAAAGGCATATCGTATTCTTGAATAAAAAGATTCAACATCATAAATACATAGTCTTCCTTAAAAATCATAAATTTAATGCACTCCCCTCCCCAAAAATGGTAGTCAATTTTGTTGGAGGGGTTGAGACCAGATAAGGGAATTCTTCATATGAAAAAGTAAACAAGCAAGATGAGCCAGGAAAATTCTTGAAAAAATTAGAAGATAGATACCCTATCAGATATTTTCGAAAGTATATTTTAACACTCAAATGATTAAAACAATGTTTTCTTCGCCTAAGAACAGATTAAAAATCAGTAGAACACTGTGGAAAGTCTAACAATGTATCAAAATATGCACAGGAAGTCAGAATATTATAAATTAAGTGGGAGATTGATGTATTATTCAATAAATAGCATTGGAACAACTAAGTGGCCATCTGGAAAAATAAAATATAAAATAAAATAAAATCAGACCCCGATTTCACAGCTTACAATAAAATACATTTCAGATGGATCAAATATTTAAATGTAAACAATGAATTTCAAAATATTCAGAAAAATATCGGGAGATTCTCACTTCTTTTATTTCAGAGTGAGAAAAAACTTCCTAAAGATGATTAAAAACCCAGAAGCCATAAAACAGTTTTTAAAAATTCTGCTTGAGGGGCACCTGGGTGGCTGAGTCGGCGAAGCGTCCGACTTCTGATTTCGGCTCAGGTCATGATCTCATGGTCACGAAATCAAGCCCCACCCAGGGCTCTGCGTTGAACCTGGAGTCTGCTTGGGATTCTCTCTCCCCCTCTCTCTCTGCCCCTGCCCCACTCATGTTCTCTGTCAGAATAAAACACTTTTTAAAAATGAAAATACAAATAAAAAAAAATAATAAAGTAGATCACATGTGCTGATATGGCACAACTCCAAGACATTTGCAGTGAAAAAAATATGTAAGCCTGAGGAAAGAGGCTTCAAGTGAAGTAACTTGCCGAAAATAGCCTTGCTGTTAAGTAAGGTCCTTGGTGGTAGAACTCAGCTCTTTCCAAGAATAAAACCCTGCTTGAATGGGTACTGGGCCCTGCTGTTCTCCTACTGTGGAAAAGTCATGGCGCGCTGGTAAGACGGGAAAGGTCAATAGACTGCACATCTTCTGTGCCTCTCTGGACCCACTGTTTCTTTAGGCAGTTTTTGAAGGAGTAGGGGACAGGGCTTGGGGTGGAGGATTAACTGTAAGACTTTGACCTGGTTAATTATTTCTTGAGCAATGTATTAGAGCTTTCCCTCTTAATAGCCGTCACACGTATCCCGCACTAGCAGGGAAGGTATGGCTTATTGATTCCTCTCTGGGGAACTGGAGCAGACGTGAAGCTGAGAGATCAAGTTCTGGAAAATGTAGAAATTCGCTCCCTAACGGCCTGCTGCTCCTCAGGAAGCTTTTTGTACCCACAAGAAAGCCAGGTACTTATGGCAACATTTTTTTTTTTTTTCATTCTGAAGAGGGACAAGCATTCAGCAAACTAGGGCATTAACAGTTGCTGAAAGGCATGTGCCAACATCACAATTCAGTCCACGAGAGGAAGTGAAGGCAGAATTCTTATCTAATTAAAACAGCTTGGGGAAAGAAAAGTGGGCAAAGGATAATTACCTAGTTTGGCATTTGGCCTGGAAAATAAAGGTAAGTATTCTTCTTGCAAAAACTGTCAGGAAACTTCACAAATTATAATGCTTGCCTTAGAGCATTATAAGGGAGGGAATTTTTCATCCTGAATCCCATGGTGCTTGACACATATGAATTATCTGTTCCTTGGGATGCTTCATTAAAAAGCAATTATTCATTTCTCTATAGAAAATCAAACTTAGGTACTGAAGATCTTACAAAACAATCCACAGGCCCAGTCTGGCATCTTCTTTGACTTCTAAATTCTAGTTCTCTTGGTTTAGTCTTGACTGCTTTCATCAAGTGGAATAAACCCCACTTGGCAAAAATATGTTGGTGTTTCCTAGAGATGCTCTGGGGCTTTCTGGTTGTTGGTGTTTGTGAGTTTGTTTGTTTTTACTTTAACCTGTTGGAAACTTTCCACAGCGGCATAGTGTAGAATGTGGTTGATTAGGCAGTCAGAAATCTGGGTTTTATTTCTGATCTGTCATTCACCTGCCATGTGTCCCTGGCTATAGCAATGCGCTCTGCTGAGGCTCACTTTCTTCATCTGTAAAATGAGGAAATTTGTGTTAAATCATGAAATTCTTACCAGGAATTGCAACGATGTAAAGCAGTTGGGAACACAGCCACTCTGGTAGAATTAGGTGACAGAGCATGGAGACCCATCTGTCTGCACCCATCCTGCGTGGCTTTGAGGATGACCTTCCTATCATTTCCAAGGAAATCTGATCCCTGGGTAGAGGGAGACACTGGTCAAAGGTACAAACTCTCAGTTATAAGATTAATAAGTTCTGGGTAACTAATGATTAGCCTGGTGACCTACTGGGGCCAGGAGGTGAGAAAAATGAGATTATGGTCAAAAAGTTCAAAGTTGCAATTATATAGGATAAATAAGTCTACAGATACCAAGTACAGCATGATGACTATAGATTATAATACTATATCACACACTGGAAATTTGCTAAAAAGAGTAGATTTCAGGTGCTCTCACCACACACACACACACACACACACACACACACACAAACACACACACACACAAATGGTAACTATGTGAGGAGATCGATATGTCAATTAGCTTGACTATAGTATTACTAGGTATATGTATACCAAAACGTCATGGTGTGCGCCTTAACTGTATATAACTTTTATTTTATTAAAAATAAGCGTATATGAGCTAAAGTTAGTTGCTGTGCTATGTTTTTAAATGGACTAGAGAATGTAAATGTTCTATGGAAAATAATAATACTATATTGGATACTTGAAATTTGCTAAGAGTTGGGTATTTATTCTCACTGCACACATACCAAATGGTAAACGTGTGAGATGATGGGTGTGTTAATTATATTGGTATGATAATCATTTCACAACGTGTACATGTATCAAATCACTACATTGTATACTGTAAATGTATACAATTTTTATTTGTCAATTACACCTCAATAAAGCTTGAAAGACATTTATTAAAAGAACTAAAATATGATCATAAATAAAAAAGAATAAAAAAGAATCACCATTCTTGACAGTTTCTAAAGCCCATTCACATTTTAACATTCCACAGTTCTATAATTCTGTATTTGTAAAAAAAAAATGAGTAAACATATAAAGGAATTCTTGAACTCTCTTGCAAAATAAAGGTAATACTCTTACCCAATAATATGAAAAATAACCATGAAATGCCTTGCATGATTAATTCATACAATAAAAGACTTGGAATAAAAAGATGTGTCCTGTCACTAAAATGAGCAAATAATAATAATTAACATTGATGTGCCAATCCCAGCTCTAAGCACATCACATGTGTTAATTTATTTAATCCTCCTAATAACCATAAATCCTATTATAATCTCCATTTTTCAGACACACAGAACTAAAAGCAGAGAGCCAAAGTAACTTGCCCAAGGTCATTTAGCCAGTAAGTAGCAGAGGTGAGCTTTGAACCTAACAGCGTGATTTAGACCCTATACTCAGATTTCTGTGTTAAAAATAGCCCACTGAAATATTAATCCATCTGAAATGTTCTTGATAGAACTACAGAAGGATAAAATGTTGGAGGTGAAATCACTCTTAGGGATCAGTGTATTCCAAATCTTTCATTTTACAAGTAAAACCAATTTTATTTCTTTTTTTTCAAAAAAAAATTTTTTTAACGTTTATTTATTGAGACAGAGAGAGACAGAGCATGAACGGGGGAGGGGCAGAGAGAGAGGGAGACACAGAACCAGAAGCAGGCTCCAGGCTCTGAGCCATCAGCCCAGAGCCCGACGCTGGGCTCGAACTCACGGTCGGTGAGATCGTGACCTGAGCTGAAGTCGGACGCTCAACCGACTGAGCCACCCAGGCGCCCCAAGTAAAACCAATTTTAAAAGGGAAAAATAGGGGCGCCTGGGTGGCGCAGTCGGTTAAGTGTCCGACTTCAGCCAGGTCACGATCTCGCGGTCGGTGAGTTCGAGCCCCGTGTCGGGCTCTGGGCTGATGGCTCAGAGCCTGGAGCCTGTTTCCGATTCTGTGTCTCCCTCTCTCTCTGCCCCTCCCCCATTCATGCTCTGTCTCTCTCTGTCCCAAAAATAAATAAACGCTGAAAAAAAAATTTAAAAAAAAAAAAAAAGGGAAAAATAATATCTTGGCTCTGCTGAAAGTTCTATCAATTTCCCTAAAGTTTCTCAAAATGATTTCTATCAGAATTTTCAACTTAAGGACTTAACATTTCTTTTTAAAAAGTAAAACAATTATTAGCTCAGAAAATATCAGACAAATAGAAGCTTTAAAACTTAGAATAAATGGTCATTAGCTTAGGAGATTGTTTACATTTTGTTGTGGTAAGTTTTCCATTCAAATCATCTGATTTAGGTCTAGAAAGGCACTTTGAAAACACAGCAACATCCAGACTTCTGCAATGGGTAGTTCAGTTATCAAAACAAAAACAAAAACAAAACCCTACCGTAGTTAGGCAATAAGACATAACAGGTTGTACATTTCAGAGTGATTATTGTTAAATTGCCCAGGGCCAAGAATTTTTCAGCCACCCAAGCAGTACAGTAATTTTCCTGGAGTTCAAAGCCAGGAATGTACACATGAATTAAGTCCTTTCATTAAAAAGAATTTTTTTAGGCTCTCATTTGTTCAAGTTTGGATGTCTGACATCATTGAAAACCAACCAAAGATTGAGTGTTCGGGTCAACCAGAGAAGCTGGAACCAACCATGAGAGCCTGAAGAATCAAGGCATTTCTTCTTAAGGATCTATTTCAGAGCGGACATGTAACAAGTTGAGTTTTGGGGAATACTTCTATGATATACCATTGTTTCAGCAGAAAACTAAATTTTATTCTGCAGATAAAGCACGATGCCTATATATTATTTTTTCTAGAGTGCTGAACATGTCTCAAGACAGATTCAGCAGATTTATTCCAAGTGTGAAAAAACACAGGCAACCCCAGGCACTTGTTTTTCCCAAGGACCTTCGGCTCAAAATAATCAGTATTACAAAGTGCATATTTTGGGATTGACGTGCCTTGAGTTCCTTCAACTGTCACCATCCATGTTTGGATCTAAAGCTTTTTGGAGTTTTATGATTCTTCGGAGATGATTTTGGCCCTTGACTGTTGCGCAATGAGGTGCTGAGACAGGCTGTTTTCAGTAACTTGGTTCCTCTGTTGGCGTCCTTAGAATTTTAGGATTGACCATGAAATTATTTTCCTTTAAACTTCTCTTGAAGTTCATCTAGAAATGGAGAGTCCTTTAAGATACTCTTTTCAGAGACAGGTGCCTATTCTAGCTTTGGGAAGGCATTTGGAATTGTCTAAGCCTTCAGTCTCAAGGCATGTTCTGTATCTCTATTATTTCCGCTAACACCCAGCTTACTGCTAACCCAACGCAGCATACCATTTGGCTGTAAGCAGCACTCATTTCAGGTCCATCATGGTTCATATCTGGTCATCAACAGCAGCCTCCACAGAAACAGAAATGAAACCAAGACTTGAATATTTGCGCTCATAATGTCAAATAAGACAATTTTTCCAAGTGTTTCAGCCAGGTATCGACAGGAAATTAAACCAGAATTCATGGGGGAATGAATTTTCTGATAGGTTTTAGAGTCCAGCATCCCATATTTTCAGGCAAAACGGAATAAGAGAAGCCATTCCTGGCATTAAACCAACTCCCTCCCTTCCCCTGGAAGGTCTTTGCTCCTATTATAAGTGACTCATTGGATTACCTCAGTTAAGTCCCGTTAGCACGGTGGGTCTTTGTTTCTCTACTTACCCCCAGATAATACCTACAAAGGATCTGAGTTTCCTAGATAAGAAGCAGCATTTCAGGAGAATCTGGCATTTATATCATGATGAAATCTATGACATCATCATCGCAGTTCTCCTTGTCATTACAGCCCACAAAGGGCTTCCATTGTCTTTTCAGAACTAGCCTTTGAAAGTGGGAACATCACTCTTCAGTAATCTCGAAGCTCAGCCAAGGGTTATTAAGTTTGAAGCAGGAGGGGTGCCTGCGTGGCTCAGTTGGTTGAGCGTCCAACTTCGGCTCAGGTCATGATCTCACAGTTCATGAGGTCGAGCCCCACATTGGGCTCTGTGCTGACAGCTCAGAACCTGGAGTCTGCTTCAGATTCTGTCCCCCTCTCTCTCTCTGCCCCTCCCCCACTCGTGTTCTCTCTCTCTCTCTCTCTCTCTCTCAAAAATAAACATTAAAAAAATTAAAAAAAAATTTGCAGCAGGATTCAAAGCTACCCTGCCATACTTACAAAAGGCTAGTTTAAGACATGTTTAATATGGATCTTCCTTTGCAGCAGCAGAGTATGATCCTGGGGAAGAGAGAAGAATGGAACAACAGACACGAAATGTCCGATTTTCGTTTCACACCTGATTGCCAAGCCCTAGAATGCCACACACTCTCAGAAACACACATAGCTGTATCTTGATCAAGAACGGCTCATGAACCACAGTTTGTGCTGAGTCAGATTCAGGTTCCCTTGCCAGTTGTCATACCTGCCTCTCTCCAATCTGGTTTCTCTTGCTCCCTGTCCCCCGCTATCTTGGGATGCCCATCTTTCTCACAATGTGGCATAAGCATACAGGCTGCAGACCCAGTCCTACAGACTAACTCCAGGAGGTCACCTGTCCTCACCGTGTGTGATCTGTGACCTATGGACGCTGGCACCACAGTGAAAACGGCACAGAATTCGAGAATTCTTCAAAACACTCCATATAAGGAAACGGGTTCTTCCCTCCTCTGTGTCCACTGGATGTTAATAACCATACTTTCCTCTTTGCAGAGTTCTATTCGTCTTGACAAAGTCTATCACGGAAACTAAAGTCCCCCGCAAGGCTTTGGGGCACTCAAACTTTGGGTTTCAATTCATTCCACCAATCTCTCCAAATTTTATATCTCTTTTCTTCTACCCTTTCCTTCTAACTTACCTCCAAGAAAAAATCCTATTGGTTTTGCCCACATGCCAAGTGTTAGAAAGGAAACTGTGTACGGCCAAAGCCCTGACTTTGAAGACAGAAAGGACAGTACACGCTGGGGGAGGGCAGGCCTGAGTAACGGTCCTCAACAGAGACGGTCGCTTCACCAGAACGGACAGAGCAAAACTGAGTGCTGCAGGCCCCTCCTGCACCTGACCGCTATTGCCTCGTCACAAATCCCGGCAGGCAGGGTGCATGGTAGCTTCCCCGGGACGCTCGGAAGCGGCAGATACGGTCATGGTCTTTCAGGCTTGTTACTCCTGCTATTGTATTACCAGCTCATCAAACCAGGCAGTAGACACGGGCCCAGAAGGGCACAATGGCAGCTCCAGGAGGGGGTCGGGGGCCAGAGCCAGACAGACATGAGACAGAGCGGGCACACTGTTTCCGAAGGAGCCCGAAGGGAGAGTGATCGGAGGACTGAGGATGGTCGTTCACATACACCATCTCTTATCATCTCACCTAGCCCAGGAGGTTTCCTGAGGATGAACCAAGGCCTGTCTGGCTCCCAAGCTCACATTCTGCCACTGCCCAGTGTCCCCAGTCTGACTGCCAGGTGTTTGTGAGGCTGGGGCCCAGGGTAGAAACAGGGGCCTTGGGATTTCAAGTCTGGGAGATCTTTTCTGAGAGTCATAGTTAAGACTTAACAGCGTGTACCTTGGAGTAAACAGGCCCAGTCCCAATCGCCGCTCTGCCACTGGCTGAGTAGTAGGAGAAGCGTAGACTTCAGGCGAATGGCTCAAGCTTCTTACACTTCTTACACTTCTTACACTTCAGCTCCCGCGGCTTCAAAGTGGAGCTGATGTGAGGTTTCAATGGCAGAGTGCACTTTAACCACCCAGCCTGGACAGTGACACATAGTAAGGACTTCCTAAACATTATCATATTCACTATCCATTGTTTGAGAGTCGGCAGCCGAAAACATTTGTGAATGAGGAGTTTATGCCAGGAAGTGTAAGAAGAAACACCCAGGAGGTCTGGAGTTGTCAAAAGTCCCGGGCAGGGGCGCCTGGGTGGCGCAGTCGGTTAAGCGTCCGACTTCAGCCAGGTCACGATCTCGCGGTCCGTGAGTTCGAGCCCCGCGTCGGGCTCTGGGCTGATGGCTCAGAGCCTGGAGCCTGTTTCCGATTCTGTGTCTCCCTCTCTCTCTGCCCCTCCCCCGGTCATGCTCTGTCTCTCTCTGTCCCAAAAATAAATAAACGTTGAAAAAAAAAAAAATTAAAAAAAAAAAAAAAAGTCCCGGGCATCCGTTTCAAATGGCCAGCACCACCAGCCTTGGAAACTTGGCCCCCACTGACTCTCTATTCTAAGTTTCCCTTTGGCAAAAAAAGTGCCACCTTCGACCCAGTCCCCATCCTAGTCTCTGCAGGTCCCTACTGGAGACGGAAGCATATTTTTCTAATTCCAAAACTGGGATATATAGCCTGACAAGTATAGTTACGTCTGGAAGGGGACAAGGCACAGAATATCTCAATCTGGTTCTAGTGTAGCTATTCTAGGAAATGGGTCAAGGGGGACCCCCAGGCAGTAAAAGTGCCTAAGGCCTCCCCCTCCACAATGCACGCACCTCGACGGTCCAGGTGGCTGACACCTATTCCCACAAGACATCGTTTGGGTAAAGACGGTAAGTTACCCCACTATTTAATAAGGGCTGGGGGTGGGTAAAAAAAGTATTGCCAGCTGTCGGCACCTTGGCATGAACTAATTGTCAGGATCTAAAAAGACTCCTAATAAGGTCTCACGGGGAGGTGGCAAGGACAGTAATGGACTAGAAGTGATCTCTAAACTGCAATCCTACCTGAACGTTGGCATCACCTGGGCACCGGTGTGCAGAACTGAAGAAGGGGCAATTAAGTGCAGGACAGGGTTGATAGTTGCTCTGATTCTTAACGTCACCTAAGGTTGGTTTTGCCCCTGCAAATGTCAAGGCTCTGGGGCCTCAGGAGTCACTTCAGACCTGCCTCCCACCAGCGCGGGGTCCGGGTGGCAGGAACGCTGGCGTGGGGACCGAGGGCCGTGACCGCTTCTTGTTCTCGAAATCCCCGCCGGGGCCCAGAGCATGGCGCTCCCCTACGAGCTCATCACGTGCACAGCCTCGGCGTTTCAAACCCGGCCCGAAGCCTGCGGTCCCGGACGCCGGGGTGGTTTTTAGGGTTTTCTTTCTTTATTATTTCCCTTCTTGTTCTCCACAGTTGGTGATTTTCTGCAGAAAAACGGCTGAGAAAAAAAGAACCTATTTCATTTCCAGTTCCCATCACCGCGATTTCCACATGGATGTGACGTGGGCCAGCTTCCGAAATGCCCAGGTGACTCACGCGGGGACACCCGGGGGCGGGGCGCAGGAGTTTCTCGCGCGGAGGGCGGGACGGGGCGGGACGGGGCGGGGCGCAGCGGGGCGCCGCTCGCCTCCAGCGCCAGCTGCCTCTCCAGCGCCTCCCGCGCCTCGCGCGCGTCCCGCGCGTCCCGCGCCCTCTGCGCCCCCTGCGCCCCCTGGCGGCCGGCGACCCGCGGCTCTCGGCGCCGGGCCCGGCGTCACGTGACTGGAAAGTCCCTGGGTGGAAATCCCCCCCGACCCTCCGCCGGCGGTAAAACAGAAAGGGAAAAAGAGAACTGGCAGTCTGCAGACTTCGCAGCGGGCCAAGTGCAGCGAGCTCGGAGCCCGCGGGGGCGGAGCGGTGACAGCAGCCGCCAGGAGAAGTGCGGCGGCGGTGGCGGCGGCAGCCGGCTTGATCACACCCCCGGCCGGCCCGGCCAGCGAACGAGCGAGCGCCTGGCCCCGGCGTCCATGGGGCGCCTCCTCCGCGCCGCATCGATCCCGGCCCACTGCGCGCGCCGGTCCTGACCTGGACTTGGGACTTAGGAAGAGGATCGCGCGGCCGGGACAGGTAACCGCCGCGTCCCCGTGCCGTCTGCCCAGCGGCTCCGCGGGGCCAGGGCTGCGGGTGCGGAATTGGCAGCGTCTCGCGGGCTGGCCTCGTCTAGCTGGCGTGGGCTTTGCAGCGGTGCTGGAGGGGAGTTTGTTGGCCGTATGTGCCCATTGTAGCTCTTGAAATGCTAGGAGTTGAGGTCGCCGCGCCAGATGTTGGGGTGACAGCTCTGGATTCGTCTAGCCAACTGGCCCTTTTACATGCTGCAAAAAAACTTACGCTGCAGCGGACTGGTGGAGAATCGCCTCCGGACTGCTAGGTCGGTGGTCGTTGGTGCTTTGCTCCTTTTCGTGCCTTTCTTTATTTTTAAGTCAAGCTCTGCATGCTTTTGGACACGTAGACCTTGCAGAACCGCTGTGGCTTCTTGGCAGATTGTGCAAACCCAGCCCACCGCCGGGTGGGGTGTCACAGAGGCAACTGAACCGGGCGGGGGTGGGGGACTCAGCCAGCCTGCCTGTCCAGGGACAGCTTGCAGAGACACTCCAAGTTAAGTGCAAGGAGGTGGGTGGGGTCGAGGGACAGGCGTTCATCTTTTTCTGTTGGAAGCAGCGTTAAGACAAGTGTGCGCGTTGGCCTGCTTTTCGGGTGCTCCTCCGGTTCACAGTGTTCTGCGGGCCCCTGCCCCAGCCCCTACCCCACAGTCAGACAGTCTTTGTCAGCCCGGGTCGTCCCACATCCTGCCACCTGGCCTCTCAGGAAAGCAGTGGTATTAAGTAAGGAAGGAGCTCAGCTCTTTTGAGACCGCTTTGTTTTCAGTTCTCCCTGTCTCTGATCTTCTTTCCTTGGAAAGCTGGTCTGGTCTAGTGTCTGGGGGCAGCATTTGGAGAGAACCATTGTTCATGAAACAGCTCTCTCTGGACCACAGCCCTAGTGTCCCCAGTGACTGAACAGCCAGTTACTACCCCCTTCTCGCTGTCTAAGGTGCTTCTTTGATTTTTACAAGTCCTTGTGCAATGTTTGAAGTGTCGGCGGGATACTTTTCCTGAAATTCGGGTGAGGCATTTGTGGATAAAAAGCCAGTGAGGTAACCAACGTAAAAGTAATGTTAAGGGTAACAGCGTACATCTTGACCTGGAAGGGCATGACAATCATAGGTCAGGAGAATCTATTCCTTAATCTTAAATGTGGAGAAGTCCAAGAACGGGGAGCTTGGGCTGTGCATTTTGATTCTTTTAAGGAGGCACTTCTGCACACTGTGCGAGGCTAAGCCTATGAATGAGATGACCTTGAGCCATCCAGTATTGACATTTGCATGTCTTGCATATGGTTTACAGCCCTCACTAGTTAAGGTCTTTGCTGAAAGATTTTTAAGTCAGAAGAGAATAATAGAAGACCCAGAAAAACAAAAAGGCAGCACTTAGCTTGTTTCAAATCTTTTCCCTTCCCGCCTCTTCCCCTCTGAGAGCAGCAGGCGCTTGTGGGAACACCTTGCGTTGTGGGAATAGCGAGGGGCAGGTGTTGGAAGTTGTGGCATCTGGGCAGAGCTCTCTGCGCTGGATGGTGTGGAACCTGGGCGGGACCTGTGCTTCTGTTGACTTGGCTGCAGACCGAGAATAGGGTCAACTTTGATTTTTTAGCCCCAGCATCAAGCATGGCACTCGACCTTCAGTAGGTGGTCAGGCAGTGCTTCTTGAGTGATGAACAGATGAGTGAGTGACACCGCGAGACTTTTGCCGTGCCACAGAGCAGAAATGTGTGTAATGTTTCTGTCCCTTCATTGTGCTTGGGGTCCTGTTATAGTTTTGCCCATTTCTACCTTCAGAGAATGTCTGATGTCAAAGGACAGGTTACCAGCTGACCCAGAGAGTGACGTCTCCCAGGCCTCACTGGCAATCAGGATAGGAATCCTTATCCAAAACGATCACCAGAAAACTCCTCGGAAGCAACGTCAGGGTCATCTAGTCCAACCTGTCTACCTTGAGCCACAAGAATTTAAACCACTTTATCAATGGCTTTAAGAGAGCGTAGTCCCACCTAGGAGTGGCTTCCCTAAAATCCAGATTTCTTCTCACTCATAGATAGGTTTAAGGTCTTTCTCAACTAAAAGCTTGCCTGGTCAAATACACATACTATGATACAGGAGTGAGATTAACAATTCCCATGAAACTTCCTAGGGAATATCTTCATGCTCTAAACCCATCTTTGTCTCATCTTGGAAACCCAGATGTATTGTGAGGCACCCTCCTGAGGCTTAAGAATGAGCAAAGATCCCACGTTGCATCAATTCACAACATCCCATGCCGTTGGCGTGGGTTGTAGATGCTGGGGTTTGCCCCGTCTTCTTGCATTTGTCCTGAGTGTCCCCCTGGCTGAAACATCGTTCCTTATCTGCTTCCAGACTTTCATTTTTTTCCACCAGAAAGAAAGAATGCTTAAAGATTTCACGGTAAAGACGGCGGGTGGGGGGGGGGGGGTAGGGAATGTATCATCCAAGTGTTGGTTGATCATAAATCTGGTTGGCAGTTGAAATGATTGAGCTCTAATGCCTGCTCTTGGAAGTGTGAAATTTCTTCTTCTGTTATTGTTATTTTTCTGTTTCTTATTCTGATCTTGTAAAGTTCAGTGGAGAGGTTCTGAAAGATTGCTTATTGTCTGGTCTTAAAACTGCAAAGCATCTTACTGGAAATAGGCTTTTTTCGTTGGTTATACTCAGTTAAAACTCTATAAATTTTAGAATACATTTTAGAAATAAGCTCTTTATAAATATTTCACCTTGGGGCTAAAGGGGAAACTTGAATCAGCAGCCTATGTGACAACATAATATTTCAAGATTTCTCACAAAACATTTACTTTCCAGTATAGGGAGGGAGGGCTTACAAGAGATGAATCAAGGCTTTGCCTAAGAGCAAGGGGAGTGGTCATAGGGGAGGAGCCACGGACTTGTCAGGACTACCTTGTGCCTGGCACTGGCATTCAGGGCTCCCGAGATCCAGTGGCTGTGTCAGAGTAGCGTCAGAATGAGATGGGGGCTTGTTGGTTATGAGGTACAGTACCTGTCGCTGACAGATGGGCTTGGCTCCCTGACAAACGTTACTGAAAACACGGGTTATTCCCCTCCTCCTCAGTACCCACTCTCCGCCTTCCTTCTCTTGTTTAGACTAATCTGTAAAAGTGATGTAACTTAAAAGAGTCCAGTGTGAGTTCATCTTGGGGGCCAGCTAGTATCCTGGGACTAGAGGCGGCTAAGATCTTTTGCCTACAGATCAGGGTAATGACCAGATCAAACACAGGGGTTTCCTGCCGCCAGGTATATAGGAGCGGAATCGGAGTTGGACTCACGGAATGGGTTTTGTCCCCCCCTCCTCTTCAGGTGTTGCAGAGCACCATGGCTGAACAACTCCTTCCCCAGGCTTTGTATTTGAGCAACATGCGGAAAGCTGTGAAGATACGAGAGAGAACTCCAGAAGATATATTTAAGCCTACCAACGGGATCATTCACCATTTCAAATCCATGCACCGGTACACGCTGGAAATGTTCAGAACTTGCCAGTTTTGTCCCCAGTTTCGGGAGATCATCCACAAAGCGCTCATTGACAGAACCATCCAGGCCTCCCTCGAAAGCCAGAAGAAGCTGAACTGGTGTCGAGAAGTCAGGAAGCTGGTGGCCCTGAAAACGAACGGTAAGCTTGGTCTCGGGGCTGGCCGCCACGGTGCCGGCAGAATTCGTCAAATTCTGGTCACACTAGCCCAGACGCGAGTCTCTTGAGACTGTGGACGCTTCGGTGTAGAAACTCTATGATAGGCATGTGATGAAAGCAAGCTTCCTTTGCCACTATTTTTGTTAAGGCTACTCTGTAGTTGTGTGTCTTAGAGAGCAGAGGCACTGAGGCTCGAGGAATGCATTTCTAAACACCATGCCTCCCATTAGATGACTTCCGTATCTAATTGCTGGGGCTGTCTGTTTAGTCCTTTGTAAAATACGCTTCCCTGGCCAGTAGTGGAAACCTTAAAAGGTTTTCAGTTCAAAAGGAAAGCATGGTGTGAAAACTAGTATTACTGTTGTTGTTTCCCACTACCATTAGAGGATGCTTGTGATAATGACCTTACACTTCTTGAATTGATTGCATGTGTGGCTTAACCAGTGAATGGCTGTTGAGGACAAAAGGGGCCCCTTGTTGTCAGCTCTCCTCTTACCTCGGTTCTGTTGGTTTTGGTCCCGTGATATGAGATAGAAAGGTACTTGAGCTTTTTGGTACAGACTTTAGACCTCTACTTTATTATTTTTAGGGATTCCTAGTTCTGAATTTCTTTGCTGTCTGTGTGTGTCTGCCCAATGGCCCTTTACCATGAGTAGCTGTTTCCTGTTCTAAGCTTTATTGTTTTGTATTTTGATTACTTCCTTTGAGCAAGAGTAGGTATATCATGGAAACATCCAAGCGTACTGTTTTATGCAGATGCAAAATCCTGCATTAGCATATAGCGAATTATCACAAGAAGCAAATAGACTGTTCACAATCAATGAAACGCTCCTAGTCTAAGTGAGGACAGGAATCTTAGAGGTTCTTACATCCACAACAGTCCTTCGTTAAGACCACCTCGATCCAAATAATACACCCAAGCAGAGGAGATCCTTGTTGACAAGGAGATGATAAGAGTATTAAGTTAATTAACTTAGTTGGTACATTATCTTTGGCTATTTTGGAGTTGGGTAAGTGGAGTGATTGGAGATACGTATTTTGCTGTGTCCTGGGTGGTCTTGTGCGTTACTTCAACATGTTGTCTCTACTTTTGAAGCACAGGTTCTTGGAAATAAAGGTAGAATGAAAACTGGGAATAGGTAGGGTTTACATTGTTCTTGGCCTTAAATCAAGTGATGCATAGAAGTGGGTAATTATGTTAAGTCATCCTCAAGGGGTTTATATTCCTGACAGTTTGTGGTTTTAACTCTCTCCCATTTTTGTTACCAAAAAAGCGACACAGTGAACTTTGGGAGAGTTGGAAAGAGAGAGATTCTGCCAAATTAGTAACGTGGTAGGAAGAGGAAAACCATCTTATCATTAACAGAGTTAACTGACATTTTAGGTTGAAATTTTCCTTAAGAAAAAAAAACAAAAAACAAAAAAACGATGTATATAAATAGTAAACACTTGTCTTGCAAAGATAGGTCATTTAAGCCAGTAAGGGTTCATGCTACAAATAATGCTGCAAAAGCAAGTGCATTTTGATACCATTTGCTGGGCAATAGGGATTCGGGGGCCCAGATCCTTTTATTTCCCCAGGTTCAAGAAAATGCCTTAAAATTCTGGAAAAGGAAGAAAAGATATTTAGGGGAGGGGGAAAAACAAATTTTTACTCCGGTTTTTATTAGCACCTTTAAAAAAAAAAAAAAACAAAAACAACAACCTTCCCCCTCTAGGTGGGTTCTACAGAGTGAATGGTCTGTTTGGGGAGGGGGTGATTCACAAGTTTGCATTTGAGGATATGAGACTGTGGTGAATGAGGAAGGGAGTAGGTGGCATAAAATTGAAACTTCATGTGAAAAATTCCAGCGTCTATTGGCTACAGCGATTTCACTTGTATAATGAATAGCCTTATTCCAGCTCACCCTGGCCACGCCCACTTGGAAAGTCCAGGGTGCGCTTCACAGTTTAAATGTCTGCACACCAGAACAAAAAGTACAATAGCTGTTGCTCAATTGCTAGTCAAATAACTTGGCGCTGGGGAATTCCTGATGTTACTTAGGGAATTTTGTACTGGTGCCTCTCAATAAAGAACTGAAAGTAAGCGCGAGAAGAAGAAGAAAAAAAAAAAAGAAAAGCCTTATCTTTGCTCTAGATTTTGCAAAGGGGAAATTTCAACAGAATGCAGTCGTTGCCACACTTCTGCCAAGACAAAGGACTGCGCGATCTTTTTTTTGCTCGTGTGTCTCAAGATTTTATTTAGCTAGTCTTTGTGTGTAAATTGCAGGGATGCTGGCTGTGGATATGTGTATGTGAGGGGTTTTCTTTGGTGTTCTGTTTTGGTTTTTTTACAGTTTGACTATAATTAAAATCTGATAAAAAAAAAAAGATTTCAGAAGTTTTTATAGCCCTCCTTGGGGAGTAATGTAAGAAAACAGGTGAACTTTTCTCGATAAAAACAACTGCGCGCTCGCCAACAGAGAGTAAGGAGTTAACTTTTTTGGTATTGCACATTCCCCCCAAACGTTTATTGTCTGGAGGTTGGGGAAAAAGGCAGTCTCTTGAATCGTGGGTTTTCATCTGTGAAAGTAACAAATTCATGGAATAAAGTTAGACCTGTCTTTTTCTCAGAATGCTCAAAGGCAGGCTGGCGGTAGGCAATTCGAGAGTCTCAATCCCACTGTATAAACCAGGAGAGGAAACTCCCAGGCCCCAAAGTCTTCAGCGGAATGGTCAAGTCATTTACCACTGAGTCATAGCCAGACCGTCCCTGTCTAGTGAAGGGAGCCAGGCCAGCTTCCTGGTTCGTGCGTATGACCCCATGTGTTCTCTCTAGAGCCAGACGAGTAACAGCGCTAGTGTCTTAGCCAAAACATCAAGGAATGCTAGAAAGGGACGGGCCTTAGAGATTATAATCCAGTGCTCTCGTTTCACGAAGAGAAAAATACTCAGAAGCTGGGGAATTTCCCCCAAGGTCACACCAAAATCAGTTAGTTAGGGTAGAGCTAGGCTAGAACCAAGGTCCCCTGATAATCAGTCACTGGCTCCTTTGCTCTGCTGGCGTCAGTCGTTAAGAAGAGTGAAAAGGATGGTTTTTTCCTTAAAGCTGTCATTAGCTTGTGGAGTGTTCTCAGTGTGTCCTTTGACTAAGAAATTAAGCCATTTGCATTTCTCTCACGCCTTATTATTCAGTGCCCTGCGCCCGCCAGGGCGAGTGCATCCTGAAAACCTTTGCTGGGTCTTTGATGTGTGCTGCTTCTGTCCTCAGGCGATGGAAACTGCCTCATGCACGCTGCTTCCCAGTACATGTGGGGTGTTCAGGACACAGATTTGGTCCTGAGGAAGGCACTCTTCAGCACTCTCAAGGAGACAGATACGCGCAACTTTAAATTCCGCTGGCAGCTGGAGTCTCTTAAGTCTCAGGAGTTTGTGGAAACGGGGCTTTGCTACGACACTCGGGTATGTTTTGCTCCCCCGTTCAGTATCTGTTGATAGAGCTCCTTGGTGGGCAGGGGTTCCCCAGGCCAGCACCCTGCTCCCAAGGAGCTTATGATTTATTTACAAGGTCACATGCACTGGGCTAGGCAAAGCGTAGTCAGTGGAAAACACCAGAAACCTCCTATGGGATGAACCTGAGGCTGCAGGTTCCTGTGGCGTCTCTTCCTTTCAGCAGAAGGGCTTCTGTTCCTGGCCTTGCCTGTGGTGTTTCGGTTGCTTTCCAATCTGACTGGCCCTTTGTATGCTTTACTGAGCCTGCCAATCCAATTCAAACGTGGGCCTCACTGTTCTCAGTCACAGGCCTGGAATTTCTGTGTGCATTTGGGTAAGGGGCTTTGGTGCTATGCCCCATGAGGGATTTTTTTTTTTTTTTTTTTTTGAGAACAGGTGCTGTCCCCATCCTCCCCCACTTTTTAAGTTTGCCTTCTAGTGGAAAAAATAAAGGAAGAACACCAAAATGGGGAAAAAAGGGTGATCATTTGAATGATGGTTTCCAGAAAGGGGAAAAGTCAGCTGAGTTACATAAATGAATCAGTAGAGAGCGAAGTCGACTGAGTTTTTAACGCTGAGAACATTCACTCAATCGTGATTTTTCCCTTTACCCCTTCTCCTTAGAATTGGACCGATGAGTGGGACAGCCTCGTCAAAATGGCATCCACAGACACACCCATGGCCCGAGGTGGACTTCAGTATAACTCACTGGAAGAAATACACATCTTTGTCCTTTGCAACATACTCAGAAGGCCAATCATTGTCATTTCAGGTGAGATGCCTGTAGATGGCTTATTTGTGTTCAAGGGCCGTTCGGCTCTAATGCTTTAGCTCTTAGGAAAAGCCCATGCTACCTAAGGCATAGGCAACAGCAGCTGAAGAGAATTGGGTGAAAATCACCAGCGGGCCTTACTTATCTCTTTCTCTTTCCCTACACAGACAAAATGCTGAGAAGTCTGGAATCGGGTTCCAATTTCGCTCCTTTGAAGGTGGGCGGGATTTACCTGCCTCTCCACTGGCCGGCCCAAGAATGCTACCGATACCCCATCATTCTCGGCTACGACAGCCAGCACTTTGTACCCCTGGTGACCCTGAAGGACAGCGGACCTGGTGAGAAAACTGCGCGTGAATCCACACTTGTAACGACTGGTCGATACTGGGACACCCTGTTCCCACTGAACACCAGGCCCTTTGGGCCTTATTACAATCGCCTCATTTACGGTTATTATTTTTACTTGAATACGGTGTTCTGTTAGGGGCCTGATTAGCACCAATACTGCAATAGCGGTAATCGTAACCCCCGCTGTCGTTGTGTATGGTGTGGCAGGCAGTACTTTCAAGTAGGAGATATAAGCATCACATTCCTGCTGCCATTGGTACATGACAAAGTAAGGCACAGAGCCCTGGCATGGTGCAGGCAAAGGTCTGTCAGGTTAGCTATTATTATAATAGCTTGAAGAGCCAGTGAAGAGGCAGTGTGCTAAGTGCTTTGGGGACATTATTTTTATTTCATTTCATCCACACCGTCCTTATGGGCTATAAGCATTGGTGGCCTTGTTTTTATAGATGAGACCCTTGAAGCTCAGAGCGGTTCAGTAACTTGCCTTCTGTCACAGAGGATCAAAACTCGGATCAGTCCGATTCTGAATTCTGGGATTTAACCAGTGAGATCCACTGCCTCCAGGCTGCTTGGTATTTCCTGAGCTTCCTGAAGAAAGCACTGGATGTTAGAGTTTAGTATAGTTCGCTCCACCAGCTGAGTTTGATAATACTTTTCCAAAGTTCTTTAATTGTATCCTTTTTGTGTTTGCAGAATTTAATCGTTACATCAGCGCGGCCTCACACATAATTTCACGTAGTGGAATCACGTGTTGCTGACGTGTTATTTTGTTTCCCGCCCCCCCTCCCCCAGAAATCCGAGCTGTTCCACTTGTTAACAGAGAGCGAGGAAGATTTGAAGACTTAAAAGTTCACTTTTTGACCGATCCTGAAAACGAGATGAAGGAAAAGCTCTTGAAAGAGTACTTGATGGTGATCGAAATCCCCGTCCAAGGCTGGGACCATGGCACCACCCATTTGATCAATGCTGCAAAGTAAGAGTTTACTCTTAGCTCTCTTCCTCTGTCATCCTCAGCTGTTTGTACGACAGCCACGTAAGCTGAGGCCACCCCCGAGCTCCACAGTAAAGCTATTCGAAGCCAGTTTTCCTCCAATGTGAAACAAATCCAGAGTTGTGTACATGAATCAGAGAGGGTGACCGGAGGCAGTCCTAACTTTGGTTTCACGTGAGAACAAGTGCTTTATCCATAGCGATTTGCCTGCATATCTGGATGCCGACGGTCAGCGCTGTGGCTTTTAAGTATATTAAACCAACGATAGTTTTGTTTTGTTTCGTTGAATGGCCCTAGCAGTGGGCCAGCAAGTGAAAATCCTTGGAAACAAAAGCCTTTTTCTCTTGGCTTCTTGGTCAGGGCAGACACATCAGACACAGACTGGGTTGTAGATTGGGTTTCTATGGCGGCCATAGGATTGTGCCAACTTGGAAGGTGGAGGAGAGACTCAGAGTGCACATTGTGTACGTATCCAGACCTTAAACACTGGGCTTTATGTTAGAGGGATGCCCGTTTCTTAGGACTTGAAATGTACAAGAGAGGACCATGAAGGCCTATGAGCATCAGTTTCTTCCAGTGGAGATGAACAAATTACAGCTGATCAGAAGTCAGTGGACAGCGCCCCGTGGGCGTGTCTTCCGCTCCTCGACTGAGACTAGCAGTTCATGCTGATAGAGACCAGGCACAAGTTTAAGATTAATAATGGCAAAACACGGGACACAAAGTCCCAGAGTAGTTTGAACTATAGAGTAGCCTAGTCCCAAATGAATGCCCTGAGTCACGTTTTACCAGAGATTGGATCTCTGAGGAGTTAAAAGGTAAAAGTGACTTTTTAAGAGAGGACCAGCGTAATTAGGTATAGAGGCAGCCCCAGAATAGCCCTTTCTTTGGAATTAGCTGTCACTTGGGGTGGCGCGAGATTGATCAAGTAAGACAGTGGTTCCTGAAATAATGAAGCCTTCTTAGCGGTATAGGACTGTGCTAGGAGTGCAAACTCTTTATCAAAGGCCTGCTTTTCAGTGAACGGTTATCCAGTTACTGCCATAGGCCACATGCTAAAAGTTCTGCCCTGTGAGCTAATGACGTGAAGTCGTGTGTGTGGCCACGTGGTCTCATATATCGCCTTTTGGTCTTTAGGCTGGATGAAGCTAACTTACCAAAAGAAATAAACTTGGTAGATGATTACTTTGAACTCGTCCAGCATGAGTACAAGAAGTGGCAGGAGAACAGTGAGCAAGAGCGGAGAGAGGCGCATGCTCAGAACCCTTTGGAACCTTCCGTGCCCCAGCTCTCCCTCATGGACGTAAAATGTGAAACGCCCAACTGTCCTTTCTTCATGTCCGTGAACACCCAGCCCTTGTGCCACGAGTGCTCCGAGAGGCGGCAAAACAACCACACCAAGTCCTCAAAGCTGCACTCCAAGCCGGGCCCCGAGGGGCTCCCAGGCGTGGCGGCCGGGGCCTCGCGGGGTGAGGCCTACGAGCCCGGGGGCTGGAGCCCCGAGGAGCCGACCGGGGGGCCTCATTCGGCCCCTCCGACGGCGCCCAGCCTTTTCCTGTTCAGCGAGACCACCGCCATGAAATGCAGGAGCCCCGGCTGCCCTTTCACGCTGAATGTGCAGCACAACGGATTCTGTGAGCGGTGCCACCAGGCCCGGCAGCTTAACGCGGGCCACACCTCGGACAGCATGAGGCACTTAGACCCCGGGAAGTGCCGAGCCTGCCTGCAGGATGTCACCAGGACGTTTAATGGAATCTGCAGTACTTGCTTCAAAAGGACTACGGCGGAGCCCTCCTCGGGCCTCAGCTCCAGCGTCCCTCCTTCCTGTCACCAGAGGTCCAAGTCGGACCCCTCGCAGCTCATCCAGAGTCTCTCCCCACATTCTTGCCGCAGAGCCGGGGCCGAGGCTCCCTCCGGCTGCCTCTCTCAGGCCCCACGGACTCCAGGGGACAGGACAGGCACGAGCAGGTGCAGAAAAGCCGGCTGCATGTATTTCGGGACTCCAGAAAACAAAGGCTTCTGCACGCTGTGTTTCATCGAGTACAGAGAAAACAAACGTGAGTGACATGATCGATTTCCCAGCTCCCGTTTCAAAACCCCTGTCTCGAAGCGGTTTAGTTCCTGAGCTTCAAGAAGGCGGCCGCTCTGGGCGATGGGGCCAGGTGCGGCTTGCACAGAGGGACGGTCACCGTGGCTGTGCCAGCCCCACGTGGAGGCGAAAGGCACAGGAAACCACCTTCCAAAACCCTACAGCGCCTCGTAGGTAGCATCCGTAGAATTTGTTTTCGCGAACGAGGCCGTTGAGTGTCTGGCATTTATAAGGTAGAGTTTAACCAAGACTTCTTTGGAGACTTAGATGCAATAGAGAAAACCCAAAATCTGAAGAGCAGCAGCCGGAGAGAGGGAAGTCCCCACCGATGTGCTGAAAATCTAATTTGAAAGAGGGACGGGCAGTTAATGCCTCTGCACAGTAGCTGTGCCTGGCCGGTGCAGCATGTCCAAAAATGAGAGATTTATACAGTCAAAGATGTGTCAGTAATGGCATTATCATGACTGTCTTTGACTCGGCTGCATTTACAAAAGGCCGCGCTGCACATATTCCGCCCCGCCCCCCGCATGCTGCCCGAATCTGTGTCCGAAACCTATTTTGTTTCTCTAATGTCAGTGTCTCTCCCTGCCCGGAGACGACCCGTGGCACTGATCAGCACCCGCTGTCTTTTAGATTTCGTCGCCGCCTCCACGAAGGCCAGTCCCACGGCCCCCAGGTTCCAGAATGCCGTCCCCTGCCTGGGGAGGGAATGCGGCACCCTCGGAAGCACCGTGTTCGAAGGGTACTGCCAGAAGTGTTTCATCGAAGCGCAGACCCAGAGATTCCACGAGGCGAAAAGGACTGAAGAGCACCTGGTGAGACATTTTGAGGTCCTTCTCCCTGTTCCGGGGAGGAATGGGAGGGGGGCGGGGTCACTGTGGCGCCCAGGGTTGGAAGTGCAGCAGCGGCTCTTGATTTTCATGGCGGAAGGATACTTTAGAATGCATTTGAAAAGTAAATAGGGCGCCTGGGTGGCTCAGTCTGTAAAGCGTCCGACTCTTGGTTTCTGCTCAGGTCAGGATCTCACAGTTTCACGAGTTCGAGCTCTGCATCGGGCTCTGCGCTGACAGTGTGGAGCCTGCTTGGGATTCTGTCTCCCCCTCTCTCTCTGCCCCTCCCCACTCGAGTGCTGTCTCTGTCTCAAAATAAATAAATAAAAGCTTTTAATAAGTAAATAATTAACTGAAAAGTAAATAAAGCCAGCCATAGATTAAAACCTCATATAGCCTCCGGGGGGCTCCTGGGGGGCTCACTCAGTCTGTTAAGCATCTGGCTTCGGCTCAGGTCATGATCTCACGGTCCGTGAGTTCGAGCCCCGCGTCGGGCTCTGTGCTGACAGCTCGGAGCCTGGAGCCTGCTTCGGATTCTGTGTCTCCCCCAATCTCTCCACCCCTCCCCCGCTCACACTCGGTCTGTCTCTCTCTCTCACAAATAAATAAACATTAAAAAAATTAAAAAAAAAAAAAAAAAAAAACACTTAAGCCTCCTAAAGCCTCCAAAAAGCTAGATGCTGACCAGAGACTTCTTGGGTTTGTAGTCAAAGCACAGGCATCTAAAAGGCTAGCAGGCTTCCTCAACTAATCCTTTACTACGAGACGGGGAGGAGGCAGAGCGTCCCCGGGCCTCCGCGCAATGGCACCTAGGAAAAGCCAGCTTTGGCTGACGGATGCCTGTCCTGTTCATAGATGGCAGGGAGTTTAAATAAGGGCAGCTTATTATTCACGCAAGCAGAGGTGAGCCGGGCCAGCGTTCGCAGGCCTCCGGGTGAGGCTTGGGGGCTCCACTCGGCCTCCCTGGGGCCAGGCCTGCTTTCGTGGGACCGGGAGGAAGCGTCCGCGGACAGCTCCTGTTCCCGGACTGCGCCTGGAGCTCTGGTTCCCTGGGCCAGGGGGATGCTCTGCGCCCCGTAGAGCTCCTTGCAGAACCCACGCTGTCCGCTGAGACTGCCCTGTGCTGTCCCCGAGTAGCAGGACCCACCGTTCCCTCTGTTCTTCCCTCTCAGAGATCGAGCCAGCGCAGGGACGTGCCTCGGACCACGCCGAGCGCCTCGAGGCCCAAGTGCGCCCGGGCCTCCTGCAAGAACATCCTGGCCTGCCGCAGCGAGGAGCTCTGCATGGAGTGCCAGCACCTCAGCCAGCGAGCGGGCCCGACGCCGCACCGGGGGGAGCCGGCCCCCGAGGAGCCGCCCAAGCAGCGCTGCCGCGCCCCCGCCTGCGACCACTTCGGCAACGCCAAGTGTAACGGCTACTGCAACGAGTGCTTCCAGTTCAAGCAGCTGTACGGCTGACGGCAGCGGTGGCCCGCCCGGCCGCCGGGGGCCTCGAGCCACTAGCCAGCATGGTGCTATGCCCTCAACGCACTGACGCCGCCGAGGGCCGTCCCCGAGGCAGAGAGGTCCCAGTGGCTTCCAGCCGGGAGGGAAGATAAGCTCTCGGTCGCCGTCGCGGGGAGCGTTCCCAGGCGGCCCTTGAGCGAAGCTAGCGACTGGCGGTGGATGGTGTCGGTCCGGCCCAGAGCTCGTCCTCACCTGCCACGCGGAAGGCCAGGAGCCGCGTGGCCTCGGGACGCGTGGCAGGAGCGCTCCGTCGTCCCGGGCGGGCCGGGGAACCCGGAGCCCTTCCTCCCGGCCAGCCCCGCGTCGGCCTCGCTCACAGATGTGAAGCCGAAGCCCCACGGCCCGCGGGCCCTCTGCCAGACACCCGGGAAGCTCAGGGAGAGTGGACATATTCATAGAGTCAGTAGTTAGTGGTTTTTCCCCACCTGCCTGGCTCCTTGCCCACGGACACGGCAGAAGCAGAACCATCCACAGACTGATTCTGAGGCTGCTGCGACTGAACACGTTCACACTGAAAAGCAAACCAGCTGCTCTTTACAGTATGCACCTTGGAAAAATGCAGTTATTTCCATAGGGGAAGACGTGTGACTCTCTTGGTTATCACCGTCTTCCCTTCGAAGTTAGGGTGAGGTGTGCATCAAAGTGTGTACATGTATAATGTGCCCTTATATTACATATGAGGGATTTTTTTTTCTTATTCCGGTGAAATGCTGCCCTACAGATTTAAGTAGGAAGACTGAATAATAACCTATTTTCTGGTTGTTGTCAGGGGCACCGTCTGTATATAGCTTGCGTGAATTTAACCAGCTGCCTTGTTAAAGTGAGCTCCCTGTTGGGTTTACGTAAGTCACTTTATTTATTTTATTGCAAACTTCAACATTATTTAAATGAAGACGTTTCTTCTGCTTTGGGGAAAACGTTTGCTGTAGTGTCTTGAAATAACATGGTCATAGTGGTTCGTGTCACCGGCACCGGCACAAGTCCCTGACTGCGTTGGGGATGTGGCCTCTTCGATGCACTTTGGTTTGCCTTCCCTAAGAGAGAAGGAATTGCATCAAAGGTTAATTCATTAAAAGCTCATGCTTCTTAATGAAGCTTTCGGTCAGAGCCACTTCTCGGCCATATGAGAAGAAACAGTAGAGACATGGTCTGAGTATCCTACCTCCTTAGAGATAAGATTAGGAAGGAACAGGCATGAGATTGGAGAAGGTCACGGGGAAGGTGTGGCCTTTAATGATGGTTTTATTTGCTGTGCTAACGCTATGTCCCCAGGTGCTGGCAGTGACCTCACATCCAGTGGCCCCTTAGCATTGGGACAGCAAAACCCTGTGACCATGAGCTTAAGGAAATTTCTTTCTGTCCTCAGCCTGCGGTTTCTCGATATGCTTTGTATTATTGTCATACTTGTTCTAGACAAAACAGGGAAACACATTGTTCCCAGAGGTAAAGGCTGCCTTTTTTTTTTTTTTTTTTTTTTTTGGTCTGGAACTTACAACCTAAAAATATTAGCTGTCTATAACTCTACGTAGCCTTTACATGTGTTATCTGACATGTTTGCCACTCGCGATGCCACCAGCCTCTTTGCTGGACATCAATCTTAATAATTTTTTTCTAAAGATTTTAAATAAACTTCAGTGTTCAGCTAGTTCTTCTACAGTTTGTATTTTAATATTTTGTGTTTATCAATATTTTCATTCTTAATGTGAAAAAATGCAATTATTTATACTTAATATAGAAAGCATTTGAAATTTGCACATTTAGTTGTCCCTAATAACCATTTACTCTGTTGAATTTCTTCAAGTTTTCCTAAATAAGTGTAACTTTTTACAAAAGTCACTATTAAAAAATAAATTATTTAAGAACAGATTTTAATGTTTTTTGTCTACAAATGATGAAAGAAAGAGACCCCAATATTAAGGCCATGTTTCCCAAACAGCTTCATTTCGAGGTACACGTGGGCAGTGGACACATGTCCCACTCCTGGGTAGTAAGAGAACTTTGTGAACGATGTTAACCGCATGAGAGTAGAGCATCCTTCAACAGTGAGGACACTGAGGCTCGGACGGGAGTGGGAAGGGTCCACCTGTGCCCGTTCCCAGGAGACGTTAGGTTCCTGTGCTCCTCTAAAGGTTCCTGCCCTTGGCCTTAATGCAGTGCGTAAAAGGAAAGCAAGAGAGGGGAGCACAGAGAGAGATGGGAAAGACAGAGAAAGAGGAGGGAGGAGGGAAGCCTGGTGTAAGATCTTCTCCTGGGTCAGAACTTGGAAGAGATGACCTGTGGCTGTGGTGGCCGCAAGGACTGGCAGCACCAGAGTCCCAGGAAGTTGTAAAATGACACATTCTTCCACCCAGTGCAAACATATCCACAGAAGATTAATTCAAGAGGATTGCAGCTCCCAGAATCTACTTTTTTAAAGCTCCCCAGGAGATTCTGATCATCAGCCAGATTTCAGAACTGTGCTTTGAACAAAATCATTTGTGATCTTTTTTTAAACTTATTGTGGGAGGTGCGCCTGGGTGGCTCAGTGGGTTGAGCCTCAGACTTCAACTCAGGTCACGATCTCACGGCTCCTGAGTTCAAGCCCTGCATGGAGCTCTGTGCTGACAGCTCAGAGCCCGAAGCCTGCTTCGGATTCTGTGTCTCCCTCTCTCTCTGTCCCTCCCCCGCTCACGTTCTGTCTCTCTCTGTCTCTCAAAAAATAAAAAATTAACCTATTGTGGGAAATGTTAACACACAAGAAAGTAAGAGTATAACGAACCCCCATGTATCCGTCATCTGATTTCAACAGTTACTAACATTTTGCCAGATTTGCTTTATCTGTCACTCCCTCTTTATTTCTAGATTATTTCAAAGCAGATCCCAGCTGTGTCCTCACACCCATAAGTACATTAGTGTGCATCTGTAATGGATAACTGTTCGTTTTCCACAACCACCATTTTCATACCTACCTAAATTATCTTTAGTGTCATCCAATGCTAAGTATGTATTCTAACTTCTCAGATTGTCCACTTACAGACATAGTCCTACTGCTTTGGATTGCTCCCATTGCTTAAGGCTCTTTTATTCTGGAACATTCCCTTATAATTTTTCATCCTATTAACTTGTTGGGGGCAATTGGGTCGTTTCTGTAGAAGAGCCCACATTCTGGATTTGGCTGATGCCTTTCTTACGGCATCGCTTTCCGGGGGCACCTGGGTGGCCCAGTTGGTTAAGTGTCCAATTTCGGCTCAGGTGATGATCTTGCGGTTCGTGGGCTGGAGCCCCACATTGGGCTTTGTGCTCCCAGCTCAGAGCCTGGAGCCTGCTTCGGATTCTGTGTCTCCCTGTCTTTCTGCCCCTCCCCCGCTCGTGCTCTGCCTCTCTCTCTCTCTCTCTCTTAAAAATAAATAAACATTAAAAAATCTACCTTGTTTTTCTGTACTGTACTTTGTATTCAAGTCGGGTTCCATGAGGCAAGAATCACGTACAGGTGGAGCTGTGTGTCCCATCGAGTCGCATCCTGTATGAGCTACCTGAATGCCTTCCCAGAGGAATCTAAAGCCTCAAATTCACATCCCCTCTGTCTGTCTGTTCTTCCTCCCATCTCTCACCCGGGTTTAAAAATTACAATTCTTTAGTCAGCATGATGAACATGAGCATTTGACCGTAAGTCATCAGGGCTTCTAAAATAGGAAGTGACTTATAATTAGCAAATTATCTCTGACTCAGAAGAATGGCACAGCAACGGGGACATAAGGCATGTTTGGAGGATGGCAAGGTTGCCAGTCAGGGCTGGGCTCCAATCTGGAGCTGTGGATGGACCTCCGCAGACCGGGCGCCCTAGAAAGCACACGCGCAGTTTTATGCTGGTGCGTGTACGTTACTCTCCTGAGGTGGAGACAATCAGTGGCTCTCTTCAGAGTCTCAGAAATGGATGATTTTCCAAAAAAAAAAAACAAAACCCAAAGAACCTCATCACACAGAGGGCTGAGA